>NC_090926.1:902370694-902674043 GCF_040938575.1 Ambystoma mexicanum
TGGAGCTGGCGACAGGCCAGTTTGTCAGAGGATGAACAAGAAGCCCTCCATTTCCTCTCAGCCGCCCTACACTTACGTTTAAGTGTAGCAAGGTCGGAGTCATACCAGGAATTACACTTGGCTTTGGACTTCAGGCGGATCCTCACGACAGGGGCAAGAGCATCAAGAGTAACAGAAATGGAAGAGTAGAGAAGGGAAAGGGTTGTGTCTGGGTGTGAGTCAGCCGGAGGAGGAGAGGGGGAGAGAAGGTGGCAGCGAAAGCCTCAACTGACACACGCTTCATAGGACGGATGTGCGAGAAGGTAGGTGGCAGTGTTGGGGTAGGTTTGGCTTGGGGGGTAGAGAGTGAGAGATGCGAGGAGAGAAGGCAGTGGTCACTCCAGGATAGAGGAGTGGTCGGGGGGATAGAAAGGGGGAGGCCTGAGGAGATCAGGACATCAAGTGTGTGTCCAGCAGAGTGCGTTGGGCCAGAGGGGAGGATAGAGAGTGAGAGGGAATTGCAAAGGTTGCGAAAGAGCAGAGATGAGGGACAGGCAGAATCTAGGTGGATGTTGAGGTCACCAAGGAGGAGGAGTTGAGTGGTAGAGGTCAGGAGGGAGGAGGAGAGGTCAGCCCACTCAGAAAGAAAAGAGGTGATTTTCCCAGGGGGCCGGTAGAGAGTAGCAACAATAAGAGAGTGGCTAAGAGAGATTGAGAGCCTGCAGACAAGGCATTCAAAGGAGGAGTAAATCTGAGTGGGAATGATGGTGGCAGGAATCCATTCTGGAAAGATCAGGGCTACACCCCCTCCGGGCCGGGTGGATCTGGGTGCGGAGAGGATCTTGTAACAATCAGGGAGGAGAGTGTCAAAGCTCGTGACAGAGCTGGCCGTGAACCATGTCTCCGTAACACCGAGGACATCAAGGTCTAGTTCTTCAAGGAGGTGGCAGATGTCAGAGGAGTGTTTGACAGCAGAGCGAGAGTTGAGAGTGGCAAGGTGAAGAAGGTTGCCAGCCTTGAAGACCTTCCGGGGAGGGGTACAAATCAGAGGTACGCCCTGCGGAGTTGTGGAGTTGGCCTGAAGAGGGGCAGAGGAGGAGTGAAGAGTGGGTGAGGTAGCCAAGAAAGAGAGGAGGGGACAGCCGGAGATGAAGAGAAGTTGATGAGGCGAGGGAACCGCCTATCAAAGAGGAGGAGATTGGCCTGAGGACCTTGGACCATGACAGTGCCGTTTAGGTAGACGTTAAGGATGACTCTGGAGGAGTCGAATGAGGCCATGAGGACTTCCCAGCGAGTGCCACCGTTAATGGGAGAGGAGGAGGCAGGACAGAGAACAAAGATTATATGGGGCGTCCATAGATCTGGCGAAGGAACAACAAAGAGGATGTCGGTGAGGGTCTGTCTGGAAGAGGGGCTGGTATAAGTATCAGCGATAGGGAGACCAGGGTTTGAGGCCAAGATATCCTTGTTGAACTTCTTCTTTCCAAACTTAGTGAGAAGGGAAGGATAGTTGATAGAGAAGCAGTTGGAATAGATGGGAGAAACAGAAAGCGCCATGAGTGAGAAGAGAGGAGGCAGAGGGAGGAGTAAGCAAGTACAGCGGTATAAAGCAGTCACTGGGCTAGCAGGTAACAGTCAGTGGCCATAGTTAAATGCAAAAACACACCCAAGTTTGTATGTGTGATTGGGTATTGTTCATATACTGGCATGCATTGGCAGAGTTATTGAGAAGTGATCCCAACAGTTTCACAGATTAAAGATCAGGGGGAGAACTGAACCGTGTAAGACACCACTAGTAAACAGGAAGTTGTCAAACCCGGAGTTGCCCAGCTGGCCTGCTTGGAGCCTGCCTGAGAGGCAAGATGCTAACCAGTTGAGAACTGTGCCAGAGAAGCCAATTTGTTCACTAGTAGGATGGTCATTGTCAAGTGGTTGACGATGATGATTGTGGCAGAGAGCTTGAGAAGGAGCAAGAAGCATAAGTCACTACTTTGTCCATGATTTGAAGAACCTCACCAATTACCTGGATGGTGGCCATTTGAAGTTCCTTAACAATTTACAGTACACATGACATTGAAATGCAGTTCGCAGAGCAAAGGGTAGGTAGAGGTTCAGTGGGGAGGTGAAGGAAGACATGGGATACAGAGAAGAGCTTTTGCAAGACAGGAGGGGAGAATTGGTGGGGGGGAGAGAGAATGGTGGACAGAGGGTGCCGCATTTTGGTGATTTTAATGGGGAAGTGGAAGGCAAAGTCATTGGCAGAGAGAGACAAGGAAATAGAGCGGTTCTTACGGTGTAGAGCATGGCATTCATAACTGTGACCACCCACGACAATATTCTTAATTGGATGGATAATTTTAAAGAAGGTTTTATGATGATTTGTCAAATGGTGCCAAATTTATATGCATCTGTAAAAGTATCCTTAATATGGAGAGCCAATCTTAATCAGAACTACAGACTCACTAACAACTATGTGATCTATACAAGTCACTATGAGCGTGGATTTAATCTTGGCGAGTAAAAAAGCTGTGCTGTTTGCATGTGGAGAGCTGGTATTCATGCCAGGAGGAGAATGACATTGTGGGTATGCAAATTAACTCAAATGCAAGCTTTACAATGCAGAAAATTGTGTTAATCTTAGAAGGTTGTGCCACTTTACACATCATTTGTTCAACCCAAGAGAGACCACTTTCAAGGATACAGACAACTACACACAGTGCAACATAGTCTGAAATCCTTCAGGTTGGAGTATTGGGGCGTGTTTAGCTAAAACCGGAAAGGTTATGGTGGGTTTATACATTTTTGAAAAAACCTGCCATGTGAAAGTATACTACATATCTCACAACGGCACCCAGTAGCCATTACTGCCAGATCCCCTCCAGTGAAGACTAATGCATTGTGTCTATGCAATTTAGAAAAAAACCAGGCTCTGAACTGGAGGTGAACTTCAAGTGATGGCTACTGGGTGGCACTGTGACATGTATGATATAGCTGAAATGGCTCATTCTACTTTCAAATATCATATGGAAGGGTTTTTCTGTGCGTTTACAAAACCCCCATAGCTTTGCTTGTGTTTGAGATTGTGATCAAAGGCACCCTGTAGGCTGCAGAAGCGGGTAGGGGCACAATAGCAAATCTATCGCATTTGAGGTATGTAGTCAGGGACATCATTCAGGCGTCGGTCTCCCTTGCTACCCCTAAATAAATGAGTTTTTTTTAACAAATGGAAGCTTTTGTGCTGTGGCAAGCGCCATGTTGCTCTTTGTTTCTGGAGTGGCTGGTTTTCTTCAGCAGGCCTCTAAAAAAAAAAAAAAGGCGTTCCACAAGTGTACTACTTTGAGCAGTGACCCTAAATAAGAAAGAATAGGAATAACAAATAGTTTGTCTTTCTTGAATTCTATGCAATAATCGCTAGACTCATTAAAGGTTTATTTCAGGCACACTTCAGGGGGCGAGTCACTGATTTAGTCAGTTCTTAAATATATCAAATTCACAATGCAGAGACATAAACTTCCAAAAAGTATTTCGAGTAACAGTTTGCAATATGTATTTTGCTTTTCACAAGTTGCCGTTATAGCATGTTATTTTCTCCCGTTGTCTCCGTTACGATCATTACAAGACATTCCATCTCGGTGTCCTCAGTCACTTGATAAAATCCTTATTTGCATGTATGAGGTAACAAGTGCCCAGAGTACGGGATGCCGTCAGAGTGGGCTGCTTTCCATGCGCTACTCCAAATTCTTTAATACACAGATATGAACCCTCCCAATGGTATGTATTTTGCCAACGTCTAAAGCCTGAAAAGTAGATTCACACAGGCTTGACATGTGGCCATCTTTGCACCAGACCTGCAGCTGAACTGGCCTGCTGTTAAATCTCAGTTACCAGTTTATGGTATCGATTACAGAGTGTACTTTGCTTTCTGACTTTAAAACATTCAGACATGCAATTGCTCATTTTACTATAGCCGGTACGATAGCTTCAGGCGATAAGATAGCTCAATGGGTTGAGCGCTTGCTGCTGTGATATGTGTGTGATCTGCAGATTCGAATCCCGGCAAGGCCAACTCAGCCTTTCATCTTTCTGAGGTCGATAAATGAGTACCAACACAGGTTGGGTGATATTGTATGTATATTTGTTCTATATAAAGCACTTAAATATTATCATTTGGCCTTGGACGTCTGCTTGCATTCTCAGTAATTTGGTAACATGAGCCTATAAACACTGATATTAACGATACATTTGGTGATCCATTCTTGTAGGAAATGCATATCACATTATAGTGATATCATAACCATATTTTTCGTAGTGTATTTATTAACAATGCTATGTGATGCCACTTCCTGTTTTGTCAAGGGGTGAAAGGTCATGTTCCATCGGATGTACGTTAAAATAACATAGGCCGAAAAGATCGAATTGCAAAATGCCGAGGCCCACTATGCTGCATTTTGCAATTCGATCTTGCTGTTTTTAAATGTCCCCCTCATTCACTTTCATGTATGCAGGTGCACAGCCCTGCAGCCCCTCCCCCCTCCCACACTTACATCTATATTTTCAGATTTGTGATTTTATATACATGGCAAATGGGGGAAAACCATGTGTACGGTCTTCTGGATACGTTCCATCTCTTCCCGTAATGTCACTTTAGGGTGTCGTCAAATGACATCACTTTCTGTGATGTCATATCAAGGGTCATGTGATGTCACTTCCTCCACTCCTGTCATTTTGGCGAAATGTAGTGGGGAAGTAGTGTATGTAGTGGTAAGAACAGACTAAAAACGTACATATTTTCAAGTACGTTTTATTAAACCATTCTGACATAAAAACGGACGTTTCGCGGACTCCGCAGCTTGGTCATGGTTTGAGAAGACCATAAAGAGAGACATTTAAACTCTGTTGCTCTTCTTTTTTCTTCGTATTTCAAAATAGAGAAAGAGAACAGCAAAGGACAAAACAAATTGTGATTTCAAACAATTTCTTTAAAAGAATAACATTCTATATTGTGCCTAATTAAGGCTAAATACTAAAATATTCGGTGCAAAGTGTAACTATGCGTGGAAAACCGAAATGTATGTGCAAAAACAAGTCATGACGTTCTTGAGATTAAAAGCATCAGTCAAAACGTGCGATGATTCAAACAGAGTGAAATAGCGGAAAAATATGTCAGTTGATTTTGATTGTGCCAAAATATATATATATTTGTAAAAGCATAAGTTGTGCAGCATGTTTTGGTTAGCCATATCTTGCATAGTAGTCTTCTGAAACCAGTTTCTCGTGCAAGGACTGGTAAGTACATGCGGCCTCCACCGCCTCCCAGTTAACAAACAAACGCGGTTCCCTGTATGGTTTGTTCCCCTCTCCCAAGAAACGCATTCTGGAACACGTCGATTGAATCGAGTGGTGGCAAACAGAGCGAAGCACGCGCCCAGGAGTGTGGACAGGCAGCATTGTGCTGGCAGCGCTCTGAATGAGAAGATAAGCCAGCTAAACAACCAGATCCTATTTCAATACATCCTGCAGGCAGTAAGGAAACAGGTTTTTCTCTTAAGCCAACAACACCGGTTGGGTGGCATTGCTTCTAACAGAAACCTGCACAGGTATGTCCGTTTTAGTGATGCGTTTCCCTGGCCACCACCTCCGCCGCGGATTCATTTGTAGAAAAAAAACGAAACAGGTTTGCGAGTATTATTTAAATGCCGTCGTCTTTCCCGTCATCGGAAAGGATACACATGTTAATCAAGCTGTCGCTGAGATGCCTTGTTTAATTCATTGCAGCCAACTTGGGGAAGCAATACTTGTGAAGTTGCGATAAGCCTGCTTTGATGTACATTTCAGGGGCTTCCGACGGATGCCTTACTGGCAGTGAATGCTGAAAACCTCTTAGCGTATGTGCCACTCCTTCTCCTGCCCAAAACAGGATGTCCTCAGACAGATCATGTATGCAGCCTTCCAACCTCCTTTAAAAACAAATACACTACTTAATAACAAACTAAAATGCAAGACCTCCAACAACCCAGGTGTACTAGAGGTGGAGGAAATCGATAGGTGCACACACACATACACCCACCCCTCCATCCCTCCCACCGTCCCCCAGGCTTGGACTGCACTGCCAGAACAGCAGGTGCAACATGCTAGTTAGGGGCCAGTGTTTTTGGTCAAAGCGGGACACTTCTTTGGTCAAAGTGAGACAGTTGATTATTAGTTCACTGTGCTGCTAGTAGTTTTGATCATTGCCTCAGGACAAAATTCTTTAAAATGCACTCTTTATAAAAAAAAAAAATCCCCCCATGGGTACCATTACAACATTGTGTCACAAAAGATACAAATTGACATGTGCGAATGTTGGTCACTTTTACATTTGTGCCCAAACCAATGTTAGGCCCCAGTCCTAGGCCCCAGTCAGACCCCGCACAGCATGCTATAGAGAGCACTAGTGTGATGAGTGCCAATTCTAAGATTATTTGCATTGATGTATTTTTTACCAGTGGGCAGCCCAGTGTACCCCATCACTACTCCCTGCCCCATCATCTTTAGCCCCATACCGGTGGGAAGGTAACTTTCACTTTGTGTTAAATTAGGGTGGAGCATCATGTCGAAAGAACTCGTGCTGGGAAATTGGATTGATGCTTCTTGAATGGAGAGAAATGCTTTTTTGTTCCCCGGACTGTTTCTTAGTGTCTGGAATGCAGTCAATTTCAGCAGTTATTGACTGCATTCCGTACATCCTGATTCGATGGGTGGTGTTCCATGTACGAATATTTTGAAATGTTAATCAAGCCGACGCTGGAAAATGAGCGGGTCCAAGTGGACCTTCAACACAGATACGAACAGCAAGTATGCAACGCAGTGTTCAACCCTCATGGCCACTGCGCGTGTGACACTACCACTCGTCCTTTTATTGTGTCGCCTTATGCTGAAGCATGCTGTCACATCCAGCCTGCGGGTCAAAGCCAGGGTAGGCGCCACCTATGACCACCAAGCTCAATCTCACCCATCATGACAATAATGATACACACTGGGTACACCATTGCGGTCGAATGCTATCTGATGGAAAGCCGCGTTAGACCCTGTATGCTCTCAGTGCCGAATCCCCTCAAGTCATTCCCCTTATTATAGCTAAAGACGACAATGCAAGACATGGCATGGCATGTCCCACCCCCACACAATCCTCACTTTACCGGAGTAACCTACTGTGGTATTCGTTCCCAGTGTCAAGGGTCGAGCAAATAACGTGGGCTACTTCCAGCATCACGAATTGTTCTGCAATCTCCATACAGAAATGGATTGACTTTTTGTATTCTTTTGGGTATGAATCAAAATAGGTCCATCTATAAATGCAATGGGGGCTCCTAGCAATGGGCCTGTTGCATCCATCTAATTGGGTATGCGTGCAGAGAGCTATGCAAATGAAGGAGTGACCCAGGCTCTGGGCAAAAGATTTAGCAGTCCCAAGAAAGCCTGCACTTCAGACTCTGACCTAAGCCCAGGATGATAAGCCTAGCAGGCCACGCCTCCCCTTGGGCCACGAGGCATTATTAGACGTGTAGCAGCAGGGGGCAAGGTCTATTGCATCAAAGAGAACTTCAGTGCCCTTTCCCGGTAGGTCTTCATGCATGCAATATTGTTCTCGTGCACCCAGCTCTCCGGGAATCCCGTTTCCACTCCTTGAAAAGATTTACATTGTGTGCAGATGGAAATATAAACCTCAATGCGAATTTGTGCCCCAAGAAAACGATTGGCTCATTTGATAGAACATAATTCTGGAAAGTTTTGTTTGTTTTCCTCTGCGAGCTTGGCACCGATAGAACATCATTATGGAACTTTTTTTTGGTTTTCCTCTGCGAGCTTGGCAGCGATAGAACATAATTCTGGAAAGGTTTTTTGTTTTCCTCTGTAAGCTTGCCATCGATAGAACCTCATTATGGGAAGTTTTTCTGTTTTCCTCTACGAGCTTGGCACCGAAAACACACATTCTGGAAATGTTTTTTTTTTGTTTTCCTCTGCTAGCTTGCCATCGATAGAACATCATTCTGGAACGTTTTTTTAGGTTTTCCTCTGCGAGCTTGGGACCGATAGAACATCATTCTGGAAAGTTTTTTTGTTTTCCTCTGCGAGCTTGGCACCGATAGAACATCATTCTGGAAAGTTTTTCTGTTTTCCTCTGCGAGCTTGGCACCGATAGAACATCATTCTGGAAAGTTTTTCTGTTTTCCTCTGCGAGCTTGGCACCGATAGAACATCATTCTGGAAAGTTTTTCTGTTTTCCTCTGCGAGCTTGGCACCGATAGAACATCATTCTGGAAAGTTTTTCTGTTTTCCTCTGCGAGCTTGCCATCGATAGAACATCATTCTGGAAAGTTTTTCTGTTTTCCTCTGCGAGCTTGGCACCGATAGAACATCATTCTGGAAAGTTTTTCTGTTTTCCTCTGCGAGCTTGGCACCGATAGAACATCATTCTGGAAAGTTTTTCTGTTTTCCTCTGCGAGCTTGGCACCGATAGAACATCATTCTGGAAAGTTTTTCTGTTTTCCTCTGCGAGCTTGGCACCGATAGAACATCATTCTGGAAAGTTTTTCTGTTTTCCTCTGCGAGCTTAGCACCGAAGTATGTGGAGACCCCACGCCTTTGGAATTCGTCTTGGAAATATCCTGCAAGTGTGCGCACTGCGTGGGTTTTTTAGCACATTCACTTTGGCATCTCAGCACCCACTTATTTGGCCTCATATGTTCCTGTACTGTTGCCCCTAAACCCACCAAAAAAAAGGGGCAATTGCGTGCAAACAAAACGATGTAGCCATGCTCTATGCTGGTGCCAGCCTGGGCCACTGGGGAGTAGAGAGCAAGCTTCCACACAAACAGATTCTACAAGCCACCGGTAGTGGCGTGCATGCACACACGTCACACGCTTAGAGACAGTCACAGGCCACAGCATGCACAGACATGCCACAATGAATGGCACAGAGGGTGGGGAGAGAGGGCAGCCACCTTTACAACGTAAATCCTGATTTGCTGCGGAAAGAGTGGTCCTCAAACTTGCAGTCGTAAACAGAGAAAGGTGATTGTGTTTCAGTACACAGGTGTTGTAGTGGCTGAAATGGGTGGCTTGCACTTCACTCACAGGGCCATTAAAGATGGGCAGAACCTTATGTGCCCTTACACATATAGTATAAACATTATTAAAGTTCTGCTCACTTCTAAGGAAAAGGGATTGAGGGAGATGATGATTTGGTTTGTTACAATGTAAACAAATAAATAATCAAAAATGTAATTCATGACATAGACCACATATTTGCTTTGATTGAATACGTTTTCATTTCATTCTGTCATTTTCCTTTACATGCCAAGAAATTCCAACAACTGAAAAATTGAAAATACTGGGACTATGACATACAAAACAAGATAAGTTGTTAACACAAACATTCCCTCAAAATGTGTGATAATCACACCAATGAGCACAAAGTGTAACCTAATAACAAGCATCAATTGACGAAAGTTAGGAAGTGGCCGAAGTGGGTCGGTAACTCATTCACTCACAGGCTCAGCGTAGATCCCCCAAAAGGTGATGTCTGCACTAGAGAGCTTTGGGGTTCAGTTATCAGGAGGCAATGGATGCAGAAACTGGGGCTGACCGCCCCAGAAAGGAATGAGGCTCTAAGACCGGAGCAGCGTGCAAACAGTGTTGGCGGTGGGCAACTCACATCTCTGCAGCAATGAAGGAGATGTCCTCAGTTCGCAAACAAAGGGTGGAGGAGTATACAGCGCGTAGCCAATGCCCAGCACACAGACCCACCAGCCATCAAAAATTCAGATAGCATGGCAGCTCCATAACAGGTCATATTAGCGGGACACGGTTGGAAATTGGCAGATACCACCAAATCATTCCCAGAGAATCCCCGGCTTCTGGTGATACACATTTGTCACGTTTTTGCAATTTTTGTCTTCGCTGCATTTAAACATGTCAAGAAATTAGGAGGCTGGCGCATTCTGTACCTCATAAATATCCAATATTTTGTGTGTGCCTGCAGCAATTTTTGTTTTACAAAAAGCAGCCAATGGCCAAAAATCTGATTTACACTCTGTATCTGGAATGGCCAAAGGTGCCGATGTGTCCTCGGATCCACAACTGTGTTCACCAGTAAGAAAATCTACAACTTCATCCACCACTAGCAGTCCGCGCTAAAGTGGGGTCGTGCTCCACTCACAGGGCCTCTCAATGTCAAACACAGGCTGAGCTGGAGGTCCTCAAGGCACTTTGGAAAGATTTTCCACAGTGGTTGTGGGGTGTGGAGAAGACGTGCACAAAAGTCACGCTTAGCATCTCGAGGCAAATATGCAGGGACCCAAATGCCACAAGGATGAAAGGCTGAGCACTGGCCATACCCATCGACCTATCAGAGCCACTCAGCTCTGGAGTAGGGGAGTAAGTGGCTTGCGGTAGACACGGGTCAGAGCAGCGGTTGCCGACAGTGGCATGCAATACGCAAAGTTAGGTGGCAGCTGGATGAAAATGGGCCTTCACGAGGAGCACCTCTCAATACAGAATTAAGTGGTATGAGGCTTCAACTCACTCAAAGGAAGTGTGTAGTTATTTAATTACAATCCAAATATGTAGCCAATATCTGAAGCTCAGGCTCAAAATGTGTTCCATCTTCAAAACATGATACAATATCTCCCCCTCAATCTAATTTGTATTGATTTTGTTGAATATGTTTTAATATCCTCCACTGCTGGCGAAATGTCTCCAACAAGAAAACGTCACCTAAAGAGAGGGGCCCACCCGGGAAGGGTGATGCCGCGGACATGTGTATCCAAGTGGCGGGCTAACCTCGAAAAGCAGCTTTAACCGAACTACAGTGGCGTATTATAGGACTGTCGCAATTGAGAACATATTTTAGAACTAAATGATAGCAAGGAAAACATATATCAGGCAAAAGGGAGTGTAATCACTTTGCACCCCGTCAAGGCTAGTGGCAAACACGGTTATACTGCATTCTGGTGCACTCCGTGAACAACTGCTGTATGAAATTAAAAGTATGAATATTTTCGGGAAGAAACAAGAGTGCTCATTCACCGATTGGACAGGGAAAAATATATGGCTATTTCTAGCAGTCATAAGAACCAAAGTACTTAAGTAAGGGGGGGGATTCAAGCCAGTACGTGAAGCCTTCTCACCGGTGGAATCTGCCACTGTTTCTGTCATAAGAGACCCCTGGATCTCAGCCACTTCTCATTTTGGAAGGAGTGCGTTAAAGTTACAGCTCTGGCAGAGTGTGCTGTGATTAACGCATCCCTGCTATATAATCACGCCCCAGATTAGCTCAAGGAAGCTCTTGTTTCTGCTCTGATAAAGGGAAAACAGGATCCTTGGACTGAGCGACTGAGGGATGATCATCCAGTTGCAAGTAAGAATGCGGCAGTACTAAGGCGACAGGACTGGAAGTTCTCGTGCACAATACTGCTGGCATGCTCCACACACCCATGCTGCCACCAGCAACAGAAGACTGAACACGCATTGCTGGAGGAAAGCAGAGCAGGGAGAGTTTGCCACTCCCAATAACGCTGCCCCCATATCTGCCACTTGGCACCGCGGACCTCCAGATCCTCGTTTGGTGTCTGCCATCTGTGGCCAAACTGCCTGGTACAATCAACAGGTCAGTCTAAATCATTTGGGCCGGTCTTATATTTCGCAACTCCACAGTAATGCTTTGTGCAGAAGCACAAGGTTCGACCGGCCCTCTATCAGGCAATTTTCTTCGGCACATCTGGCCCTTCTTATTAGGGATTCAATAAAACGCTTAGGACAGCCAAGTCTAACTGAAGTGAATGAAAGATGGCAGCAGGACATTCTTCCGGGAGCAGACTAAAGACAGAGTGACCAGAAAAACTGAGAATGGCATGGACCCGGAGACCAGCTTCCTTACAGCAGACCTTCAAGCAGGCAACATTACCCTGGAGACCCATGGACATTGCTTTCCCGAGAACAGCAGTGTCCAGCTGCAACGACTTTGCTTCTCGTCACTCCATTGGCTTAGAAAGTTTAATTGCGCTTCGTCCTTAATGCCAGAAAACAACTCGTACGCATCTGGGTCTGCTGCAGCGAACCCAGAATAGAGCCGTGCGTCTAATTTACGGGGTTCACGTTTAAGCAGCCGGTCTCATTTATGATGAGAGTGTCACATTGGCCACCTAGATGGGCTCAAATATCATTTATAGTTCAGTGTTTACTGTAGAAATGCCTCTCGAGGCTCTTTTAATGCTGCCTACTTCATCAAGGAGAGACTGCACAATAGACTGTTCTGGCTCCCCTCTGACCCTGAGATTGTTAGATTTGCTGTTTTATGTGTGTCTGTTATGTGTGCGCTACCATGCCCACGGGCCTGTCTTTACGCACAATATACATACATTAATTAAATAAATAAATACAAAGAAAGAAAATCGATGACCCACAAAAGAACCTGCACTTGGAAACACCACTGTCTTAACTGGAATATTCGATCAAACGGCCAGAAGCAGGTGCTATTGATTCAAAACAGAAGACATTTCCATAAAACTCAGATGTTCTGTTAGCTCGGGCAAACACGTGTCTCCATGTAACAGGGACGCTATGTATTAAGCCCTGGTTTTCCCTTCTACAAATCATGTGAATCAGGCGTTTTGTTCAACTGAAATCAACAACATTACGCCTCCCAGAATGCAGCTCGTTGTTAAATGAAAGCCCAGACTTTGAAACGAGTGCTTGGGTGGCATGTATTCATCTGGCCATCCTACTTTGCCTGGCGTTATCCTACTGTCCAATTTACCAGTCAGCAGGGCGGGCAGGTTATGAGGGGCAGTGGGCACTAGACAGGCTGGGACACCCTGCAGGCAGCCCGGACACACCCACTTCCAAACAGACAGGGGGAGTAGGATCAGCAGCACATTACCATATGAGGTCAGTGCAGCGCCTTAATATGCCGCACATTAGCCCAGGGGACGTGCAGCCATTAGTAGGTGATCCTGGTCCAATGTTAGGAGAGGCTGGGCTCCAGGTGGGCTATGCATCTATAGGAGCAGGTGGGATGGGTAAGCTGTAGAAGGCGATGGGGGTCCATCCTTATTCAAGGAAACCAGAGCAGATGGTAGACCAAAGGAATACCAGCAATAGCAGGGTCTCTCTATAGGGCGAGCTCTACCCAACACTCTGTAGGGGGGTTCACTAAAGCCGAGTGGGCCCTTCCCATACATAGTTGGTGCAGCAAACGGGGACACGAAAGGCCCATTACACTCGCCCAAAGAGGCATCTTCTATTGGTGGTGGGCAGAACTCACACTCAAGGGGCATTTGCCAGCTGTTGTTGGGCGGCGCTTGACAGACGAGGGGAGCGCCTCGCGGGCAGGCGGTAGACTACACTCACACAGGCAAAGGATAGGCCTTGGTAGCTGGGGGCAGCTCTTATGGTGGATACTAAAAGTGAATTGCCCTCAGAGGGTAAGCATGGGCCATGGTCTCGGGGAAGTCCAGGAGCAGATCCAAGCATATCGGACTGCATCTTATCATAAGAAGTCAATCCAGCAGCTGCACTCGCACTTAGAAGAGTGAAGTCTTAAGTAAAAGGAAGAGCCGTTGGCCGGGTCAAGAGTAACTCAGACCTCTCACCACATGTGATCAGGCCAGGGATGCACTCACCCTTGCATGTGGTGTCTCAGCAAAACAGAGTGGTCCTGAGGAGCCATATCTCATGTCTGCACATGGGCTGCATAAAGTGGTCCCCATTCACATTTAAGGGGCGGTGTTTTTTTAGTAGAAAGGGGCGGGGCCCCAGGAACGGTACTTTACTAGTATACGCCAGGGGTACCGTGGCTGCTACAGGTGGGCTTCACCCACACTCAGGGGCGGGGCCTCTCCAGCAGAAGGCGTGGCCTCGGGGAGAATTCGCACAATATGAAGTCGGTGCATGGGCTTCACTCAGATTTAGGGGGCGGGGTCCGTGCAGCAGGGGGCACGGTCTAGCGCCTAGGGGCGGGCTCTTACCATATGAAGTCTGTGCAGTGGCTGCAGAAGGTGGGCTGCTTGAAGAAGCGCGCTATGAAGCGGTGGTCCTTCACCTCGTGCACGTTCTTCTGCCGCAGGGCCCCCTTGCGGGCAAAGCGGTTGGCCACGTCCTCGGAGGCGCCCGAGTCGTTAGGCTGGAACGCGTCGGCCATGCTCATGCTCATGCTTCCCCCCTTCCCCTGGGCGGGCGTCCGCGCGCGGTGTGCAGCAGGTGGTCTGTGCAGCGGTTGCGGGATGTGGCAGGGGCGAGAGTCAGCACGCTGCTGCTGCTGCCACCGCCGCCGCCGCCGCTCCTCCCTCGCCGGCCGAGGCTCCACTGACAGCTCCCGGGCTCCGGGCTTCCTTCTTCCCTGCCAGTGACGTCACCGCGGGCTGCCAGGGCCCGGGCGAGGCGAGCGAGCCGCGCCCTCTGCCGGCCTAGCCGCGGAAGTGCAGGCGGACTGAATTGTAGCATTCAACAAGCAAACCACCTGCAGAGCCAAACAGCTAAACCACCTGCGGATCCACACACAACTGTGCGCCTGCGCGCCTATTCCACTTCGATTTTTTTAAAAAAGTGCATGAAACTAACAAAACGTCTTTTGCACTCACAAAAAAGAATTAAATGCAAACAAAACAAATACATAATATCGAGCATAATTAAAATCACCAGATGTAAACACATTAACTGACCCACCATGTGCTAAAGGAGATGTATTACACAATGTATACTCTTTTGTTTAACGTTTGCCTTTTTCTTTTATGTTCTCCTAAAACTAATAAAACCAAATAAAAAAAAAAGACGAGAACAATTTCAATAGCTCTATCCACCAAGAGACACACCCATCCATGAATCATTCATTTCTAAAGTTCCATATTAGTAGTGTATCGACTTGTGGTGTTCCAAAACCCATTCTCGGACATGAAAACAAGCAGCCGTGATTACCAGAGAGCCAGCTGAGAAAATCGTAGCCCAGAACTGATCAGAGCCAATGTTACTCAAAGATGAAACAAGAGCAGCATCACCCTTCACACATTGCTCTCCACTCATCCACCTCCAACTCTCTGAGGGTCAGACACTAAGCAGAGAGTTGGGGGCAGATCTGTCTCCTCGGCCAGGGCCTCCCTCTGGAACAGCCTCCCTGTCTCTCTCAAACTTCAGCAGAACCACCTCCATTTCCGGAAACAACTCAAGACCTTCCTTTTTGCTTCTGCTTTCTCTCTTCCTCTCCCCTGCTGATGTACCGGACTGCTCCACACACTTGTCACCTGGTCACCCTCTGAACTCAGATCCAGGTTCCTGAATGTCCAGTTGCCCTCGCACTGCCTCCGGGCCCCCCAGCACTTAAAGGTCTGTATCGGCAAACCCTATAGTTCCTTCTCTCTGCACTTATAAGCCACACGCTGGCTGCACTTGTGAGTTAACTGCACTTCCCCTTTCCACTCCCCTTGGCACTTCTCCTCTTCCCTCTTCCCCACACTTGCACAATCTGAATGCCAGAAGGCCAAATAAGATCGTTATTTTGTCCTCCCTTTGTTTCCCCCTCCTTGTCTTGTCATGCCTAGAAACACTTGTGTACAGGCGCTTTATAAATGCCACATCATATCATATTATATAAAACACAGGCAGCTAGTCAGAATGTGCTTTGCTGTCTCTATATCTTGACCACAAATTCGACAGAGCATCTTTTCCAAAGGTAGGTCCATCCATGCGCCGCAGTACTCTTGTACTGGTAGTATGTTAAATCGCAGATAGAGGATACATCTCCTCAATGAAGAGCAACAAATCTTGGTAAGATAACTGCAAGGGAGGACTGGGGAAAAGCCCTGCATTCCGTATTGTGTATACCTCCTTTTTGTAGCCAAGTAGGAAACAGCTCGGCTTTGTCCCTGCTGTTATTCAATTTGTACATCCAGCCACTGGTTGCCCTTATTCACTCTCACAGGTTCAGATGCTACTCCTACGCAGACACGATGCAAATTCTGGTCCGATTAGGTCATGACCAGGGTGGGTGTCATCCTGCCTAAGAGCCTGCTTGGATGCCGTTAGTGAGTGAATGAGCCTCATTTGGCTTAAACTAAATGGGGACAAGACGGAGGTCCTTATAGTGGGAACACCATCACCTTCCTCTCACAATACTGCTCCCTGGTCTTCTTCCTTCCGACTGACCTCATTTGGCGCAACACCTCTCCCAGTGTCAGTCGTGAAGAATCTGGGAGTTTACCTTTCATTTTCACTGTCTATGGCGCCCCAGGTCTATGCTGTCTGCAAGGCTGGTCACATTACCTTGAAGGTCCTACGTAAAATCCTCTCATTTCTTCCTATAGTTGTGTCCTCGCTGGTTACGAGTCGGCTCAACTACTGTAATGCGCTTTATCTTCACCAGGAATTTTACCCACCCTGATTCGTGGAGTACACTGCATTATTTTGCTGCACTGGTCGCATTTACTGTGTCACCATACTGTAAGCGATATTCAATCAACACTACAGCTAAGTCAATGCCTAGTCTGGGATGCTGAGGAAAACCCTTATTGATGTATTTTTTATATCCAGTTCAGTACTCTGGATGACAACCCTTGTATAACACCCCCCTCCTAGAATCCCCCTGGCCCCACTGAGCCAAGAAGTAGGTTTGTTTTGCAAATTAAAAGGTTTATTTGAAAATTTAAACAATATGTATATATATCACACTTCTATAAATAAATTGATAATGGATATTACACTTGTGAATATGAGCAGTAATCAGCAAGAGGTAATTTATGAATAGGAACAGAAGAATAAGGTGGGAAAGAATGCTTTATATGGATCAAGGAAAAGCAATGATGAATGAAATGCAGTACAGAAGATAACTTGATATGGCTTCAACAAAAGACAATGTAATCACTTTTCCTTGACAATTCACTCCCCCCCCTATGCAATGTAAGAAATGGAAGGAGAGCACACAGTCTTCAAGAATCCCAACAAATCACACTTTATAATGCAATACACAGTTCCAGTTCCCCCAGCAAGCTTAGAGAAAAGAGGTATGAGTTTTAAACACAGGCGAATTACTTTGAAATGTGGTGGCAATGAAGTGAAAATGCTAAAATTGATTTTAATTCCCTGCTAGAGGTTCAGGGTAAGGGAGAGATACTTTATATTAGTTCAGGCTCAATTTAGCAATGCTCTATGCGTAACTACCAGGTTGCAAACGGATTTTAACAAAGGAAAGAATGGAGCTGCTATTTTGACAAGTGGAGAAATTGAGCCAAATCGCAAATCGCGGTCGATTTTGCGAGTGCGTGAATCGCGATTGCGGTAAAAGTATAAGGAATAGGGTAGGAAGTCAGTTCTAGGCTTGTTGGAAAGCTTAGATTCTAAGCTTTCAGAGGAAAGTTACATCTCGTTCCTAGGACAAACGGTTCCAGAGATACGGACGATTTAATAAAGGTAGATTTTCGGATTTAAAGTAAAACTCAAAATGACAGGTGACAGTTTGCAGCTTCAGAATTGACAGGTGACAGTTGTGCAGCTTTACAAATGACAGATGACATGATTTCTAGAAGGCTGTTCTAATTAGGTTAAAATAGTTTGGATTAAATTATTTTAACTAAGAGATTGGGTTCTGCACAGTTCTGGCGGATACTCGCTCCTAATTTTGAAATGAACGGGCCTCGTCACGGATCTGGTCAACACGTCCAGCGGCGGTTCTCTCTGCTCGGTGGGTCAATCAGGCACCGGTTCTGCTCACAGTGATCCGGATCTCTGGTTCTGCTCACAGCGGTCTGGGTCTGGTCTGGATACAGCGGCCTGTGGTTCTCTGGATCTCTGGTCTGGTCTCTGGCAATTGTTCTTGGCAAATAATTCAAACAGCTCGCCCGGCTGTTGAATAGTTTGCAGATGATTTTAAGGATGCTGGGGCCTGCTGAGAAGAGTTCTCAGTGTGTGGGTTTAGGCCCTTGCTTTAAGTTCTGAAGTAAAGTTCTGGTCTTTGGAGATTGATCGATGTGAAGTCTGGAGTCTCCCGGCAGAGCGTCCCGCAGAAAATGGAATTGAATCTCACTACCTGTCCCAGCAGTCTCTTTTTATGTGTTTAGGAGTGGGTGTGTGCATGGCATAACTGAGTCTGCCCCTCTCTACTTGTCATTGGCCCAATTCTCCCCTCTCCCATGATTGGGGGAATTGGGTTGTGAGTCAGAGTGATGAGGTCTGTTTATGGGTCAGAGGATCCTCCCCTGGTCAATTTGCCCACAAATCTATATTTGATTCAAATACATATTTCCCAGGTACACAAGTGGTTGACATTACATGTACATATTACACCTTGCTTAAGGTAGTCTCTGTTCCGCCTCTGGCGTTTCTAGGCGCTTGCATTCAAAAATGGCAAATTATTTTCGATTTTAGTGGGTTGTGCAATGTGGGATTTTCATCAAAAATTATACAAAGGTACATTTCCCTTCCACATATATCCCAGTAACTTCCCATGTCTCTAGCTTAAATACATTGTCTACAATATTCATAATTAGCGGGGTTTTGCCCCAGAACATGGTACAAATTGGAGTTTGGACTCAAATCGTGAGGGCATTTTTCAAACTAAGACTCTCAAAGTTGTACATTCCTGTCATTTGGTTACAATAAGTTATGACTGTTTCTATAAAATATATATTTGTTGCAATTGAACTCCCCAAAGTGTTTGGGTCCGCCTCCAGAAGTCTGGGTGGGTCAGTGATCACATGTCTCTCCTTGCTGGCAGAGGGCTGTTGACAGGAAACACTCAAAATTAACATACCCCATTCAACAGAAAGAGGCTATTGTCTCTCTCCTCCAGGCTGAAGGGGAAACCCCCTCCCTCTCACTCAGAAGGGCCATGTGATATCCTGCCCCCTGTGGTGAGTCTCTGGGGTGTTAAGAGTACTCAGCCTCTTGGCCTCTGGGAACAGCAGGTGGCTAAGATTTTCAATTAACCAACAAGCTTTGAAGTCCCTGCCCCTCTTGCAACTCCTAAATACAGTTTCCCTGTCAGAGTTTAGACCGCTAGCGCCGCCTTGGGGAATTTGTCAGTACTGCATCCCTTTTTGAGTTGTCTTGAATTACTGCATTTCAATAGAGTGGTCTTTTGCTTGATAGTATAGGACCCTTGCTTAACATTGTTTTGATGGCATCCTTACAGTAGAGTGGTGATGTGGAACCTGTAAGAAGATTCAATTCAACACTACAGCTAAGTCAATGCCTAGTCTGGGATACTGAATGGAAACCCTTATTGATATATCTTTATGTCCAGTTCATGAGTTCTGGATGACTACCCCTATATAACACCCCTCTCTTAGAATCCCCCTGACCCCACTGAGCCAAGAAGTAGTTCTGTTTTGCAAGTTTAAAAGGTTTATTTGAGAAATAAACCAAAATATAGATACCACGCTTTTATAATAAATTAATAATCGATATCGCCCTCATAAATATAATGTTAATCAACAATGGGTAATCTGACACTAGCACACTTCTTTATAATCAATGAGGAGTGGGCGGAGGATGGATAAAGTAGCAAAAATACTTTTATGATTTCAAGGGAAAAGCAATGAGGAATAAATGCAGTACAGAAATACTTGATATGATTTTAGCAAAACATAAGATAATCACTTTTTCTCTGGCAATTCACCCCCCTCCCCTATGCAATGTAAGACATGGAAGTAGATAGAAAGAGGAGCACACAGTTCTTAGGAATGCAATCAAATATAATTCAGTTCACCCCAGCAAGCTTAGAGCACAGATAGAAGTTTGAAACACAGGCCCAAAATGCTTTTAAAAGGTGATGGCAATGAAGTGAGAAATATGCTGAAAATGGTTTTAATTCCCTTTAGGAGGTTCAGGGGGAGTGGTAGATACTTGGGATGAGTTCAGGCTCACTTTAGCAATGATTCAGGGATGGTTCTTAAGAGGCAAACGAATTTTAGCAGTTCAGGCAAAAGCAGCAATCTTTTTACAAGTAAAGAAATCGGGCCAAATCGCAAATCGCGGCAAAATTCGCGAGTGCGTGAATCGTGATTGCAGAAAAAGTATAAGGAGTAGGCTTGTTGGAAGGCTTAGAATCTAAGCTTTCAGAGGAAAGTTAAACCAAGTTGGTAGCCCAAACGGTTCCAGAGATACAGATGATTAAATAAAGGTAGTTTTTCGGATTTAAAGTAAACTCAAAATGACAGTTGACAGCTTGCAGCTGCAGAATTGACAAATGACAGTGGTGCAGCTTTACAAATGACAGGTGACAGGAGGCAGTTCTACTTAGGTTAAATAGATTGAATTATATTACTTTAAACTAAGAGATTTGGTTTTGCCCCGTGCTAGCTGTACTCACAATATATTTGGAAGGTCTGGGTCGTGCCACGGATCTGTCAGGTTTTGGACTTCGGTTCTTCACAGCGATCTGGTCTCTGGGTCTGCGGTTCTGCACAGTCTGGTCTGGTCTGGCATTGGTCTGGTCTGTCCGGATACAGCGGTCTCTGCACGGCTCCTGGATATCTGCACTGGTCCTGGCAAAAGTTCTTGGCAAGGGATTCAAGCAGCTCGCCCGGCTGTGAGTAGCTTGCAATGATTTGAGGCCTGCTGTAGAGAACTCAGCTTGTGGTTTTAGGCCTCTGATTTAGGTTCTAAAGTATAAGTTCTAGGTTCTGGAGTCTGTAGCTGGAGTCAGTCTGGAACTGGTATCTTCTGGATGTTGTGTAGTCCGGCAAAGCTTCCCGCAAGAAAATGGAAAATGAAGTCTCTACCTGTCCCAGCAGTCTCTTTTTATGTGTTTTGAAAGTGGGTATGTGCCTGGGCCTAGCTAAGCCTGCCCCTCTCTACTTGTCATTGGCCCAATTCTCCCCTCTCCCATGATTGGGGGAAGGAAATGTGAGTCAGAGTGATGCTGTAGGTTTTATGGGTCAGAGGATCCTCCCCTGGTCAGTTTGCCCACAAATCTATATTTGATTCAAATACATATTGCACAGATACACAGTTGTTTAAAATGACATGCACCCATCACATATCACATGAGGTATACTCTGTTCAAACTCTGTTCTTCCTGGGGGCTTGCATTCAGAAATGGCAACATTTTGCGCTTTTTAACTGGTTTTGCAATATCGGACATTTACCCAAATTTACACACATGTGCGCAAGGAGTATGGACATTAATTGATGAAGTGTCAGATTTTTAACATGCAGACATTAGGAGTGAGACCCTATTTTCCGCTAGCAACCCCCCAGAATACACCACAGGGTCCTAACGCATCTCAAAATGTTCACAGAAAAATCACAAGAATTATGGTATCATTTAGATAATTTTGACAAGTCTGCACCATGAGTTATACATCTTTCTTAAAATCATATTCTGGCCAACAGGGGTGTGTCTTCCCAGGTCACATGGTGGAAGAACCAGTCTATCCACTTTCTTTAAGCTCAGCCTGTCCTCAGAGGGGGCTGTCCCTCCCCGTTTCTGCCAAGAGGAAGCCACTTTTACGATGCCCCCAATATAACTTCTGCCTGAGTCAAGGAAGGGCTTTGTTCAAAAGGAAGCCATTTACGATCCCCCCAATAAACCCTCTGCCTGGGCCCTTTATTTAGTTTCTTGCAGTCCTCTGGTAATTCAATCAGAGAGTGTGTGACCTCCTTTTGGCAGGAGCAACAGAATGCAGCCAGGCCTGGGAATGCATTTGTTTGGCAAGCCCCCAATCCTGTCGGGGGTAGCTGTCTGGCAGAATTCCAGTTTCCTTAAGCCAGGTTTCAGGTAAAATCTCACTTTTTGTCCCCCATTTTAAGTCAATACAATTTTTACATATGCAGCTAGAATTCTGATTCTAAGTTCAAAACTATGACATTTTAACAGTTACAACCATGTGACACTCAAAAGTAGGTCACTGTCATGCGCGGCCGAGCCGACTGGCGGTTACTACCGCGATGGAGGCTCCGGCGCCGACCGTAGTTCCAGCACGTTGTATTGCTTACGTGCAGTCACGGTCTAGTTTTCTTTCAACATGGCGATCGCTGGGAGGTTCATAAGTCTCCCTCTCCCAGCGATCAATGCGTTGCAACCCCCGTAGCTTCCTCTTCAGCCTTTTGGGTTAGACGCTTTTGGGTGCAGACCGTCAAGACCGAAAACATAGTCCTACGACAGCTTGCCAATACCCGAGATGTTCCGCCTGCCGAACTACCCCCAATGACGCTTGGCCGCTCTGCCTTTTTCTCATTATCGCTCCTTGCGATACCTTTATTCTTCCGCATTTCTCCTCCCTCTCTTTCTCTTCCCTTCCTGGTTCTGGGTCAGTTCCGCTTTCAGTTCCGGCGGCTCTCCCCTGCTCCTCAGCTGGAGTCTCTCTCTCTCTCTCTCTCTCTCTCGCTTTTTCTCCTGGGTCCCGTTTCCGCTCGAGTTCTCTTGCTTGAGCTTCCTTCACGCTCTCCCTTGTTGTGAGAGCGCTTACTGGTCTCCGTCCCCTTCGGCTCTGCTCTGCCACTTCAGCTCGCAGCGGCCGTCAGCTTCATTGGTTTGATTGCTGGACTCTGATACTTCCCCAAGGAAGACCTCTGCTCGACCTCCTGCCTCACAAGGGTTTTTTGTGCCAAGAAGGCTTTTTCCCTTGCCGCCTCCTACGGTAGAGGGGTCCCAGGACTGCTTGTTCCTAGCATTCACTGTGGCTTCCTCTCGTGGTAGGCAAGTTCCTTCATCCACTAGGAGAGATTTCTGCGCACGTCGGCGTCTCAATACAGACGAATTGGAGGATTACCACTCAGGTGAGGAGGGGAAAGGAAAGGAACGGGACAGATTGCAACGCCAGGAAACCAAGATGTCGGCCGAGGAACAGATCCAGGAACTCTGGAAGGCGGTTCAGGGCCTATCACAAGAGTTGCAGACCGTCAAGACCGAAAACATAGTCCTACGACAGCTTGCCAATACCCGAGATGTTCCGCCTGCCGAACTACCCCCAATGACGCTCCCCTCAGGGAAGTTTGATGGCTCACCAAAGAAGATAAAAGAATTCTTGGAGGCGTGTGTGGTGTACTTTACCTTTAGGCCTCGTGCCTTTGCTACCGATCAATCCAAAGTTGGGTTTTTGATCTCAAACATGACGGGCAATGCCCTTGCTTTGGCCACACCGTTGGTTACCAGTGCCAATCCCATACTACACGACTTTACCGGGTTCCAGGGTCTACTGAAACAGACTTTTGAGCGACCGGAACTAACTTTCACTGCCAGCGAGGACTTGTTGGATGTACGACAAGAGGCCTCGGATGTTCTTACATACATATCTCGATTCAAGGCTCTGGCTGCAGAAGCAGGTTGGCCGGAACAAGCCCAGTATGCCATATTCAGAAGGGGCCTTCGAGAAGAAATCAAGGACGAGCTAGCTAGGTCCTCCCGACCACCAACCTTTTCTGATTTGCTATCTTCCACATTACAGATTGAGTACCGCCTTCAGGAACGGCGAGCTGAACGCCACAAGCACCGCCTCGCAACGGGTTCTTCTGCCTCCACTCCGTCTACGTCCTCTTCTTACTCTTCCTCCCATTTCTTCGAAGAACCAATGCAGATTGGGGCTACCAGAGGCCCTCTTTCGTTTTCTGAGCGAAGACAGAGAAAAGAAAAAGGACTGTGTGCCTATTGCGGGTCAGAGCAGCACCTTCTTAAGGAATGCCCGGTGGTACCAACCAGATCACAGGGAAACGAAACTCCTCGGTGCCAGTAGGGACTTGGCTCCAAGGTTCACCTTGCAATTTCTTACGTCCCTACGTATCTCTCTCTATTTCGGCTCCCAGCACGTTGGAGGATTCCAGGCTAATGGTGATTCCGGTATGTATCGAATCCCGGGGGAAATCCATAGATGCCTTAGCCCTCTTGGACAGTGGGGCTGCCGGAAACTTTGTGGACACTCTATGGGCTGAGAAGTTGGGCCTTCATAGAGTAGCCCGTAATGAAGATCAAAAGGTAGAAGGGGTGGACGGTTCTCCCCTCTCTTCGGGCCTGATAACACATACCACAGAGCAACTTGGAGTCACCATTTTCCAACATACAGAGGTGCTCAAGTTCGATATCCTCCGAGCAGCCCATTTTCCGATCATTCTAGGAATAACTTGGCTGCGCAAGCACAACCCTCAAGTAGACTGGACCAACAACCAGTTGAGTTTTTTGTCTCTATTTTGTAGACAGCATTGCTTCTCAAATTCAATTCAGAACAATCACCAGACCGCGACGATATTAACGAGTGATCATGTGGGTATCCATGCTTTACCACATTTTTGTTTACCCTACCAGGAGGTCTTCAAGGAAACAATACCGGCGAAACTGCCTCCTGATAGGCCGGAAGATTGCTCTTTAGAACTAGAACCAAATGCTTTGGTCCCTTTCAGCCGAATGTTCTCCTTAACCCAATCTGAAAGACAAGTATTAAAGGGGTATTTGGATACAAATCTGCAAAACGGTCTTATTCAACCCTCCAAGTCTCCGGCAGGAGCTTCTTTGTTTTTCATAAAAAAGAAGGACTCCCCCGATTTGCGTCCTTGCATCGATTACAGAGGACTTAATAAGGTAAACATAAAAGACCGTTATCCTATGCCCCTCATTTCTGAGATCATAGAGGCTGTTCAAGGGGCTCGCATTTTCACCAAACTGGACCTACGTAACGCATACAACTTGCTTCGCATTGCCAAGGGTGATGAATGGAAAACGGCCTTCCGCACCCCGTTCGGTCTATACGAATACAAGGTGATGCCATTCGGATTGGTGAATGCCCCAGCTATATTCCAGCGGTTCATGGACCGATTACTCTCCGATCTACTTTTGGTCACGGTCTTCGTCTACCTGGATGACATTTTGGTGTATTCATCGGATTTGGAATCCCATATCCTTCATGTGACTCAAGTACTAGAGCGTCTTCAACAATATAAACTTCTGGTCAAACCAGAGAAGTGCGTATTTGCAGCCTCTTCAGTGCACTATCTCGGATACGTTCTATCTGGGGACGGTATTTCCATGGATGCAAGCAAAGTCGAGGCCATACTGGGTTGGTCCTCCCCTGGTAATGTGAAGGAGGTACAAAGGTTTCTAGGTCTCTCGAACTTTTACAGAAGGTTCATACCGAACTTCTCTGAGGTAGTTCTTCCCATCACAAGTCTCTTGAAGAAAGAGTCAGGGCCTTTCTTGTGGTCACCAGAAGCCGAACAGGCTTTTAGGGAACTGAAGAGATTGTTTTGTTCTGCTCCGGTTCTTAGCCATCCAGATCAGAACCTACAGTTTATCGTTGAAACAGATGCATCGGCCATGGCCATAGGGGCAGTACTGTTGCAAACCTACAATACTGTGGAACATCCAGTCGCCTATCTCTCTAAAACATTGTTCTCCAGCCAACTCAATTATTCCGTTGTCGAAAAGGAACTACTCGCAATGAAACTGGCCTGTGAGGAGTGGCGACATTTACTGATGGGAGCACGACATCCCTTTATCCTCAGGACCGACCATAAGAACCTCAAAGCCTTACAAAATATGGAGTGCGCGAATTCTAGGCAGGCCAGATGGGCTTATTTCTTTGCCCAATACGACTTCCATATCACATATGTACCTGGCACCTCTAATAAGGTGGCGGACGCCTTGTCTAGGAGGGAGATTCCCGGGGAGGGTGTCCCTAATCCTCGGGAGACCATGTTCAAAAGGAATAAGATCCTGGGATTTATCCATGTCTTCTTTCAGGAGATTAAGACCGCTTTGGCCTCAGAAAAGTCAACATCTCGGAGGCCACAAGGAAAGGCATACACGGAGAGGGAAGGATTAGTGTTTTTTGGGAACCGGCTATACATTCCAGAAGGTCCTTGGCGCAAGAAGATCATTCGGTGGTGCCATGATTCATTGACTGCGGGTCATAGAGGAATGCATAACACTACTGAACTCATCGCAAGAAGGTTTTTCTGGCCAAATTTGAAAGCAGAGAGTAAGGACTACGTCAAGGCTTGTCCGACATGTGCCAGAGCCAAATATCCCTCTGGGAGGCCTTTAGGTCTGCTTACCCAACCAGAGATGCCAACACGCCCATGGGGTCTCATATCGACCGATTTCATTGTGGACCTACCCGTGTCTGATTCCTGTACTTGTATCATGGTGACGATAGACACCTTCACTAAGTTGGCGCATTTTTCCCCGCTGGCTGGATTACCTACCGCCACTCAAATGGCGGAGACCTTTACAAAAGATGTCTTTAGACTGCATGGCCTACCAGATAAGATCATATCCGACAGAGGTAGTCAGTACATCTCAAAATTCTGGAAGGCTTTGTGTTCTAGGGTCGGCATAGAAAGGGCACTTTCTTCGGGTTTTCACCCTCAGTCAAACGGCCAGACGGAACGACTAAATGCCACCCTGGAGCAGTATCTGAGATTCTATATCAACCAACATCAGGACAATTGGGTATCTTTATTACCCACAGCAGAATTCATGTACAATAATTCCACCCATTCCGCTATAGGTCTTACTCCTTTTTTCTGCACATACGGAGTGCATCCTCGATCCATTTTCCCCCTGATTCCGGTGCCCACCAATTCTCCCTCAGCAGAATCGGTACTTCAATCCATTGGGGAGGCGCATAAGACAGCTAAGGTCAGTCTGCAAAGGAGCAGAATCCGGAACAAGGAACAGGCTGACAAACACCGGCAGGATTGTCCTGATTGGAAAACAGGGGATAGGGTATGGCTCTCTACCAGGTTCTTACCTCGATGGGTTCATCCTTCCAAACTGTCTCCTCGCTTTCTAGGGCCTTTTTCCATTCTATCTAAAATCAATCCTGTTTCTTTCAAATTGAAACTGCCTCCTCCTCTCAACCGCATTCACCCTGTTTTTCACTCCTCTCTTCTCAAGCCCTTCACTCATGACCCGCACCGACGGTTCCCTCCTCGTCTTCACATTCAGGGTTTTGGGGGTGCCAAGGAGTACGAAGTTTCGACTATCTGTGACTCCAGGTTCTACAGAGGTCGATTAGAATATCTAGTCTCGTGGAAGGGTTACCCGGAGTTGGAGGACTCCTGGGAGCCGGTCTCCCACATACATGCCCCCCGATTACTGAGAGGTTTCCATCGTCGTTTTCCGGGTAAACCTGGGGGTTTTCGTTTTGGAGGGGGGCATACTGTCATGCGCGGCCGAGCCGACTGGCGGTTACTACTGCGATGGAGGCTCCGGCGCCGACCGTAGTTCCAGCACGTTGTATTGCTTACGTGCAGTCACGGTCTAGTTTTCTTTCAACATGGCGATCGCTGGGAGGTTCATAAGTCTCCCTCTCCCAGCGATCAATGCGTTGCAACCCCCGTAGCTTCCTCTTCAGCCTTTTGGGTTAGGCGCTAGTTTTCCGCCTTGCGGCTTGGCCGCTCTGCCTTTTTCTCATTATCGCTCCTTGCGATACCTTTATTCTTCCGCATTTCTCCTCCCTCTCTTTCTCTTCCCTTCCTGGTTCTGGGTCAGTTCCGCTTTCAGTTCCGGCGGTACAAAGGTACAAAGGTACAAAGGTACAAAGGTTTCTAGGTCTCTCGAACTTTTACAGAAGGTTCATACCGAACTTCTCTGAGGTAGTTCTTCCCATCACAAGTCTCTTGAAGAAAGAGTCAGGGCCTTTCTTGTGGTCACCAGAAGCCGAACAGGCTTTTAGGGAACTGAAGAGATTGTTTTGTTCTGCTCCGGTTCTTAGCCATCCAGATCAGAACCTACAGTTTATCGTTGAAACAGATGCATCGGCCATGGCCATAGGGGCAGTACTGTTGCAAACCTACAATACTGTGGAACATCCAGTCGCCTATCTCTCTAAAACATTGTTCTCCAGCCAACTCAATTATTCCGTTGTCGAAAAGGAACTACTCGCAATGAAACTGGCCTGTGAGGAGTGGCGACATTTACTGATGGGAGCACGACATCCCTTTATCCTCAGGACCGACCATAAGAACCTCAAAGCCTTACAAAATATGGAGTGCGCGAATTCTAGGCAGGCCAGATGGGCTTATTTCTTTGCCCAATACGACTTCCATATCACATATGTACCTGGCACCTCTAATAAGGTGGCGGACGCCTTGTCTAGGAGGGAGATTCCCGGGGAGGGTGTCCCTAATCCTCGGGAGACCATATTCAAAAGGAATAAGATCCTGGGATTTATCCATGTCTTCTTTCAGGAGATTAAGACCGCTTTGGCCTCAGAAAAGTCAACATCTCGGAGGCCACAAGGAAAGGCATACACAGAGAGGGAAGGATTAGTGTTTTTTGGGAACCGGCTATACATTCCAGAAGGTCCTTGGCGCAAGAAGATCATTCGGTGGTGCCATGATTCATTGACTGCGGGTCATAGAGGAATGCATAACACTACTGAACTCATCGCAAGAAGGTTTTTCTGGCCAAATTTGAAAGGAGAGAGTAAGGACTACGTCAAGGCTTGTCCGACATGTGCCAGAGCCAAATATCCCTCTGGGAGGCCTTTAGGTCTGCTTACCCAACCAGAGATGCCAACACGCCCATGGGGTCTCATATCGACCGATTTCATTGTGGACCTACCCGTGTCTGATTCCTGTACTTGTATCATGGTGACGATAGACACCTTCACTAAGTTGGCGCATTTTTCCCCGCTGGCTGGATTACCTACCGCCACTCAAATGGCGGAGACCTTTACAAAAGATGTCTTTAGACTGCATGGCCTACCAGATAAGATCATATCCGACAGAGGTAGTCAGTACATCTCAAACTTCTGGAAGGCTTTGTGTTCTAGGGTCGGCATAGAAAGGGCACTTTCTACGGGTTTTCACCCTCAGTCAAACGGCCAGACGGAATGACTAAATGCCACCCTGGAGCAGTATCTGAGATGCTATATCAACCAACATCAGGACAATTGGGTATCTTTATTACCCACAGCAGAATTCATGTACAATAATTCCACCCATTCCGCTATAGGTCTTACTCCTTTTTTTTGCACATACGGAGTGCATCCTCGATCCATTTTCCCCCTGATTCCGGTGCCCACCAATTCTCCCTCAGCAGAATCGGTACTTCAATCCATTGGGGAGGCGCATAAAACAGCTAAGGTCAGTCTGCAAAGGAGCAGAATCCGGAACAAGGAACAGGCTGACAAACACCGGCAGGATTGTCCTGATTGGAAAACAGGGGATAGGGTATGGCTCTCTACCAGGTTCTTACCTCGATGGGTTCATCCTTCCAAACTGTCTCCTCGCTTTCTAGGGCCTTTTTCCATTCTATCTAAAATCAATCCTGTTTCTTTCAAATTGAAACTGCCTCCTCCTCTCAACCGCATTCACCCTGTTTTTCACTCCTCTCTTCTCAAGCCCTTCACTCATGACCCGCACCGACGGTTCCCTCCTCGTCTTCACATTAAGGGTTTTGGGGGTGCCAAGGAGTACGAAGTTTCGACTATCCGTGACTCCAGGTTCTACAGAGGTTGATTAGAATATCTAGTCTCGTGGAAGGGTTACCCGGAGTTGGAGGACTCCTGGGAGCCGGTCTCCCACATACATGCCCCCCGATTACTGAGAGGTTTCCATCGGCGTTTTCCGGGTAAACCTGGGGGTTTTCGTTTTGGAGGGGGGCATACTGTCATGCGCGGCCGAGCCGACAGGCGGTTACTACCGCGATGGAGGCTCCGGCGCCGACCGTAGTTCCAGCACGTTGTATTGCTTACGTGCAGTCACGGTCTAGTTTTCTTTCAACATGGCGATCGCTGGGAGGTTCATAAGTCTCCCTCTCCCAGCGATCAATGCGTTGCAACCCCCGTAGCTTCCTCTTCAGCCTTTTGGGTTAGACGCTAGTTTTCCGCCTTGCGGCTTGGCCGCTCTGCCTTTTTCTCATTATCGCTCCTTGCGATACCTTTATTCTTCCGCATTTCTCCTCCCTCTCTTTCTCTTCCCTTCCTGGTTCTGGGTCAGTTCCGCTTTCAGTTCCGGCGGCTCTCCCCTGCTCCTCAGCTGGAGTCTCTCTCTCTCTCTCTCTCTCTCTCTCTCTCGCTTTTTCTCCTGGGTCCCGTTTCCGCTCGAGTTCTCTTGCTTGAGCTTCCTTCACGCTCTCCCTTGTTGTGAGAGCGCTTACTGGTCTCCGTCCCCTTCGGCTCTGCTCTGCCACTTCAGCTCGCAGCGGCCGTCAGCTTCATTGGTTCGATTGCTGGACTCTGATACTTCCCCAAGGAAGACCTCTGCTTGACCTCCTGCCTCACAAGGGTTTTTTGTGCCAAGAAGGCTTTTTCCCTTGCCGCCTCCTACGGGAGAGGGGTCCCAGGACTGCTTGTTCCTAGCATTCACTGTGGCTTCCTCTCGTGGTAGGCAAGTTCCTTCATCCATTAGGAGAGATTTCTGCGCACGTCGGCGTCTCAATACAGACGAATTGGAGGATTACCACTCAGGTGAGGAGGGGAAAGGAAAGGAACGGGACAGTCACTCAGTTAATTTAAACATTTCGATTTTGGTGGTTTTAATCCAGTTTCAATTAGGCTGCTGACATGCATAGCTCAGCCAGTTTTGTTATGAACATTGTTTTGGGCTCTTCATCTTCCCAGATTTTGTATGCACACATACTTCATTCTGCCAGATGTCCGCTGGTGTTCAGTGAGATTTTTGGATGTGTTGCAATGTTTGAAAATAGGCATTTTGAGCTGGCATTCAGAGAAACCAAAGGTAATTTTAAAGCGTTTTTGAGCTAACAGGCGCTGCTGTTTTACCTTTGGCACCCATTCCACTCATGGCACCCTGGCCCATCATGCTCGCACTAGTGGGTGGCAAGTTAGACAGCCATTTTGGTGTACGCACAAACTGCGTGGTTCTCCTGGATTCTGGCGCACATGTGGGCTTTTTGGCCATCTTGTATTTTCTAAGCCCACAGCACCAAATGTTGCAGCATGATAGCTCAAACGTGGGTCAGGACACCCAACAAGGCCCCCCCACGCGACTGCACTTTGAATTTGAGTCGATGGGGAGTCGGGTGCACAGAAGGTTTTGACCCATGCACTGGTATATCCGCATAATCTTTTTCCAATTCTGCAAATGGCACAGTTCAGCATCTTTTCCTCCATCCGGTACTGATCGATCAGTTCTCCTCGCCGGTCCTGATGGGAATATTGGGCGGTACCCCCGGCCCCTCGGGTCCCTGCTCCCGGTCTCCGGATCGTCCTCCTTGGCCAGTTTCCAGGTTTTCTTTCTCCTAGGACGACAAAGAAAAAGCGGCAACACCGATTCATGGACATTTCTCCACCACTATTAATGGTGTGGTGAACATATACATTTTATGAATCGGAAGATATGAACATATACATTTTCTTTTTTAAATTAGGAGACAAGAACATATATATATATATATTGATCACAGAATTTTATATGCTATATGTGGAATATTTTAGGGTTGGAACTGAATTACTCTGGAGCGGCCCCCTCTGGTATTGCAGAGGACTCCTCCAGTTGCTGCAGAGGGTGCCTGGAATGGCAACACTTCAACTGGTTTATGTGGACCCACTTGTCTTCCCCTTCTGCCAAACCGCCTTTGGGGATGCAGATCTTGTTGGCCACAGGGGAGATCTTGTCCATAATCTCAAAGGGTCCCTTCCATGTAGGCAAGAATTTTCGCTGTTTGGCCTGTTTCCTTTGATAATTGTATAGATAGGCCCGATCACCCACCTTATATTCCTTTCGGGTAGTTTTTAAATCATAGTGGGTCTTCATGCTCTCGGCTGATCTTTCTAGATTCCGCTGAGCATAGGCAAAAGCATGCTGAAGGTGTTTCCTTAAATTCTCCACATACTCATGAGTTGTGGAGGCATTTATCAACGTTTGCTCTTGGGTTCTGTAGAGCAAATGCTGGGGAAGCACCATCTTGCGTCCAGTCATCAACTCAAATGGTGACATTTTGGTTGCAGATGAAGGGGTAGATCTGATGGCCATTAGGACCAGAGGTAATCGGATATCCCAACTTGGCCCAGAATCTGCCACAAACTTTTTTAATATGCTCACAATGGTTCGGTTGTATCTCTCCACTGCTCCAGAAGAAGGTGGCCTGTAAGCAATGTGTAGCTTCCTTTTAACCCCCAGTATCTCCCACATCTTTTTCATTACTTCACTGGTGAAGTGGCTACCTCTGTCTGACTCAATCCTTTGAGGTAGACCAAAACGGGAAAAGTGTGGTTAATCATCAGGGCAGCTGCTGTTTCTGCCTTGCAGTTTGGGGCTGGGAGACATTCCACCAACTTGGTAAACAAGCATGTAACGGTCAACATGTACTTGTTTTCTCTAGACGAGTGAATCACAGGGCCTACAAAGTCGATTTGCAAATCTGACCATGGCAGTGTCATTCCCCTCTTTTGGAGAGGTGCCCGTTGTGTGAGGGATGTTGGCTGAAATTGTGCACACACAAGACAACCCTTCAAATATTGGTTGAGATCCTGGCCCATGTGTGGCCAGTATGCAACCTCTCTTAAGATTTCCAGTGTTGTGTGAAACCCCCTATGACCGGCGGTGGCCGCATCATGGGCGTGACTTAACATCAGGCTTCGGAATGAGGTAGGAACCACCCACTGATCATGGCCAGCTTTGGATTTCCTTACCAACAAACCGTCTTGGATTCGGAACATTTTTGGACATTTCATCAACACTCTTAGGTCCTCTTTCCCAATGTAATCGGTATCTGTCAGGGGAAAGTTCTCAGGGTCCTCAAGGTGTTGGTAAAACTTACCAATAATTGGATCCCCCTTCTGAGCTGTAATCAAATCAGCATCAGGGGTCTCCTTGCTCCATTGAGCAGTTGAAAGATCATTGTGAGCATTTGTCTGGGACCTACTGATAGCAGTGACCTGGATTTCCCCCAACATGGACTCTATTTCTATTAGATCCCCTTGGATGGCCCCGGTTTTGGCCAGCTGATCAGCTAAGTCATTTCCAGTTTTGTCTGGTCCCTCTACTTTGGAATGACCCTTGATCTTTTTCCAGTAGATGGTCATCCCATTCGATGTGACCAGATCATCAATGTTTTGGATTAACTTCCCATGTTTCAGGGGTTTGTTATTAGCGCATAACATTCCTCTGGTTTTCCAGTTGACCAGGTGCTCCACGAACCCGTTCCGTTCATAATCCGGATCTGTGATTATGACCAGTTCGTGGAGTTGATGCTGGACAGCAGTGAGGATGGCCTGATGCACAGCCATCAATTCTGCCACCTGACTACTTTGGGGACCAATTTTGTATCCAGCGGAGGGTTCTGGGAACTCCTTCACCCATGCATTCCCTATGCCAGCCACCAGTTCTTTCTCCCCGTCGTTGTCAACATGGTACGAGCATCTATCCACATAGACAGTGGGCATTCCCTCACACTTGTCTTCTTCAAAGACTTTGTGTGGGGAATTAAGGTATGCCTCTGTGTTGTCCTTGATTTTTAGACTTTCGTCCTCGAGACAGTTTTCTCTGGCACAATCATGCAAGTCAGCCAGACCTTGCGCAAGGGGACTCTTCTTGTTTTGGCCATATCTGACCTCCACAGGAAAGCCTTGCATTGACAGAATCCAGGTAGTAATTCGGGAATTACTCACATTTCCGGCCCGGATTCTGTCACTTTGGAGATATTGCAGAGGCTGGTGTGGAGTCTCCACTATGATGTGTTCCCCATGGATAAACGGGCGGTAATTCTTCAATGCCCACACCGTTGCTAGGAGTGCCTTCTCACAATCGTTGAATTTTTCCTCCACAGAGGATAAAGTTTTGCTTGCATAGGAGATTACTTTATTGACCTTGTCATGCTTTTGGTATAATACTGCCGTCAAGCACCTATTAGAGAACCCTGTCTCCAGGAAGAACTCCTTGTTTCTGACAGGGTAAGCTAGGCAGGGCGCTTGTGAGAGGCTTCTTTTGAGTTGTCTTACTGCCTCGGCTTGTTCTGGACCCCATTCCCACTTGACCCCCCCCATTCAGGAGATGAATCAGGGGTCTGGTGATCTCTTCGTAGCCCTCAATGAACTTTCTGCTGTAATTAGTCAGTCCAAGGAGGCTCCTTAGTCCCCGCAGAGTTGTGGGGTCTTTCAGTTTCTAAAGTGCTTCCACTTTCTTTTCCTGGGGACAGAGACCCTGAGGAGTAATCTCATGCCCCAAGAAATTAACACGGGTTCTACACCACTGTGCTTTCTGAAAGGAAAGTTTTGCTCCAGCGGCCCTCAACTGGGTCAGAACATAACGGATCTCTGCTATGTGTTCCTCCACAGATGAACTTTTGATGAGGACATCATCTACATAAGCCAGATTACCCCTTTCACCCAGGTCGGGCATGGCCTTGTGTAGGAAAATGTTAAATTCATTGCCGGAGTTGAGGTATCCGAAAGAAGTCCGGGTCCATGTGTACTGCTGGCCCCCAAAGGTAAAAGCCAGCTTGTATTGGTCCTCCCTACTGACAGGCACAGTCCAGTATCCATTGGTCAGGTCTATTGCTGTGAATACCTGTGACCCCTGAATCTGGGCCAGCCCTTGGTCAATGTAGGGCAGAGGCCATTGGGAAGTATGGACCCGTTTGTTGAGCTCCCTGAGGTCGGTGCAGAGTCTCCACTGGCCGTTTGGCTTCAATATTCCCAGCACCGGGTTATTGAAGGTGCTGTGAACTGGACGGATTATTCCCCGGGACTCAAGGTTCTTAATTATTTCAGTAAGGGACTCCATGGATGCAAGAGGCAAGCGATATTGCTTCACAAACACTGGATCATTCCAGGGTCCGTGGGGATTGTTGTTGTGTGGATGTCGGTGCGGCCACAGTCATATGAGTCTACCGCAAAGAGATCTTGGAAATCCAAGAAAACTTGTTTCAACTTTTGCTTCTGTTCCAGAGTCACACAGGCATCAGCTAGGTTGACTCTCTCTTCCACCATCTGCCTGAAGCCTGGAAAGGCTTCTGGTTTGGCTATCTCAGTGGCCTCCTCCAGCTGGGTGGAGAAGTACCTGGTCAGAGTGCTGATTTGGACTGGAGGCTTCAGGTGGGAAAGGCAGCCCTCATGGACCTGGAAAATCACCTCATCCCTCCTGAAGTCACAAGTCACATCTTCCTTACCATAAGGGCAAGAAGTGTACACCAGGAAGTTCCCCCCATGCCGGGTATAAATCCTGTCTGGTGTTGTATTGTCATCATTGTCACTGTCAAAACAGTCCTTGGGGATTGGCCCTAACAGTTAATTTCCTAAATCAATGGAAAAATGTCGGTCATCAACCGCCATTCCTATAATGGTGCCTGCGGCTAGAGTAATACTCTTTAAGTCGCTGTTATCCACCTCTATTAGAATGGTGTCATGTTCTATAGTGACTAATGGAGTTGGGTTTACCCCCAACCCTTGCTGTTGGAGAGAAGCATTTAGATGTATATAAGCATCAGGGTTTTGCAATTTTTGTCCTCTTTTAACTTTCACTTCCAGGGAGAATTGTCGGGTCCTTTCTGGGATGGTGACTTCCTCTTTAATCTGAATTTCAACTGCATAAGGTAGCAATTGAGCTGACCTAAATGCTTTTTCTGGATCATCAAAGCCCATGGGATTATCCGCTAATCGGGACCAAGCTTTGAAGTTTATTAGGTCCAAACTAATGGCAAAGCGATTGAGAATGTCACTGCCTAAGTGAAAGGCGTCAGTGACGTCTCGCACGACCCAACAATTATGGACTATGCTCTTGTTGCCTATGGAGATTTCGAGCATACACCTGCTTGGCAGGAGATGTTTGGAATTAGGTTATTCCAGGTCCATTTCCCATTTGTCTATCAGTTTGAAGGTGGGAATGGCTGGATCTTTTGGGAGTTGGCGGAACATGGCTTCGCTGATGAAGCTCTTACTGTTGTTCACGCACACTCGAGCGAGAACAGAGTCCTTCCCATCATTTAACTGAACAGGGATGAACAACTGCTCTCCAATTTGCTGAATATCAACCAGGCTCTGAGCTGATCTCACATCTATCTGGACTATAGGAGTGGGAGTTTCTGATTGTGGATTGGTGAAGAATTTCAGAGTGTTTCCTTCCAGTGTGTAATACCACCTTAAACTGGAAGGAAGGTTGATTTTCATAAATAGAGAGGACCCCCCATCACCAGTCTGTTGTCCTACTGCTATTACTGTCACATCTGGAATTTGGTTGTTCTAGAAGTGAAATTCTACTTGGTCAGATTTTTGTTCAACCATGTGGCAGGTGCCGTTTAAACTAACATGGTTGACACTCTGTTTTAATTTTATTGGTCGGCTAGTCTGGGTCCAGAGGACCTTGTTTACGCAATCTATTAGGGGTGACAACCTTCTCAGGAGGTCATTCTCTAGTAAACAAGGGGTGCCCTCTGGAGCCCCTACTATGACCGGTTGTTTCACCTTGTGTCGCCCAATTTTAATGTCCAAGTCTGCAGTCCCCTCAACGGGAATTTCCTTCCAGTCAAAGTTCTGCAGTTGTCCAGGAAGAGAGGTGAGAGGAATTCGGTAATTCTCCCCCCTTCCTGCATTTAGTTCCTCAAAGGCCCTTTTGGACAATAGGGTAGCTTGGGATCCAGTGTCCACCAGTGCCAAAATTGTACCCTGCCCCTGTACTTGTACCGGGGCATAGTATCTTCCCTCCTTCTCCTCAAGGGGGTACAGATAATGCACATTTTTGGACAACTGGTGGGCTAACCTTCTGGTTTTGGACATTGCTAGCGAAGAGATTTGGGCAGAATTCTGTGGAGAGCCTTGGGAATCTGAAAGAAAAAGTCGGCAACTGGAGGTCAGAGCCATTGTGGATTCCCCTGGTTCCGGTTCTGGGCCGCCCCCCCTTTTTGGAGGCAGTCACCAGGATGGGTTTGAACCAGGGGATTTCGGTGTTGTGGGTTCTGGGATGAGATGATGGGCGGCGGTAGCTCAGTCTCCATATCTCCCCAGTCTGGATTGGAATCCCTTGGGACCCATTTTTCTTTGGGAGGAGTTCCCCCATCTCTGAAGGAGAAGATCCTTTTCCCAGAATCTTCTGAGGATCCCTCTCCCTCAAATTGGAAGACCTGAACCTCCTCCACAAAGTGGGTCTGTTTGGGTCCTTTGTTTCTCCTACCTCCTCTCTGCTCCTTGGGTGGCAGACTTTCAGGGGTAGGAGATTTTGTTTCTGGTTCCTGGTTTTCCAGGGGCTGTTTACAAGTTGGGAAGGAAGCTTCCTCCAAGGCTTTACACCCCCTTCCCCTTGTGCCTCCTCCCTGAGAACCGGTGGGTTATCGGGGTGCTGCCCCCGTCATTGTCCTGGAGCACCAGGTCCAGAGTTTGGGGCATTCTGCGGTGGCATGCTCATCTGAGGGTTCTGTTGAGCCCTCAGTATGTGACCCAGATCCCGTGCCATATTTTGGACCTGGCGGTCAAGTTCTGAAACCCGCTCAGGCTGATACGGGGCTCTATTTTCTCCCCTGGGCTGATCCCGGGAAGGGTAGCTATCCCTTCTCTGGTAATACCCCGGATTGGGAAGATTTGGGTACCCCTCCACCCTTGGCCTCCCCTCTCCCGGATTAGGTTGTCTGGGCTCAGGGAATTGGGGAAAGAAGGATGGATGATTTTGGGGCTGGAAATTGGGTGAATACCTGGGGAAAAAGTTCTGCCCAGGATTTGGAGAATTTCTGCCCTCCTGTGGGAAGTTGGGAGGGAAGTTCCCTGGGTTAGGTGCTTGGCTGGATCCCCCCCCTTGGGCTGGAGGAGTCCACACATAACCCAGGATTGGTCGGTTTCCCTTATAGCGGGGACTTACATAGTCAGGGGGGCGGGGGACCCCATTTGTGGGACTACCTCCTCGACTCCCTGTCTGTGACTGGCCCGAGGGCCTTCTGGGCTGTGAATTATTTGGTGCAGGCAGGTTTTTAGGCCCCCCCATCTTCAAATCTAAAACGGGGGCAACCTTTACCTCTGCCACCTTGGCAGCAGCAGGGGTGCTGTTGGTTTTGGGGTTTTTCGGCACGTTATTTTGATTTTCGATAGGCTTCTGCACCTCATAGATCCGGGTAGCCTGTTCAATGACCCAGTCTAAAGATCTTTTCTCATGAAAATCTCTCACGAGCTGGGTCATTATGTATTTGGGTAAGGCATGGAAAAACGTATTGATAAATTCTCTGCTATCTGTGCGCACCCTTCTGGTGGTCTGCGCAAAAGCACGTTTTAATTCTTGCACAAACTCTTGTGGGACCTGATCCTCCCCACATTGCAAATTGTAGGCTGCCTTGCGAGCCTCTTGAGGATTTCTGTGAACAGAAAAATGTTTCAAGATGGCCGCCTTATAGGTGGACCATCTTAAATGATTTTGGTCCTCCAGCCCCGCAAAGAAACTGGAGTATTCTGGGGAGAATGTCCATTTGACGTACTGGATGCAGCTACTGCTATCCTTCAAATGGAAAGTCTCCATCATTTGCTCATAGAGCTCCAAGTGTTCCCAAACAGAATACTTGGCGTTCTTGTGATAAGGCGTGATGACACTCCTTATTGCCTTTATTTGTTTCAATGGGTCCTTAAGCAAGACCCTTTTTGCCTTATTGGCCTTTTTGGTTCGGGTCACCCTGGTCTATTCATCCTCTGACTCCGAAGCACTGCTCGCAGAGGTGCCCGTCTGATCTTCCAGGGTTTCTCGGATTCTGCGAGCCTGGGAATGGCTGGCAGAATGTGGGGACCTGGTCTCCTGTGTCCTGCGCCGTTCAGAGGAGTCTTCAGATTCCTCCTTACTGCCAGGATTTGATGGGTACCCCCCCCACTGACCTAACTGGGCAGATGTTTTCAGGATGCCCTTAATGGGCCTACTCTCCTGGGGTTCCCCACCAAATTGCACTGTGCTTGGGTGCCCATACCCGGATGCCCGCCCCTCCATTCCTGGGAGGTACTGGCCTATGAGCCCCATACTTCTGGTTTGATAGTAATCTGCCAACCCCGTGGCCCTGGGCTCATGTGCGCGAGGGGACATGGGAGTGGCAGAGTCCAGGGACTGAGAGATATGAAGGCCTCTGGTACTAGGGCTCCTGAGGTTATGCTCAGGAGTCTCCCTCTCCCAGCAAACCTGGTCTCTATCCGCCCCTGCTCCCTCTTGCAATGCAAGAGTCTGCCTTTCAGTTCCTCAGTTAAAGCCTTACTAGACTCTATCAGTCTCTCCTGCACCGCTACCTGTTGTTGGAGCCTATCATTGTGCTGACAGAGAGCCTCATTTTCTCTCTGTGCCTCCTGATTGGTCCTGGAGTACTGGGCCAGTCTTTGCTGCAGGAGGGTTACCTCCTGAGTCCCTTCCCTACTGGCCTGCTCCTTTCTTGCGAGAGCCTCCTCCACCCTCCTGGTGTGCTCTAACAAGTTCTGGTGTTCTTTTTGGAGGTCACCCAGTCCCTGGAGGGCCAGGTGATTTTCTTCCATTTTCATTTTTAAATGGCAGACTTCCTGGCCTAAGGTGTCCCTTTCCTGACTAAGAGTCTGCATCTGTGCCGCCAGGTCATCCCTTTGCCTTTGGAAGGCACCAGCTCTCTGGCGCTCCTGATCAAAGTCTGCCTGGGTATCCAGGTCTTTCAGAATCAATGTATTGCTTTCTGCCTTTTCCCTATCTAGGTGGCTTTGCAGGGTGACTACCTGCTCAGCACATACCCTATTGAAATCTAATTGTTGCTCCAGCTTTTTCTGGTCTGTAGTAGGGAGTCCAAACCTTCTTGGTACTCCTTTTGCAAGGCCAGAAATCTGGTATCCTGGTCAGCCTTTTCCTGTTGCAGGATGTCCATATCCTCTTTTATTTTAATGATATACTGCCTACTATCATTTTCTAACTCCTGGCTCCTCTGCAGCCTCTGCTCAGAAGAGACCAGGTCAGATTGGACCTTCTCTAACGCCATCTGTCGCCTATTTGCCAGATCTTGGCTTTCAGTACATTTATCCTGCATGTCTCCCATATATAGGTACAGGTATGCCGCTATCCTGGCAATCTTATTGTGTTCATCTTTGGCTTTAGGAGCCATATATAGTTCACTCAGGGCCACATGTAATGGACCCTGATCTCTCCATATGTCTGACCCTGTTTCAGTGACCTGTTGTGCGATGGCCTGCAACCAGACCGTTTGGTCCTGGTGAGTCCACTCACCTCTCACAAATAGCTTATGTAAGAGGTGCTCCCTTGCTATTTTCATGTCTACCAAGGTCGTCATTCTAGAGATTGATCTCTGTCCTGACTTACAGAAATTAGTATTTTATTTTTGCAAAACAGACCTTTTCCTTAGAGTGTCCCTTTGAAGAGTGCTTTACAGCATAAAACAGCATGGTGATCCGACCGGATGTATGTATCCCGTCAGTTAGCACACTGTATTAAGCTGCACAAGTGATAGATCTAACCCAGACGTCCGGCTCGAGCCCCCAATTTGTAAGAAGATTCAATTCAACACTACAGCTAAGTCAATGCCTAGTCTGGGATACTGAATGGAAACCCTTATTGATATATCTTTATGTCCAGTTCATGAGTTCTGGATGACTACCCCTATATAACACCCCTCTCTTAGAATCCCCCTGACCCCACTGAGCCAAGAAGTAGTTCTGTTTTGCAAGTTTAAAAGGTTTATTTGAGAAATAAAACAAAATATAGATACCACACTTTTATAATAAATTAGTAATCGATATCGCCCTCATAAATATAATGTTAATCAACAATGGGTAATCTGACACTAGCACACTTCTTTATAATCAATGAGGAGTGGCCGTAGGATGGATAAAGTAGCAAAAATACTTTTATGATTTCAAGGGAAAAGCAATGAGGAATAAATGTGGTACAGAAATACTTGATATGATTTTAGCAAAAGATAAGATAATCACTTTTTCTCTGGCAATTCACCCCCCTCCCCTATGCAATGTAAGACATGGAAGTAGATGGAAAGAGGAGCACACAGTTCTTAGGAATGCAATCAAATATAATTCAGTTCACCCCAGCAAGCTTAGACCACAGATAGAAGTTTGAAACACAGGCCCAAAATGCTTTTAAAAGGTGATGGCAATGAAGTTAGAAATATGCTGAAAATGGTTTTAATTCCCTTTAGGAGGTTCAGGGCGAGTGGTAGCTACTCGGGATGAGTTCAGGCTCACTTTAGCAATGATTCAGGGATGGTTCTTAAGAGGCAAACGAATTTTAGCAGTTCAGGCAAAAACAGCTATCTTTTTACAAGTAAAGAAATCGGGCCAAATCGCAAATCGCGGCAAAATTCGCAAGTGCGTGAATCGTGATTGCGGAAAAAGTATAAGGAGTAGGAAGTCGGTTCCAGAGATACGGACGATTAAATAAAGGTAGTTTTTCAGATTTAAAGTAAACTCAAAATGACAGTTGACAGCTTGCAGCTGCAGAATTGACAAATGACAGTGGTGCAGCTTTACAAATGACAGGTGACAGTTAGGAGCAGTTCTACTTAGGTTAAATAGATTGAATTATATTACTTTAAACTAAGAGATTTGGTTTTGCCCCGTCCTAGCTGTACTCACAATATATTTGGAAGGTCTGGGTCGCGCCACGGATCTGTCAGGTTTTGGACTTCGGTTCTTCACAGCGATCTGGTCTCTGGGTCTGCGGTTCTGCACGGTCTGGTCTGGTCTGGTCTGGCACTGGTCTGCTCTGTCCGGATACAGCGGTCTCTGCACGGCTCCTGGATCTCTGCAGTGGTCCTGGCAAAAGTTCTTGGCAAGTGATTCAAGCAGCTCGCCCGGCTGTGAGTAGCTTGCAATGATTTGAGGCCTGCTGTAGAGAACTCAGCTTGTGGTTTTAGGCCTCTGATTTAGGTTCTAAAGTATAAGTTCTAGGTTCCGGAGTCTGTAGCTGGAGTCAGTCTGGAACTGGTATCTTCTGGATGTTGTGTGGTCCGGCAAAGCTTCCCGCAAGAAAATGGAAAATGAAGTCTCTACCTGTCCCAGCAGTCTCTTTTTATGTGTTTTGAAAGTGGGTATGTGCCTGGGCCTAGCTAAGCCTGCCCCTCTCTACTTGTCATTGGCCCAATTCTCCCCTCTCCCATGATTGGGGGAAGAAAATGTGAGTCAGAGTGATGCTGTAGGTTTTATGGGTCAGAGGATCCTCCCCTGGTCAGTTTGCCCACAAATCTATATTTGATTCAAATACATATTGCACAGATACACAGTTGTTTAAAATGACATGCACCCATCACATATCACATGAGGTATACTCTGTTCAAACTCTGCTCTTCCTGGGGGCTTGCATTCAGAAATGGCAACATTTTGCGCTTTTTAACTGGTTTTGCAATATCGGACATTTACCCAAATTTACACACATGTGCGCAAGGAGTATGGACATTAATTGATGAAGTGTCAGATTTTTAACATGCAGACATTTGGAGTGAGACCCTATTTTCCGCTAGCAACCCCCCAGAATACACCACAGGGTCCTAACGCATCTCAAAATGTTCACAGAAAAATCACAAGAATTATGGTATCATTTAGATAATTTTGACAAGTCCGCACCATGAGTTATACATCTTTCTTAAAATCATATTCTGGCCAACAGGGGTGTGTCTTCCCAGATCACATGGTGGAGAAACCAGTCTATCCACTTTCTTTAAGCTCAGCCTGTCCTCAGAGGGGGCTGCCCCTCCCCGTTTCTGCCAAGAGGAAGCCACTTTTACGACACCCCCAATATAACTTCTGCCTGAGTCAAGGAAGGGCTTTGTTCAAAAGGAAGCCATTTACGATCCCCCCAATAAACCATCTGTCTGGGCCCTTTATTTAGTTTCTTGCAGTCCCCTGGTAATTCAATCAGAGAGTGTGTGACCTCCTTTTGGCAGGAGCAACAGAATGCAGCCAGGCCTGGGAATGCATTTGTTGGGCAAGCCCCCAATCCTGTAGGGGGTAGCTGTCTGGCAGAATTCCAGTTTCCTTAAGCCAGGTTTCAGGTAAAATGTCACTTTTTGTCCCCCAGTTTAAGTCAATACAATTTTTACATATGCAGCTAGAATGCTGATTCTAAGTTCAAAACTATGACATTTTAACAGTTACAACTATGTGACACTCAAAAGTAGGTCACTCAGTTAATTTAAACATTTCGATTTTGGTGGTTTTAATCCAGTTTCAGTTAGGCTGCTGACATGCATAGCTCAGCCAGTTTTGTTATGAACATTGTTTTGGGCTCTTCATCTTCCCAGATTTTGTATGCACACATACTTCATTATGCCTGATGTCCGCTGGTGTTCAGTGAGATTTTTGGATGTGTTGCAATGTTTGAAAATAGGCATTTTGAGCTGGCATTCAGAGAAACCAAAGGTAATTTTAAAGCGTTTTTGAGCTAACAGGCGCTGCTGTTTTACCTTTGGCACCCATTCCACTCATGGCACCCTGGCCCATCATGCTCGCACTGGTGGGTGGCAAGTTAGGCAGCCATTTTGGTGTACGCACAAACTGCGTGGTTCTCCTGGATTCTGGCGAACACGTGGGCTTTTTGGCCATCTTGGATTTTCTAAGCCCACAGCACCAAATGTTGCAGCATGATAGCTCAAACGTGGGTCAGGACACCCAACAAACCCCCCACAAGAAGGTTGTATCTTTAGAGTGGTCTCGTGCCAACTGCGCAGTTCTCCTATTCTGGCGTGAATGTGGGCGGCGATAGCTCATCCCCACATCCACCCAGTCTATTGATTTTGTTTGTTCTTGGATAGAATAATGGGCGGCGACAGCTCATCCCTACATCTACCCAGTCTATTGATTCAACATGGGTCAAAACCCTTGACAAAACCCCCCCGGCTGACTACACTTTGATTCAAGTCGAGGGGAAGTCGGGTGCAAAGGAGGTTTTGAGCCCTTGCGCTGGTATGTCCCCATTATCTTCTTCCAATTCTGTAGATGGCACAGTTCAGCATCTTTTCCTCCACCCAGTTGGATCGATCGGTTCTCCTCGCCGGTCCTGATGGGAATATTGGGCGGTACCCCAGGCCCCTCGGGTTTCTGCTCCCGGTCCCCGGTCGTCCTCTTTGGTCAGTCTCCATGGTTTCCTCTCTCCTAGGATGATAAAGCAAAAGCGGCAATACACATTCCTAGACATTTTTCCACCACTATTAATGGTGTGGTGAACATGTACATTTTATACATCCGAATGCATTTTGCAGTCTAATTTTAAAAACAATATATAACAGGGAACATTTGCATTACGTTACTATATTTTTGATATGTGAAATATTTTAGAGTTTGAACTGACTTACTCTGGAGCGGCCCCCTCTGGTATTGCAGAGGACTTCTCCAGTTGCTGCAGGGTGTGCCTGGGATGGCAACACTTTAGCTGATTTATATGTACCCACTTGTCTTCCCCCTCTGCCGAACTGCCTTTGGGGATGCGGATCTTGTACGCTACAGGGGAGATCTTGTCTATAATTTCAAACGGTCCCTTCCATGTAGGCAAACATTTTCGCTGTTTGGCCTGGTTCCTTTGGAAATTGTATAGATAGACCCGGTCCCCCACAGTATATTCCTTCCTGGTGGTCTTCAGGTCGTAGTGGGTTTTCATGCTATCAGCTGATCTTTCTAGATTCCGCTGAGCATAGGCAACAGCATGCTGAAGGTGTTTCCTTAAATTCTCCACATACTCATGAGTCGTGGAGGCATTTATCAGTGTCTGCTCTTGGGTCCTGTAGAGCAGATGCTGGGGAAGCACCATCTTGCGTCCGGTCATCAACTCAAATGGTGACATTTTAGTTGCAGATGAAGGGGTAGATCTGATGGCCATTAGGACCAGAGGTAATCGGATATCCCAACTTGGCCCAGAATCTGTCACAAACTTTTTTAATATGCTCACAATGGTTCGGTTGTATCTCTCCATGCTCCAGAAGAAGCTGGCCTGTAAGCAATATGTAACTTCCTTTTGACCCCCAGTATCTCCCATATCTTTGTCATTACTTCACTGGTGAAGTGGCTACCCCTGTCTGACTCAATCCTTTGAGGTAGACTAAAACGGGAAAAGATGTGGTTAATCATCAGCTGCTGTTTCTGCCTTTCAGTTTGGGGCTGGGAGACATTTCACCCACTTGGTAAACAAGCATGCAACGGTCAACATGTACTTGTTTCCTCTAGATGAGCGGATTACAGGGCCTACAAAGTCGATTTGCAAATCTGACCATGGCAGTGTCATCCCCCTCTTTTGGAGAGGCGCACGGTGTGTGAGGGATGATGGCTGAAATTCTGCACACACAAGACACCCCTTCAAGTATTGGTCGAGGTCTTGCCCCATGTGTGGCCAGTATGCAACCTCTCTTAAGATTTCCAGTGTTGTGTGAAACCCCCTATGACCGGCGGTGGCCGCATCATGGGCGTGACTTAACATCAGGCTTCGGAATGAGGTAGGAATCACCTACTGATCATGGCCAGCTTGGGATTTCCTTACCAACAAACCGTCTTGGATTCGGAACATCTTTGGACATTTCATCAACACTTTAAGGTCCTCCTTCCCAATGTAATCGGTATCCGTCAGGGGAAAGTTCTCAGGGTCCTCAATGTGTTGGTAAAACTTGCCAATTATTGGGTCCCCCTTCTGAGCTGTAATCAAATCAGTATCAGGGGTCTCCTTACTCCATTGTGCAGTTGAAAGATCATTGTGAGCATTCGTCTGGGACCTAATGATAGCAGTGACCTGGATTTCCCCCAAAAGGGACTCTATTTCTATTAGATCCCCTTGGATGGCCCCGGTTTTGGACAGCTGATCAGCTAAGTCATTTCCAGTTTTGTCTGGTCCCTCTACTTTGGAATGACCCTTGATCTTTTTCCAGTAGATGGTCATCCCATTCGATGTGACCAGATCATCAATGTTTTGAATTAACTTCCCATGTTTCAGGGGTTTGTTATTAGCACATAACATGCCTCAGGTTTTTCAATTAACCAGGTGCTCCACGAACCCGTTCCGTACATAATCCGAATCTGTGATTATGACCAGTTTGTGGAGTTGATGTTGGACAGCAGTGAGGATGGCCTGATGCACAGCCATCAATTCTGCCACCTGACTACTTTGGGGACCAATTTTGTATCCAGCGGAGGGTTCTGGTGACTCATTCACCCATGCATTCCCTACGCCGGCCACCAGTTCTTTCTCCCCGTTGTCGTCAACATGGTACGAGCATCCATCCACATAGACAGTGGGCATTCCCTCACACTTGTCTTGTTCAAAGACTTTGTGTGGGGAATTAAGGTATGCCTCCATGTTGTCCTTGATTTTTAGACTTTCGTCCTCGAGACAGTTTTCTCTGGCACAATCATGCAAGTCAGCCAGACCTGTTTTGGCCATATCTGACCTCCACAGGGAAGCCTTGCATTGACAGAATCCAGGAAGTAATTCGGGAATTATTCACATTTCCGGCCCGGATTCTGTCACTTTGGAGATATTGCAGAGGCTGGTGTTGAGTCTCCACTATGATGTGTTCCCCCTGGATAAACGGGCGGTAATTCTTCAATGCCCACACCGTTGCCAGGAGTGCCTTCTCACAATCATTGAATTTTTCCTCCACAGAGGATAAAGTTTTGCTCGCATAGGAGATTACTTTATTGACCTTGTCATGCTTTTGGTATAATACTGCCATCAAGCACGTATTAGAGAACCCTGTCTCCAGGAAGAACTCCTTGTTTCCGACAGGGTAAGCTAGGCAAGGCGCTCGTGAGAGGCTTCTTTTGAGTTGTCTTACTGCCTCGGATTGTTCTGGACCCCATTCCCACTTGACCCCCCCCTTCAAGAGATGAATCAGGGGTCTAGTGATCTCTGCATAGCCTTCAATGAACTTTCTGCTGTAATTATCAGTCCAAGGAGGCTCCTTAGTTCCCGCAGAGTTGTGGGATCATTCAGTTTCTGAAGTGCTTCCACTTTCTTTTCTTGGGGACAGAGACCCTGAGGAGTAATCTCATGCCCCAAGAAATTAACACGGGTTCTACACCACTGTGCTTTCTGAAAGGAAAGTTTTGCTCCGGCGGCCCTCAACTGCGTCAGAACATAACGGATCTCCGCTATGTGTTCCTCCACAGATGAACTTTTGATGAGCACATCATCTACATAAGCCAGGTTACCCCTCGCACCCAGGTCGGGCATGGCCTTATGTAGGAAAATGTTGAATTCATTGTCGGAGTTGAGGTATCCGAAGGGAGTCCGGGTCCATGTGTACTGCTGGCTCCCAAAGGTAAAAGCCAGTTTATATTGGTCCTCCCTACTGACAGGCACGGTACAGTATCCATTGGTCAGGTCTATTGCTGTGAATACCTGTGACCCCTGAATCTGGGCCAGCCCTTGGTCAATGTAGGGCAGAGGCCATCGGGAAGTATGGACCCGTTTGTTGAGCTCCCTAAGGTCAGCGCAGAGTCTCCACTGGCCGTTTGGCTTCAATATTCCCAGCACCGGATTATTGAAGGTTCTGTGTACTGGACGGATTATGCCCCGGGACTCAAGGTTCTTAATTATTTCAGTAAGGGACTCCATGGATGCGAGAGGCAAACGATATTGCTTCACAAACACTGCAGTCATTCCAGGGTCCGTGGGAATTGTTGTGGTGTGGATGTCGGTGCGACCACAGTCATATGAGTCTACCGCAAAGAGATCTTGGAAATCCAAGAAAACGTGTTTCAACTTTTGCTTCTGTTCCAGAGTCACACAGGCATCAGCTAGGTTGACTCTCTCTTCCACCATCTGCCTGAAGCCTGGAAAGACTTCTGGTTTGGCTATCTCAGCGGCCTCCTCCAGCTGGGTGGAGAAGTCCCTGGTCAGAGTGCTGATTTGGATTGGAGGCTTCAGGTGGGAAAGGCAGCCCTCATGGACCTAGAAAGTCACCTCATCCCTCCTGAAGTCACAAGTCACATCTTCCTTACCATAAGGGCAAGAAGTGTACACCAGGAAGTTCCCCCATGCCGGGTGAAAATCCTGTCTGGTGTTGTATTGTCCTCACTGTCACTGTCAAAACAATACTTAGGGATCGGTCCTAACAGTTCATTTCCTAAATCAATGGAAAAATGTCGGTCATCAACCGCCATTCCAATAATGGTGCCTGCGGCTAGAGTAATACTCTTTAAGTCGCTGTTATCCACCTCTATTGGAATGGTGTCATGTTCTATGTTGACTAATGGTGTTGGGTTTACCCCTAACCCTTGCTGTTGGAGAGAAGCATTTAGATGTATATAAGCATCAGGGTTTTGCAATTTTTGTCCTCTTTTAACTTTCACTTCCAGGGAGAATTGTCGGGTCCTTTCTGGGATGGTGACTTCCTCTTTAATCTGAATTTCAACTGCATAAGGTAGCAATTGAGCTGACCTAAATGCTTTAGCTGGATCATCAAAGCCCATGGGATTATCCGCTAATCGGGACCAAGCTTTGAAGTTTATTAGGTCCAAACTAATGTCGAAGCGATTGAGAATGCCACTGCCTAAGTAAAAGGCGGCAGTGACGTCTCGCACGACCCAACAATTATGGACTATGCTCTTGTTGCCAATGGAGATTTTGAGCATACACCTGCTTGGCAGGAGATGTTTGGAATTAGGTGCTTCCAGGTCCATTTCCCATTTGTCTATCAGTTTGAATGTGGGAATGGCTGGATCTTTTGGGAGTTGGCGGAACATGGCTTCGCTGATGAAGCTCTTACCGTTGTTCACACACACTCGAGCGAGAACAGAGTCCTTCCCATCATTTAACTGAACAGGGATGAACAACTGCTCTCCAATTTGCTGAATACCAGCCAGGCTCTGAGCTGATTTCACATCTTTCTGGACTATAGGAGTGGGAGTGTCTGTTTGTGGATTGGTAAAGAATTTCAGAGTGTTTCCTTCCAGTGTGGAATACCACCTTAAACTGGAAGGAAGGTTGATTTTCAGAAATAGAGAGAAGCCCCCCCCATCACCAGTCTGTTGTCTTACTGCTATTACTGTCACGTCTGGAATTTGGTTGTTCTGGAAGTGAAATTCTACTTGGTCCAATTTTTCTTCAACCATGTGGCAGGTGCCGTTTAAACTAACATGGTTGACACTCTGTTTTAATTTTATTGGTCAGCTAGTCTGGGTCCAGAGGACCTTGTTTACGCAATCTATTAGGGGTGACAACCTTCTCAGGAGGTCATTCCCTAGTAAACAAGGGGTGCCCTCTGGAGTCACTACTATGACCGGGTGTTTCACCTTGTGTCGCCCAATTTTGATGTCCAAATCTGCAGTCCCCTCGACAGGAATTTCCTTCCCGTCAAAGTTCTGCAGTTGTCCAGGAAGAGAGGTGAGAGGAATACGGTAATTCTCCCCCTTCCTGCATTTAGTTCATCAAAGGCCCTTTTGGACAGAAGGGTAGCTTGGGATCCAGTGTCCCCCAGTGCCGAAATTGTACCCTGCCCCTGTACTTGTACCGGGGCATAATATCTTCCCTCCTTCTCCTCAAGAGGGCACAGATAATGCACATTTTTGGACAACTGGTGGGCTAACTTTCTGCTTTTGGACATTGCTAGAAAAGAGATTTGGGCAGAATTCTGTGAAGAGCCTGGGGAATCTGAAAGAAAAAGCTGGCAACTGGAGATCAGAGCCATTGTGATTCCCCTGGTTCCGGTTCTGCCCCCCCCCCCCCTTTTTGGAGGCAGTCACCAGGATGGGTTAGAACCAGGGGATTTCGGTATTGTGGGTTCCGGGATGAGATGATGGGCGGCGGTAGCTCAGTCTCCATATCTCCCCAGTCTGGATTGGAATCTCTTGGGACCCATTTTTCTTTGCGGGGAGTTGCCCCATCTCTAAAGGAGAAGATCCTTTTCCCAGGATCTTCTGAGGATCCCTCTCCCTCAAATTGGAAGATCTGTACCTCCTCCACAAAGTGGGTCTGTTTGGGTCCTTTGTTTCTCCTACCCCCCCTGCTCCTTGGGAGCAGGCTTTCAGGGGCAGGAGATTTTGTTTCCGGTTCCTGGTTTTCCAGGGGCTGTTTAGAAGTTGGGAAGGAAGCTTCCTCTAAGGCTTTACACCCGCCTTCCCCTTGTGCCTCCTCCCTGGGAACTGGTGGGTTATCGGTGTGCTGCCCCCGTCATTGTTCTGGAGCACCAGGTCCAGAGTTGGGGGCATTCTGCGGTGGCATGCTCATCTGAGGGTTCTGTTGAGCCCTCAGTATGTGACCCAGATCCCGTGCCATATTTTGGACCTGGCGCTCAAGTTGTGAAACCCGCTCAAGCTGATACGGGGCTCTATTTTCTCCCCTGGGCTGATCCCAGGAAGTGTAGCTATCCCTTCTCTGGTAGTACCCCTGGTTGGGAAGATTTTGGTACCCCTCCACCCTTGGCCTCCCCTCTCTCGGATTAGGTTGTCTGGGCTCAGGGAATTGGGGAAAGAAGGATGGATGATTTTGGGGCTGGAAATTGGGTGGATACATGGGGAAAAAGTTCTGCCCAGGATTTGGTGAATTTCTGCCCTCCTGGGAGAAGTTAGGAGGGAAGTTCCCCAGGTCAGGTGCTTGGCTGGATCCCCCCCCTTGGGCTGGAGGAGTCCACACATAACCCAGGATTGGTCAGTTTCCTTTGTAGCGGGTACTTACATAGTCAGGGGAGCGGGGGACCCCATTTGTGGGACTACCTCCTCGACTCCCTGTCTGTGACTGGCCCGAGGGCCTTCTGGGCTGTGAACTATTTGGTGCAGGCAGGTTTTTAGGCCCCCCATCTCCAAATCTAAAACGGGGGGAACCTTTACCTCTGCCACCTTGGCAGCAGCAGGGGTGCTGTTGGTTTTGGGGTTTTTCAGCGCATTATCTTTATTTTCGGTGGGCTGTTGCACCTCATAGATCCGGGTAGCCTGTTCAATGACCCAGTCTAAAGATCTTTTCTCATGAAAATCTCTCACGAGCTGGGTAATTATGTATTTGGGTAATGCATGGAAAAACGTATTGATAAATTCTCTGCTATCCGTGCGCACCCTTCTGGTGGTCTGCGCAAAAGTACGCTTTAATTCTTGCACAAACTCTTGTGGGGCCTGATTCTCCCCACATTGCAAATTGTAGGCTGCCTTGCAAGCCTCTTGAGGATTTCTGTGCACAGAAAAATGTTTCAAGATGGCCACCCTGTATGTGGACCACCTTGATTGGTTTTGATCCTCCAGCCCCGCAAAGAAACTGGAGTATTCTGGTGAGAAGGTCCACTTTACATGTTGAATACAGCTTTGGCTGTCCTTCAAATGGAAAGTCTCCATCATTTGCTCATAGAGCTCCAAGTGTTCCCAAACAGAATACTTGGCGTTCTTATGATAAGGCGTGATGACACTCCTTATTGCCTTTATTTGTTTCAATGGGTCCTTAAGCAAGGCCCTTTTTGCCTTATTGGCCTTTTTGGTCCGGGTAACCCTGGTCCATTCATCCTCCGACTCAGAAGCGCTGCTCCCAGAGGTGCCCGTCTGATCTTCCAGGTTTTCCCGGATTCTGCGAGCCTGGGAATGGCTGGCAGAATGTGGGGACCTGGTCTCCTGTGTCCTGTGACGCTCAGAGGAGTCTTCAGATCCCTCCTTGCTACCAGGATTTGCTGGGTATCCCCCCACTGACCTAACTAGGCAGAGGTTTTCAGGATGCCCTTAGTGGGCCTACTCTCCTGGGGTTCCCCACTAAATTGCACTGTGCTTGGGTGCCCATACCCGGATGCCTGCCCCTCCATTCCTGGGTGGTACTGGCCTATGAGCCCCATACTTTTAGCTGGATAGTAATCTGCCATCCCTGTGGCCCCGTGCTCATGTGCGCCAGGGAACATGGGGGTGGCAGAGTCCAGGGACTGGTATAGGTGAAGGCCTCTGGCACTAGGGCTCCTGAGGTTATGCTCAGGAGTTTCTCTTTCCCAGCGAACCTCATCTCTATCGACCCCTGCTCCCTGGTGCAATGCAAGAGCCTGCGCTTTCAGTTCCTCAGTTCAGGCCTTACTAGACTCTATCAGTCTCTCCTGCATGGCTACCTGTTGCTGGAGCCTATCATTGTGCTGACAGAGAGCCTCATTTTCTCTCTGTGCCTCCTGATTGGTCCTGGAGTACTGGGCCAGTCTCTGCTGCAGGAGGGTTACCTCCTCAGTCCCATCCCTACTAGCCTGCTCCTTTCTTGCCAGAGCCTCCTCCACCCTCCTGGTGTGATCTAGCAAGCCCTGATGCTCTTTTTGGAGGTCCCCCAGCCCCTGGAGGGCCAAGTGATTTTCTTCAATTTTTCTTTTTAAATGGCAGACTTCCTGGCCTAAGGTATCCCTTTCCTGACCAAGAACCTGCATTTGTGACGCCAGGTCGTCCCTCTGCCTTTGAAAGGCACCAGCTTTCTGGAGTTCTTCATCAAACTCTGTCTGGGTATCCAGGTCTTTCAAAATCAATTTATTGCTTTCCTCTTTCTCCCTGTCTAGTTGGATTTGCAGGGTGGCTACCTGCTCTGTGCATGCCCTATTGAAATTGATCTGTTGCTCCAGCTTTTTCTGGCTCTGCACTAAGGAGTCCAAACTGTCTTGGTGCTCCTTCTGCAAAGCCAGAATTCTGGTATCCTGGTCTGTCTTTTCCTGTTGCAGTATATCCATGTCCTCTTTTATTTTAATGATATACTGCCTACTATCATATTCTGACTCCTGGCTCCTCTGCAGCCTCTGCTGAGAAGAGACCAGGTCAGATTGGGCCTTTTCTAACGCCATCTGTTGCCTATTTGCCAGATCTTGGCCTTCAGCACATTTGTCCTGCATGGCTCCCATATATAGATACAAATATGCCGCTATCCTGGCAATCTTATTGTGTTCATCTTTGGCCTTAGAAGCCATATATAATTCACTCAGGGCCACATGTAATGGACCCTGATCTCTCCATGTATCTGACCCAGTTTCAGTGACCTGTTGCGTGATTGCCTGCAACCAGACCGTTTGGTCCTGATGTGTCCACTCACCTCTCACAAATAGCTTATGTAAGAAGTGCTCTCTGGCTATTTTCATATCTACCAAGGTCGTCATTCTGGAATTTGAGTTCCTTCCTGACTTACAGAAGTTTGTATTTTATTTTGCAAAACAGACCGTTTCCTTAGAGCGTTCCTTTGAGGGATGCTTTCACAGTGTAAAACAGCGTGGTGATCTAACCGGATATGTGTATCTGGTCAGTTGGCACCCTGTATTAATCTGCACAAGTGGCAATTCTAACCCAGAATATCCCGGCTCCAAGCCCCCAATCAACACTACAGCTAAGTCAATGCCTAGTCTGGGATGCTGAGGAAAACCCTTATTGATGTATTTTTATGTCCAGTTCAGTACTCTGGATGACAACCCTTGTATAACACCCCCCTCTTAGAATCCCCCTGACCCCACTGAGCCAAGAAGTAGGTTTGTTTTGCAAATTAAAAGGTTTATTTGAAAATTTAAACAATATGTATATATATCACACTTCTATAAATAAATTGATAATGGATATTACACTTGTGAATATGAGCAGTAATCAGCAAGAGGTAACTTATGAATAGGAACAGAAGAATAAGGTGGGAAAGAATGCTTTATATGGATCAAGGAAACGCAATGATGAATGAAATGCAGTACAGAAAATAACTTGATATGGCTTCAACAAACGACAATGTAATCACTTTTCCTTGACAATTCACCCCCCCCATGCAATGTAAGAAATGGAAGGAGAGCACAAAGTCTTCAAGAATCCCAACAAATCACACTTTATAATGCAATACACAGTTCCAGTTGCCCCAGCAAGCTTAGAGAAAAGAGGTATGAGTTTTAAACACAGGCAAATTACTTTGCAATGTGGTGGCAATGAAGTGCAAATGCTAAAATTGATTTTAATTCCCTGCAGGAGGTTCAGGGTGAGGGAGAGATACTTTATATTAGTTCAGGCTCACTTTAGCAATGCTCTATGAGTAACTACCAGGTTGAAAACGGATTTTAACAAAGGAAAGAATGGAGCTGCTATTTTGACAAGTGGAGAAATTGAGCCAAATCGCAAATCGCGGTAGATTTTGCGAGTGCGTGAATCACAATTGCGGTAAAAGTATAGGAAGTCGGTTCTAGGCTTGTTGGAACGCTTAGATTTTAAGTTTTCAGAGGAAAGTTACATCTCATTCCTAGGACAAACGGTTCCAGAGATACGGACGATTTAACAAAGGTAGATTTTCGGATTTAAAGTAAAACTCAAAATGACAAATGACAGTTTGCAGCTTCAGAATTGACAGGTGACAGTTGTGCAGCTTTACAAATGACAGATGACACGATTTCTAGGAGGCTGTTCTAATTAGGTTAAAATAGTTTGTATTACATTATTTTAACTAAGAGATTGGGTTCTCACAGTTCTGGCAGATACTCACTCCTAATTTTGAAATGAATGGGCCTCGTCACGGATCTGGTCAACTCGTCCAGCGGCGGTTCTCTCTGCTCGGCGGGTCAATCAGGCACTGGTTCTGCTCACAGCGTCCAGATCTCTGGTTTTGCTCACAGCGGTCTGGGTCTGGTCTGGATACAGCGGCCTGTGGTTCTCTGGATATCTGGTCTCTGGCAATTGTTCTTGGCAAAGAATTCAAACAGCTCGCCCGGCTGTTGAATAGTTTGCAGATGATTTTAAGGATGCTGAGGCCTGCTGAGAAGAGTTCTCAGTTTGTGGGTTTAGGCCCTTGCTTTAAGTTCTGAAGTAAAGTTCTGGTCTTCTTCTGGAGATTGATGGATGTGAAGTCTGGAGTCTCCCGGCAGTCCCTGACACAAAATATGGTCAATAAATGGATGTGAAGTCTGGAGTCTCCCGGCAGAGCGTCCCGCAGAAAATGGAATCGAATCTCTCTACCTGTTTAGGAGTGGGTGTGTGCGTGGCATAACTGAGTCTGCCCCTCTCTACTTGTCATTGGCCCAATTTTCCCCTCTCCCATGATTGGGGGAATTGGGTTGTGAGTCAGAGTGATGAGGTCTGTTTATGGGTCAGAGGATCCTCCCCTGGTCAATTTGCCCACAAATCTATATTTGATTCAAATACATATTTCCCAGGTACACAAGTGGTTGACATTACATGTACATATTACACCTTGCTTAAGGTAGTCTCTGTTCCGCCTCTGGCGTTTCTAGGAGCTTGCATTAAAAAATGGCAACTTATTTTCGATTTTACTGGGTTGTGCAATATGGGATTTTTATCAAAAATTATACACAGGTACATTTCCCTTCCACATATATCCCAGTAACTTCCCATGTCTCTAGCTTAAATACATTGTCTACAATATTCATAATTAGCGGGGTTTTGCCCCAGAACATGGTACAAATTGGAGTTTGGACTCAAATCGTGAGGGCATTTTTCAAACTAAGACTCTCAAAGTTGTACATTTCTGTCATTTGGTTACAATAAGTTATCACTGTTTCTATAAAATATATATTTGTTGCAATTCAACTCCCCAAAGTGTTTGGGTCCGCCTCCAGAAGTCTGGGTGGGTCAGTGATCACATGTGTCTCCTTGCTGGCAGAGGGGTGTTGACAGGAAACACTCAAAATTAACATACCCCATTCAACAGAAAGGGGCTATTGTCTCTCTCCTCCAGGCTGAAGGGGAAACCCCCTCCCTCTCACTCAGAAGGGCCATGTGATATCCTGCCTCCTGTATTGAGTCTCTGGGGTGTTAAGAGTTCTCAGCCTCTTGGCCTCTGGGAACAGCAGGTGGCTAAGATTTTCAATTAACCAACAAGCTTTGAAGTCCCTGCCCCTCTCACAACTCCTAAATACAGTTTCCCTGTCAGAGTTTAGACCTCTAGCTCCGCCTTGGGGAATTTGTCGGTAATGCATCCCTTTTTGAGTTGTCTTGAATTACTGCATTTCAATAAAGTGGTCTTTTGCTTGATAGTATAGGACCCTTGCTTAACATTGTTTTGATGGCATCCTTACAGTAGAGTGGTGATGTGGAACCCCCCACAAGAAGGTTGTATCTTTGGAGTGGTCTCGTGCCAACTGCGCAGTTCTCCTATTCTGGCGTGAATGTGGGCGGCGATAGCTCATCCCCACATCCACCCAGTCTATTGATTTAGTTTGTTCTGGGATAGAATAATGGGCGGCGACAGCTCATCCCCACATCTACCCAGTCTATTGATTCAACATGGGTCAAAACCCTTCACAATACCCTCATTACTAGTCAATACCGCTCCCTCTATGGCTAATTTTGATAACTTCTGAACTAACTTTGCCTCCTCCTGCTTTCTACTTCACCTTTCTTCTTATTCTTCTCCTGCAACATCGGCAGTGCTGTGCGATCGTCAACTGTATTTCTGGCCATGGTTTCGCTTCCATTCCCACCTGTTTCTTCATTTGCCATTGCACTGGCTCAGGCAGTCCCTGACACAAAATGTGGTCAATAAATGCTACCTTTTTATCCCACAGTTCACTCGTCTCTAGGCAGCATCTCTCTTGAATATCTTGACTGAAGGCAACAGGGTCTTAATGATCTCGCATTTTCCTAGTCAAAATCGCACCCGTGTCTGATGTATCGGGATATTGTACTCAGAGCACCCGCAATACATCTGTTCTGCAATTATTAAATGGCGCTCCATCATGTGTCGTGTTTTGTGCAATCACACCTGAGTATCCTGCTCCCTTCCAAATGTCGTGAGCCCTCTCCCCTAGAATGGCTGCTAGCAAGCCTTTTACGTCACCTATGGCTGAAGTCATTCCTGATGTAATTCTCTCTACCTCATAAACCCATTTTCCTGCACCGAAGCTAAACTCAGTAATTTACATTTGAAATTGTCTTTATTTATTAATTTTTGCCCATGGTAAATATTGTGGTCGCCCTCCTCCTTTCTTTAATAATGGGAATTGTGAAAATCCTGGTCCATAATCGTACCTGCCTACACTTCTTGTTTTCCAAGCAGGACCAATATCGCCTGTTTGTCTTCGTCCTGGTAGTGCCCTTAATCTGCTTAATAAGGTGGGGATACATCCCCTGCACTGCGCAATCGTGCTTATGGTTGCTCAGTATATGGTGTCGATTCTGTTGTTTTTTCTTTGTGATCATCTAAATCTGACAATTATACCCCTTTTGCCACACTCGATTCTTTTGAAAATCCATATGCACTCTCTCTTCGCTCTCTTTCGTTTTCTTCCCTTTCTTCGTCTGACATCAATATGCCCCAGCTCGTATGACTGTGCTCTTTCTCTAAATCATCAAGGTCTAATCTGCTTAAAGACAGCGTTATGTGCTTGTCTGTTATGGCGTTATCTGACCTACCTCCTGTTTCCCTCAAAAGTGATCCTTCTATATCCTCTTGGGTTCTATACCCTTCTTTATCCATCATTTGCCTATATAACAATCCCCAATTCTTTTCCCTACGTTTTTGTCATGCCCCTGGAGCATCACACAACTCCTTCCTAGCCACGGAATCCAAATGCAGTTGACCCCTTCCACCTTGGTTGACACGGGCTCCTGAGTTTAGTAGATACAGGCACCACGAGGCACCCAATGGGGGAAAGAGAGTTAGGGAGAGGTTGTGGATAGGAAGGGGGTGTTTAGGGTCACCGAAAAACAGTGTTGGGATGAACAACCTGAACAAAACCCTCACATATCCTGCCTAGCACTCCTAATCCTAGTCAGCCAGAATCCCTTCTTAATTAGAGTACTGATTTGACTATTTGACGTTCCCATAAGAGCAACAAATATAAGCACATATAGCATGAATGAAATGAAACCATGGTACTGTGACAAACATACATATAAACAGATATACTGGTTCTGTGCAGCTAAATTAGTAATGCCTCCATACTCTGCCTTGCTCCTTCTTCTAAGGCACCTACACACGAATAGCCAAGCATTGGATTAGAAACATAATGCATGATACAAAACATGAAGAATGGACAATTGCCGCCACACACAACATAGCGTTACTTCACGTACGTGTAATTCACTGTTCCCCTCTCGCTCTGAGCCTTTTGAGCATTCGGTCTCCTGCTGTACTTCACCTCCTTCCCCGCATGCACAGGAACTGCTAGAAAATGGAGCATTTCACCACCAGGCCTGGGTTGAAGTAAACTCCTCGCCTGACCTGGGTCCTGTGTGAAAGGGATTCTCCACGCTCTCCCCCACCCACCTGCGACATTCTTAAATAGCAATTGGTGGCACCTGCCTAATTCCAGACCAAATGCCACTCCAAAGGATCATGGGGATTGTAGTCTCTTCCCTGTTTTAGCACAAAACACCCTTTTAGCATGACTTTTTCATGACTTCAGTCCCCTTTTCCTTACATTACCCCCTTCCCTGAACCAGCCTTTCCCAGATGTGATTGATGGAATTGTATTACCAAACGGTTTACATGTACCGCTTCAGCCGGCTCCCAAGAGTCATCCTCCGGCCCACACCCCACCCAGGATATAAGATACCAAAATCAAGCACCATGCCACCTGGAGTCCAAAATCTTCTGCACCTCAAACTCCTCCTGTCCATCCTTCATCACCCCTGGAGCTTGTCTTGTCAACACACCAAGAGCTGCAGGTTTGACCAGAGAAACATGGAATACTGGATGAATCTTCATATGGGTGGGTAACAGTAACTGTACTGCCGTATCAGACACACATTTCACCAAAGTATAAGGCCTTATAAAGCAGGGCAAAAACACCCGCGACCCAAACAACTTGATATGCTGCGCAGACAACCATACCTGATCACTACTTCATACTTAGGACTACATCGTCTCTTTCGGTCTTCTTGTTTCTTATAGCTCTCTTTGGCTTTATCCTGATTTTGGGGCGCCTGCTCCTGTATCTCAAGGATCTCTTGTGTACGTTCAGTTACTGCCGGTACCTTGTTAAACCTGGGGACCTCCACCAGTAACATTTTACAGTCCTAACCATACAAACAGAAATGCAGAGACATTCCCAAGGAATCGTGCTTGGCCTTATTGTAACAAAACTTCACCAGCCAGCGAGAAATCGAACCCATGAGGACTTGCCCCCGGCCAAGAAACAACTCAAATATTGTTCCATTGTCTGATTTACTCTTTCAGTTTGACCGTCCGTTTGTGGATGGCAACTGGTGGATAGCGCACAAGAGATTCCGAGCAATTTACAGAAAGCACGGCAAAACCGAGAAGTAAATTGAGACACTCGATCAGATATTATTGTTCACGGTAACCCATGCAGTTGCACTATATGCTGCGAGAATAACTCCACCAGAATACCAGTAATCGGAATTCCTACACAGGGTATGAATAGAGCCTGCTTAGTTAGATAGTCGGCCACTACCAAAATTGTATCACAATTTCCATCTTTGCGCAATTCCGTTACAAAATCCATGGACACACATGCCCAAGGCTCAGTAGGAGTGGCTAGTGGCTTCAACAATCCTGCCTTCCTTGAATGATCTGCCTTAGATCAAACACAAATCTCACATGCCAACACATATTGTTGTACCTGGGAGGCCCACCCCTCCCACCAAAAATGTCTTTGTACCATATCTTGTGTCTGTCTCACCCCACCATGCCCTACCATGGGGGAGTCATGGCACCAGAACAACGACTTTCTCCTGAAAGACTCATTAGGAAGAAACAACTTCCCTTCATGATAAGGCAGACTCTTTCGTATGACTCAGGCTTTCCCCCTTTGTACCTACTGACTCCCCTCATCCTTAGGAAAATTCTGGCAGACCTCCTCCAACACTACCTGCATTAACCCCCCTAAAAATTTCCCCACCGGAATAATAGCTCTTTCCACCTGACAATGCCCTACCGAATTCTAAAGGGAGCATCCGCCTTGCCATTTCTCCAACCTGGTCTATATGTTACAATGAAATCAAACTCCTCAAAAAACTGGGCCCTTCTCAATTGCGGAGAGCTCAAGGTCCTAGCTCATCTTAAGTATTGTAAATTCTTGTCATTCGTGATAACCAATACCAGATGTTGAGCATTCATGAGGTAGTAACGTATTCCAAAAAATCCTCCCTGATGGTCAAAAGCTCCTTATCCATGATGGCATAAATCTGTTCGCATGGTGTTAATTTGCGAGAAAAATATGCCACAGGGTGGAGTAACCCTTCCTCATCTGCCTGCGATAAAATTGCCCCTATCGCCAAGTTAGAGGCATCTGTCTCCACTTGAAACTGTTTTTCTAGTTTGGGATGACAAAGAATCAGGGCCTCAGTGAAAGCAGTCTTTACATTTTCAAAAGTGTTGTCTGCCTCCTGATCCCACTGAAACTTCATAGTTTTCTTTAACAATCTGGTATGGGTGTGATAATTGCCGAGAAATTATGGATGAATCTTCAATAGAAGTTTGTAAAACCCAGAAATTACTGAATATCCTTTACACATTGAGGTGCCGGCCACTTGGTTACTGCCTGTACCTTCTTTACATACATAATTACTCCTGATGCTGTCAAAACAAACCCCAGAAATTCCACTCTGGTAACATGAAACTCGCACCTTTCCAACTTGACAAATAAATGATACTCTTGTAGTCGCGTCAAAACTGCTCTGACATGCTGTACATGCTGTTCCTCAGACTCAGAAAAAAGCATCATGTACACAATCACAAATAAATGCAAATATTCTTGCAACACCTCCTGCATAAAATGTTGAAAAGCAGCAGGAGTGTTGCACAAACCAAAAGACATCACCAAATATTCAAATAAACCAAATTTTGTCCTGAAGGCCGTCTTCCATTCATCACCTTCCTTCACCCTGATTAAATGGTACACGCCTCTCAAATAGAGCTTTGCAATATATTTTAGCCATCTTCACCTGATCTAGCAACACAGATATTATGGGTAATGGAAACCGGTTCTTAATGGTTACCCTATTGAGTGCCCTATAATCGATGCAAGTCCTTAACGTGCCCTCCTTCTTAGGCATGAAAAACAAAGGAGACGAGAAAGGTGACTTGGATGGCCTGATAAAACCACAGGCCAACATCCCGTCTAAGTATGTCTGCAAATGTTGTGTCTCAGTCTCTGATAAGGCATAAACCTGACTACAAGGTATCTTCACCTGTGGCTCCAACACATTCACACAGTCAAATGGCCTATGGGGTGTTAACTGAGTTGCCTTCCCCTTATAAAACACCTCAGCAGTTTCTTGATATATTACAGGCAAAGAGGTAACTACTGCACAATCTGAATCTGCTGGTTAACTCCTTCCACCAAAAAGGAAGTAGGACCTCCTATACCCGTCAAATGGGTTGCACACTGCTCATTCTAAAAAGTCAACGTCCTTCCTCCCCAGTCTATGCAAGGATCATGTGCCACCAACCACGGCATCCCCAGAATAAGCCTGAATTGTGGAGCTGCAATCAAATCAAAAGTAATCACTTCTTCGTGAACCTCACTATACCACATATGCACTTCTTTAGTCTACATGGTAATGGGACCTGATTTCAAACATGACCTATCCACTGCCTGCACAGTTCTCTCTTTTCCTTCCTTCTTGTGGGAATTCTTAACTTGGTAGCCAAGGCAATGTCCATGAAATTTCCTGTGGCCCCAGAATCTCCCATTGCGGATACCATCCCTTTATGGTTGGCAAAAATTAAAGACACCAATAGATATATGTGCAGGGTCTTCATCTGCATCGTATTAGCTACCACTGAAGGGAACTCTGTCTCCTGCTGGCTCGATATAGTCGTTCCCTCACTCATCATGCCCTTTCTTTTCCTGCCTCCACCTTTCTTTTCCCTCCACTACGAGCAGGAGTATTGGGACAATTCCGGATGAAGTGCCCTGACTGACCACAATACAGACACAAATTATTGGACTTTCTTTTCTCTATTTCCTCTAATGTCAAAGGGCCTCGAACACTTCCAATCTGCATAGGCTCCCCCTTATCCCCACCTGAACACCCCCCACCTTCCCTACTCCTGCCCAAGCGAGCAAAAAGTACACTATCTGTTCTTCTTTTCTCCCCCTTATGCTCCCCTAACCTATGATCCATCTTGAGGGCTAGATCAGTTAAGGCGCTACATGACTCTGGTAGGGGTTCCACATGAGCTATGGCATCCTTAAGTTGATCTTTCAATCCTTTTTTTTGGCATAATATGTTTGTATACCTTTTTTTTAAAAATACATTTTTCAAAACTTTATTTAACATTTAGCTCGGCATCACATCAGGGAACACTCTCAACATTACAAACCACAATGACATTTGTGGTTTATCTACATTTGCAATTTGGAACCATCCAGGGAGACAGAGTAAAGTAGGGACATGTATGCACTGTAAGCATCTGGTTAACCATGTAATCCTGATGCAATGTCACTAAACAGCAGGGTGGGAGAGGAAGGCGGTGCTTCAATTTCTTTGCAAGAATCTTCAGATGGGGGGGAGAGATACTGTCGAAATGGGCCCCAAATAGCTCTCGGCCTAGACCTACTCGGCTTTGTCATAGCCAGCACTCCTCGGTGTCTGAGGCCCACGTGAGTGCGCAGAACCATTGTTCATGTGTGGGGGGCTCGGGTTGAAACCATACCAGTCGGATACAGCGGGTTGCCAGTTTCTTGCAGTCACGGCTTAATGCAGGCAACTCATAGAAGAAGCAGATTAGTGGTGATGGGGGGATGGTGCATCCCAACATGTCTGATAGAGAAGCGCATACTGTGGACCAGAATTGGGCTACTTGAGGGCATGCCCACAGCATGTGTATGTAGTCGGCATAGTCTGTACTGCAACGCGGGCACGTGTGCTGGTGTTCCCAGGACATTCGGTGAAGCCTAGCCGGTGTATAATGGAATCTATGTAGCAGTTTACTTTGGATTAGCTTGAAAGGGGAATTAAAGGAAATTGTCCGTGAGCGGGCGCAGATGTAGTCCCAGCGTTGATTGGTCAGTTCGACCCCCAAGTCTCTGGCCCAGGTGTCCCTAAGTTTGGTGAGTGGGGGAAAGGTTTGGGTTTGGAATGCAATATATATTCTGGACACCTTACCCTTCATGGCAGCGGTGCTAATGATGTCCGATAGAATTGGGTCATCTTGTGGTATAGTGGGGAAGTTCAGGAGCTTAGCTTTCAACACTCGCGGTAGGCCGGCAAACTTCAGCCAACAGGTGTGTCTACTTTGTAGTTGTCTAGGAAGTTCGCTCCACTCTGTAAAGACCCCTTGTTCGATTAGATCACGGGCAGTTAAGTAGTTTGTTGTTGCCCAGCGATCCACTGTTCTGGAGTCGACCCAGGTGCGGGGGGCATTGGGGAAGAAGTTCCAAAGGGAAGGTATCTGTGGAATGGGTGTGTATTGCCTGTTTGTTTCCGGTTCTCGGCTAAAGCCCGGACCGTCACGCCAACTGGGTCCGAAGGCTCGAACCGACAGGTGCAGCTGGGCAGCACCCAGGAGCGGATATCAACCTCGTCTGCGGCTAGACGTTCCAGTTTCACATGCAGGGGCGGATCTGTGGGGACAAACCAGTACGATGCATAATAAGCTTGGGCGGCTATCCAGTACCCCTCATAGTTGGGAGCCCCGAGGCCTCCCTTCACAACCGGGGTCATCAGCGTTTTTAGCTTCAGGCGCACCGCGCCCGAATGCCAGAGAAATGTATTAGTGGTTCGGGCTAGCATTGCAAAGAAATCTCGGCCCGGCCAGATCGGGACATTCAAGAATCTTTACAGGCGCTGAGGTAGTATCACCATTTTGAGGATGGTGATCCTGCCTGCTAGGGTTATTGGGAGAGTCGCCCATCTAGCACACTTCCTAGCCAATTTGGTCAGATAGTTGCCGTAGTTATTCTCATATAGGGAGGAAGGGTCTTTCGTGACCACCACCCCTAGGTATGTAAATTCGGATTGGGCCCAGACAAAGCCCTGAAGGTCGGGGGGGTGGACCGTAGCCTCCATTAACGGGAAGATAATTGATTTAGTACAGTTCACTCTGACACCTGAGAGGTAACCGAAGTGGATGACATCCTTCACTATTGGGGAAAGATTTATTTCAGGCTGTCAGATGAAAAGAATGGCATCGTCTGCGTATAATGACATTATCTCGGGCGAGCCGACAGGCGTAGTCCCGATGCGAGTTTCGCTGGCGTATACGATCGGCTAGCAGTTCCATGACCAGGGCGAATATCAGTGGCGAGAAAGGGCATCCTTTCCTTGTCCCTCTCCCTATCTGAAATTGGGTCGAGGACCGATTGTTAGTGCGGACCCTCGCCACTGGGGTGGGTATAATAGCTTGACCCATGTTCTGAATTGGGGTCCGAAATTACATTTATTTTTAGCACCTGCCACAGGAACCTCCATGAGACGGAGTCAAACGCCTTTTGTATATCTAGGGCCGCCGTGACAGCCAGTGCATTGGGGTCGATGCGGGTTAGTATGTTAAATAACCAACAGAGGTTGTATGAGGTGGAGCGGCCCGGAATAAACCCTGACTGATCTGGGTGTATGATATAATGCATGCATTGAGCTAGTCTGATGGCTAGGACCTTGGCATATATCTTAGCGTCGCAGTTAATCAGCGAGAGGGGACGATATGACCCGCATTTCGTAGTGGGTTTACCTAGTTTAGGGAGCACTGTTATTATAACTTCAAGGAGGGATGGTGGTAGTGTTCCCGTGAGGCAAGCTTCGTTCCAAAGGGCGAGCAGTGGGGGGACGCGATGAGATTTATATTTTTTATAAAATTCGATCGGTAATGCATCGGATCCCGGTGCTTTTCCCGAGGCTAGTGAGTCTATGGCATTTGATAGTTCTTCTGCAGTCATCAGGGTGTCTTGAGCCTCAATGGTGTCGGCTGATAGGAACGAGAGCGGTAGGTCGCTCAGAAATTTCACGATGTCATCATCGGTGGCTATGTCATCATTGGCATATAGTTTCTCATAAAAAGAATAGAATTCTTCATTGACCTCACGTGGGGTCAGAGCTAGGGTACCGTCTGCCTTTTCTATCACTGGGATGTGCGTCGATCCTGTTTCAGACTGGACCAGTCTGGCGAGGGCCTGGCCTGGGCGTTCACCCTTGCTGTATCGACGCGCTGCCTGTGGTTTGTTTAGGAATTTGCACTCGCGTTCGGCATATGTACGAAATGTTTCCAGTTCACTACTGATGTCTGCTAACTTGTCAGGCGAGGGTGTGTCAGTGTATTGTGTTTCAAGGGTGGCAAGCTTATTTTCGCTGTTGGCAATGTCCCTCCTAATAGTCCGGAGCACCCCTGCTTCTCCAGATATTGCCATTCCCCTTATGTAGTCCTTGAATGCCTCCCATAGGGTGGACTGAGATGTGACAGAGCCTGTGTTCAACGTGAAGAAGTCATCAATATCGGTGGCCAGTTCGTTTTCAATTGCTAGGTCCAGTAGGGAATGTAGTTTGAAACACCATGTCCTGGTTGCGTCCGCGGACCACTGAAAGGACACAGTGACCGGTGAATGATCAGAGAACGTCCTAGGAAGGATAGCGGTATGATTGGTGGTAGCCAATAGGGGATCCCTTTGGGCTCACTTTCTCTTCACCGTGCCTCTTACACATTAATTTCCTTGCTTTTGTGCACACTTGCGCCTGTCCTTTTCCTTTCTGTGCCTCTTGCACACTTGTTTCGTTCACCAGTGCTCACTTGCACCTTCACTTCACTTTCAGGTCACTCGCTACCTTCTTGTTTACTTTATTTCGCCTTCCAGTGCTCACTTGCACCTTTCCATCACTTTCGGGTCACTCACACCCTTCGATTCACTTTTATCCCTTTTATTGTAACAATACTCGCTTCCTTTTGGCTGAGGCAATGCTTGTGTTTCAAGTATTTCTTCTTCTTTATTACATGGGTCCCAGACCCCTTTGACTTTCTGATATATGCGGGTCCAGACCTCTCTGGCTTTTTCATATAACTTGGCTGTTCACTACAAGTCCCACAATGCCCCTCTACCTATGGACAATCGTGGACTTTTACGTTCACAAATGTATTCATACGTTTATTGTCTTTTTTCAATTTACGCTCCGTGCCGCGTTTCATGAATCTGTCTTACTCCCCTCCCGCTCCAGCTAGTCGCACGCTCCCGAGTTTCTCATCACTTTCCCATTGAAACTCACCGGGTTACGTTGCGCTGGCGAGCGGCTCTCTCAGGACATACGGGATCAAGGTCAGGGTCTCACCGCCTGCCCCTCAGACCCCCTTGGGACGGGCACATGTCCCAAGGGAACGAGTACTCCACCACACGCCGCCAGCAGGACACAGGTTGCCTCAATCCCGCTCCCTGAAGACACGGCTCCCTAGCCATGCTGCAGCCCTCACAGGCACCAGGCCAGCATTGCGGTACACAGCTCTCCTCCAGATCCTCCAGACTCCTCTCCATTCAGCTCCTTGCTCCTTGGCTTCTCTGCTTCCTTCGGGATTCACAGATCACTCTGCTTTACTTCCAAAATCTGGCTTGGGACTGAGAAGCGATCCCCTGCTGGACTCAACCACGCAGCCTCCCTTCCGCTCTGCCAACTGCTTCTCTTCCTGCTCTCTCAGCATTCTACTTTTATACACCTGGGTTGTATCAAGGGGCTACAGGTGTGTGGTCAGGGCTGGGTTTGCCTGACATCCAATACTCCAATTAACAGGACATGAAAAAGAGAGTTAAGTGGAGACAGGTGTGAGTGGTAAGTGTTAAATGCCTGATCCTGCCTGACTCTATCAATTGGACAACCTAATGGTAGTAGGTGGCAGTCTTCCCTCTGTTTCTCAAGGTGTTTCTTATAGGTAATCCTTGCTATTATCGGTTGCCTCTTCTTCTTCCCATTATTAGTCGGAAATGGGGAGGGGGAGATGGAATGGCAGTGGAAATATCCCATGAAGGCTGAGAAAGGGGTTTCTGATGGAAAATGGGGAGAGGGCGAATACCATGTCTTGCCCTTCAGAATTCTTCTCCCAATCCCTCGTGACCCTCCACTCAGGTGATTCTCCCTCAGTTGTCCACCCCCACGGTTGGGATCCAAAAGCGAATGCCCTCTCCGTGGCCACCTGAATTGAAGATCCTGTGGGAGTAGGTGGGAGAATACCATCAGGTTTCTTACGTAGTCTAAACACAACAAAAGTTTTATACTGACATATTATATGTAACCGTATACACATGTGAACTTCAATACATTTTCCCTGCATATACCTTTCTTTACTATCTTTGGTAAATGTATTTCATCTCATTTTTACTCCATCTTGGAGTTTGATATGCACTCTTCTTGTTGGCTTTACCTCCAGAACCCTTAACACCCCTATTTGGAGTCTTTTTAGTGCATACCCTTCTGTCCCTTTGGTACCAGGAATCAAAGTATCCATCTGTCTTCTTTATAATCTCAAAAAATCCAGTTACTTTTAACACTTATATTCATAACACACTCATTCCCCCTATTTTTGCCACCTTCAATGTTATACTTACATCCGTGACTCAGCTCGAGTCCCTTGGCATCGACTATTCCTCAACCGACCAGTTTCCCTTCTGTCCGCGGGGCACCTGCGGGGATCGGTCAAGAATTTAGTCAAAGAGGGACCTGCCAACGATATCTTCTTACACATGTTTTTTTACACACCATTCTCCACAGGAAACTCTGTGGTCTTCTGGCTAATAGCGGGCAGCCAAAAGTCTGAAGATCTGAATCTGGACCTAGGTCGATTAGACCTAAACCATCCGCACTGCTACCAAAATGTGCTCCAGCACCTTGAAGCGTCTCTTGTGCTTGATGGAATTACCAATAAAGATCTCAGACCAAATAAGCAGACAGACTCAGAAAATATGGCAAAGTAATACTCTATTCTAAATTCAATAAAGCAGGGCAAACGGACGAACAACGGACTGATGCTCGCACACTCACAAACAAACTTAATGAAACAGAGGTTATATCCCCAATATGTGTCATATATGATGTCATCCTGCGTGGCAAACTAGAAAAACCTATTGATGGGAAGGATTGGTTAAGGGAACATATGTACCTATGGCATGCATATGGGTTAGTACTTGAGTGGCTGCTCCTTATCTGTAGGACATGCCTCGAACTACCTCTAAATACGTATAATACTGATTATAGCAGAGAAAATGGCAACTGATTGGTTTATGCAACATTGTATTGCACGTTGCCCAAAAGACCCTCTAATTGGTTGGCATTCTCACCCAACCTTGGACTTTCGACTCGTTAGCTGCACGTAAGCGAAATGAAACCCAAGTGCTTGAGTAACATTAGATTACTCCCCACTTTCCCAATTATTTCATCATCTTTCATCAGTCCAACCACAGGCCAAAGTTTCCTGTCTGCAATTGACCTTGTAGCCTGCTCTCTGTTCTGGGACATTCGGGCCTGGCTGGATGGCCTGTGGACCTCCTTTCTCACTGACCGACCCTCTGAGGTCCAACTGGGGTCTTTCCTCTCTTCTATCCCTCTCTCTACTTGTGGTATTCACCAGGGGTCTAACCTCTCTCCCTGGATCTTCAGCAACTATCTGGCACCTCTTGCCCACTGCATCACTACTTTCTGCTCCAATTTTCCATGTTATGCGGAGAACACTCTCTTTCAGGCTCCCCTCAGCCACCTCTGCTTCTTCTCTCATAGCAGACTGTCTGGCCACAATTCAGGAATGGTGTGCCGCCAATGATCTCTGCCTTAATGCCATTAAGACTGAGATCCTCCTCATTGGGACACCCACTCCCTCCTTTCCTCTCACGCCTTCTGACTGCCCACTCTGGGCCCTCTTCCTGGTCCTTCCTGTGAGGCTAAGAACCTTGGTGTCATCTTAAACTTCACCCTTTCCTTCTCTCCTCACATCTCTGACGTGTGTAAGAAGTCAAACTATCAGCTGCACCTCCTCAGAGGTATTCTTCCTTTTCTCACTTTCCCCCAGAAGCTCACTGTCTCCAGAGCTCTTGTCCTCTCTAGGGTGGACTATTGCAACAACCTCTTTCTATATCTTCCTGCCTCTACCCTTCAACCTTTACAACTTATCCAGAACAGGACTGTGAGCCCAGGGATCCTATCTCTCCAGCTCTGAAATCTCTTCACTGGCTCCCCATGGCTACAAGGATCAACTTCAAGACCCTCTGCATTGTCCACACGGTTTTACGGGGGCTGGGACTGCTCTATCTCCAACGTTCTCTTCCAAAACATTTTCCTTTTCGAGCTCTCCACTCATCCACCTCCAACTCTCTGAGGGTCAGACGCTTCTCCAAGCAGAGCGTTGGGGGTAGATCTATCTCCTCGGCTGGGGCCTCCCACTGGAACAGCCTCCCTGCCTCACTCAAACTTGAGCAGAACCACCTCCTGTTCCCGGAAGCAGCTCAAACCTTCCTTTTCAATTCCGCTTTCTCTCTTCCTCTCCGCTGCTGATGCACCTGACTGCTCCGCGCACTGGTCACCCTCTGAACTCCGGCCCAGGCTCTTGCATGTGCAGTTGCCCTCGCACTGCCTCCGGGCCCCCCAGCACTTAAGGGTCTCTATCTGCAACCCTACGGTCCCTTCTCTCTGTACTTATGACCCACCTGCTGGCTTCACCTGTGTGTTAACTGCATTTCCCCCTTCCCTTCCTCCATGGCACTTCTCCCCTTCCCTCTTACCCGTACTTGCATGATCTGAATGACGCAAGGCCCAGTAAAATCATTATTTTGTCCTTTCATGTTTCCACCTCCTTGTCTTGTTGTGCCTAGAAACACTTGTGTACAGACGAGTTATAAATGCCACATCATATCATATCATATCATATCATATCATATCATATCATATCATATCATATCATATAATTCAAGGGAGAGTAAGCACATCACTATCTTCATTTGATGTTTAATGAATAGCCCTTGTTTTCATCTTCTGAATCATGTGTGAGGAGACTGCACATTTGTTTATTTCGACCACCTAATTACTGCTATTTGATTTCCTTATGCTGGGTGTTCTTGCTCCACTTGGCCTTTAGAGACGTGCCCACTCCATCTTGTAGGAGCTCTATGCATTGTTAATTGTCCAACACTTGGCTCTTGCAAATGATTTCTTCTTCTTTAATCAAAGGGAAATATGTCTTGCATATATGGCTTATCTGCCTGCCTCCCTTTGTGCCTTGCAATTATTCCTTGCAGGTGCATACTTGGTCCCAGTTCAACACAGACTCCTCTTTATTTTGCATGCAAAGCTATTTCTGCAACGTCTCCTGACTCTGCACCTCTGCTTTGATTCTGAGGTAGCTGGATTGAATCTTTACACGAGCCAAGGTTAATTTTCCTATCATGGCTGTCCTTGCCAAGTTATATTTTCCTCTATAGCAAACTTCTATATGTCTCATCTACCTTGCGTTACTGCATATTTACACTTATTGGTCAGCAAGTTGCTTCATCCTCTTTGTGTATGATTGCTTTATCATTTCGTACATGTTTATCCCGTTACATCGTTATTTTTAAGTATTTTCATATTGTTTCTGCATGTCCTAGTATATCTTTTTCCTGACATGAATGCTCTGGTCAGATTTCACTCAGCGTTACATGATGTTCAAAGGTGTATGTTGACATCCTTCCCCTCTTTCAGTATGAGGGTACATTTGGTATGGTTGCCGAGGTGCATATCGTCTATCATACACTCAATGCGGTATAAGCATAACACATGGAGTCCCACATACAGCTCTTCTCCTGCTGTTCCAATATGACAGTGATGAGGGGACGGGAAATAAGGAAAACGCATCAACCTGCTTCTCTACAAACCTCCCACCAGTCTGATTGATCAAAAAAGACTAGACCGCTCATTGTTGCTTTGGGAGTTCTGTATTACCCTTGGGTGCCTCCTCCGCATCCCAGTACTTAACTGGGGGTTGTATCTATATGTATCATTAAAGAGAGTCAGTATGTCTCCAGTTGGTCTCTTCTTTGTCCCAATATTTAACTGGTTTGTTTTAGGGTTTGATTTACAGGAAAAGTAGGGAAGGGGTTGACAACAGCCTATAAAGGGTTGGGGGACATTGGATTCATGGTGAAAGGGAAATGGGGATACCTTGTGTTACCTAAGGGTGCCTCACCCCCACTCCACAAGTATCCTCCCCCTCAATGATCCTCCCTCACATATCCACCCCTAGGGTCAGGATCTGATAGAGACAGCCTTTCCCTGGCCACCTGGGAAGAGGATATTTTGGGGAACGAAGTGAGGACGCCCTCAAATTCCTCACAATATGCAGAAGCCCCACCAGCCATCATGTGCCTTCTGCATCCACTGCCAATCATCTGTTCTCGCTCCGGATTTTAGCTCCAGTTCTTGTCCCAGAAGTGAAACAAAATACCACAATAGCATTCGTCAATGCACGCATGCTCTAAAGAAAGGTTGCTCATGCTATATACTAAGAAACACACATTGGTATATGAAAATGCACCTAATACATGGACAAAAGGCATGCTTTAGACAGAAAAGTCTTATATGCACCAGTAATACACATGAAATGTGCATCAAAAGTGAGAAATAGAGGTTATCCAAAATAAATCAACACGTTGATACTGTGAGAAACCTGAGGGTTTTCCCACATTTACGCCCCCAAGATCCTCTGTGCAGGTGGGCAGGGAAAGGCCATTGCTTGTGGATTCTGCCTCTGGGGGTGGACATGTGAGGGAGGACCACCTCGATAGAGGATCCTTGGGGATTGGAAATGGGATACCTTTAGGTAAGATTCAGCATTCCGCATCCTCCTTTCAGGAGGGAACATATATCCCAGAAGTAGTCATGGGATATTGGGCACCATGTTCCCTTATCTCTGAGAAGAACAAGAGATATTATCATCCCGAAGGGTTAGACAGAGGGAGAAACAGACTATGATTAAGGTACCTTGGACCAAAACACAATGGGCCTCATTACGAGTCTGGCGGTAACCAAGGCGGTAAAACCGCCTGGTTACCGCCTGACTCGTATTACCATTCCGCCTCCGTGATTCTCGGAATTAATGGGGCATTACAACCCCGGTTGTCCGGGAATCACGGAGGCGAAATGGTGTTAATCCCCATTCCCATTGAGTCCTATGGGTCCTATGGGACTCAATGGGAATGGGGATCATGGAAACTCCGGCAGCATCTCGTAATGCTGCCGGTATTTCCTCGTCTGCCTGTAGGTGGGCGGTGTTAAACCCGCCGGGTCAAACCTGGCGGGAACATCACCTCCTGCCTGCAGGAGCCGGGATCAGGCGGTCCGGAAACAACGGTGGCGGCGGGTTTACCGCCACCGTTATTTCCGGACTGCGTGATTTGTAATGAGGCCCAATATATCCCTTGTCCTTATGACAATCATTTTAACCCTCTACCGACCTTTTAAGGTCACTATAAGGTAGCTCCCTCTTGTTCACCTCTTGGAATACCTAATAGTACCGAGACAAGAAAAAACCAACTGAGAGTTATGGATAACACACACTTTCTCCACTATGGTACTGAGACGAAGAAGAATCAACTGAGAGCAATAAATACCATTTTCTTCTCACCACTCCGTAGAGGAGGTCCCAAGCACGATTCGCACTCCAACTGCCCATTTTGAAGTACCAGGAATGTTCACGCCGAAATATGTAACGTATGATGAGCAAATAAACCAGTAGAGAGCCGCAGTGGGGCTCTGTCCAGTACCTATTAGACTGACAGCACCTATTGAAGTACCAACATCTAAGAAAACCTGGACAGTGAGGTACACATTGAGAAAACCATATCGACAAATGAGACACAATGATGATTGAAAAAATGCAATACCCGAAGAAGTCAAAAAGTACTAAAAGAAGACAAATAATGACATCATAAGAACCCGGATTGACTCACATATAGAAGATATTACGACCGGTGAATGATGAAAAGAGAAGAAACACCATGGATAAGTTACATCCCGAGTTTAAAGTGAAATAATTGATGTTAAATGTCAGAAACTTATGCCATGAGCGTAATGAGAATATTCAGCCAGTTTACACGTGTACATATGCAAGGAACCACAAGAAGCAAGAATTCATGAGGCTTGCTAAGCTTAGTAGTAAGAGAGATTGCGGCAAGCACCACTTATATACATATCTACCTCAAAAGGAGCACTTTATATAAGTATACTTCCACTATGCATAAGAGCAGAACCGACCAAAGGTTACTTAAGGTCTCAAGAGGAGAGCTTTGCAGCGAACAAATCGAGAAACTCAGACAAAGGCAAGTCATGTCAAGAAGCCAACGTCATACCAGCTGAAATAGCCCAACAGTGGATACAATTAATGAAGAGAAGAACAGAGTATCCTATTTTGAAAGTCCAAGATAAGCCACAAAGGCAGATGGCTGACAAAATTAAATCAAATACACAAATTACATGGAGAATAAGAGGATTTCACAGTGTCGGAATCACTTGACCAAGCAGGCAGAAGAGATGAAACTTTGACACCTATGCATTGGACTTGTGCCATGCCCAGATGCCTTACTTTCCTAGACCAAGAAGCAGTCTCGAGGCCAAAAGACAAAGAAGTAATTGACACATGACCGCTCAAGTGATGATTGATTGTTGCAATAATTGGATGGAGGCTGGAGGTGCACACGAACTCCCTGCACCTGGCCGGCTATTTGCACGCTGCTAGGCCAGTGGAAAATTATGAGTGGGGTTGATGCCAACCCAATCATAGTGGACCAAGTAATCTAGGGTCCTATAGTTAGTAGAACCAATGAGACGTCTTACTGAAGGAAGGGCTTAGATGCCCCACGGGACACTGTTTATCCAATCCCCTAACTTTGTTACCATATACAGATATAGCACCTATATTAAAGTCACCTTCCTAAAACCAATAGAATTGCATGCCAGATTTTAAGTGTTACACGTCAGCGATGAGAAGTTTTTAGTATAAATGATGTGTTTATTATGAAATTAATTGGAGTTGAAGCAAGAACAAAGATTGAGCGATTACTGATATTCATTAACTCCCCGTTTTTTGTACTTGTCATTAAACGGACTCCCTTTGCCAAACCATTGAGTTGTCATAATTGATTTTATGCGAGAGGACTAATCTGCATCCCCATCCATCTCAGTGGTGCTGCTGCCTCATCTTAATGTGCTATTGGGTAACCACCAGCTCTTTGGGCCGGTTGGGATCCTAGTGCACTCTTGGTATCAGTTGATGGTTTATCAACTATCGATTAGATAAGACACCCATTGACCATCGACATAAGTAACTCTAGGTCCTCTGCAATATCACAAGTCCTTTGCCATCCGGCTAAGTCGACCGAGAGGCTCCCCGTAGCTAGTGGTTCGACTAAAGTGTAAAATCTGCAGGTTGAGGTCTGAAGGAACCTGTGCTTTCTCCCACAAACCCCTTCCACTTCTACGAGCAGCTAATCGAGGGAAAAGCAAGGAAAGGCGGTAATGAAGGCTATGATCCCGAGCATCCAGAGAGGAAAACATTTGAAGGGCGAGTGTAAAAGACTGACTATTTTGGCAAACAGTTGCATGCTATAGAACAAGTAAGGGAAGGTAAAGGAGAGAGGTGGGACAAAAATAACTTTATAGTAAGAGTAGAATGTATGTATATAAGGGGAAAGAAATGTTGACTTGAGGGTGACCAAGCAATAGATAAAGTTACCGGAAGGATACCCGAGCATAGAGGATTCCGGGAGGCTACCCGAGTTAGAGAAAGGATACCAGGAGGATACCTGAGCAGAGGGAGGATGCACCCAAATACCTACGCTTTAATATAGCGGTTAGAAGAAGCCTGCATTCAAAGTCGTGAAAAGATAGGGCATAATATAAAACCAGAATCGATGAAAGAGGCGATCTGAAAGGGATGGGCTTAAATTCCATGTCAGGATAATGATAGGGGAATGAAATTTGTGTAGCAGCTGGAGTCTGTTTAGTCTGTTATGTCTGGTTTATGTTTTTTTTCCTCTGACGTCAGAAAGTAAAATTTGGTTTGGCGGGGAAACAGCATGAAAATTACGCGATTTTATAGCTAGGATGTTGTATGACATGAATTGATGGTTGTTGTGTGAAAAAGAAAAAAATATTTTTTGTGAAAAAACGGGATTGGAGCTTGCGACGATTGGTGCTCGCTCATATTGTTGTTTCTGTTTAAGAAACGTAAAACGGAAAAAAGTGTTGCATGAGAAGATAATTAAAGTTAAGCATGGAAGACATATTTTAAGCATGGTTAGTATATTTGTGCAAACAGTTGCCAAAACATGCACCTAAGCTGAAGAAGTACAGTGCAGAATGGGTTAAAGGAACCGCCCACAAAATGTTTATGCCATGGCCCCAGGGTGGTTAGCTATCTTAAACAGTCTTGCAACACATGACGACATATATGCATGCCACATATACTGGCCAAAAGTTAGACAAAAGTTAGTAAAACGGAAAAAAGTGTTGTACGAGAAGATAATTAAAGTTAAGCATGGAAGACATTACACTGTTAGTATATTTGTGCAAACAGTTGCCAAAACATGCACCAAAGCTGAAGAAGTACAGTGCAGAATGGGTTAAAGGAACCGCCAACAAAATGTTTATGCCATGGCCCCAGGGTGGTTCGCTATCTTAAACAATCTTGCAACACATGACGACATATATGCATGTCACATATACTGGCAAAAGTTAGACAAATGCCTAGCTAGTTTAGCATGTTGGAAAATACCAAAGGAAAGTACCAAGAGGATACGGAGGAGGTGCTGCCGTTAGATTGATACTTAACATATGCACAGAGGGGGATGAAATGCCTTCTGCGCCCCCCGCCCCGTCTGAAACAAAGAGCAAAGCCAGTAAAGACAACGGAAACGCTGAGGGAACTTAAAGCAGCCACAGGATATAGCAACCCGGCATCTGAGTCACCTATGATATGATATGATATGATATGGTATTTGTAACGCGCCTATACACAAGTGTTTCAAGGCGCGACGAGGCAGGGAGGGGGGGAAACAAGGGGAAGACGGACAAGCGATCCTACTAGGCCAGGTGTCATTCAGATCGCGCAAGTGCAGAGGTAAGGGGAAAAGGAGAAAGTGCAGGGGGAGGAGGTGGGGGGAAAAGTGCAGTACAAGGTAAGTGGCGTAATAAAATAATAAATGATAAATAATAAATAAAAGGGCCAGCTGGTGGCAAGTGCGAGGTAAGTGCAGAGCAAGTGCTGGGTAGGGGGCTGTAGGGATACAGTGACAGTCCCACAGTGCAGGGGGAGCCAGGGGGGCAGTGCAAGTGGAGAGTGGCTGGGCCCTGGACCGAGGTCGCTGAGAGTGGCCCAGATGCAGGTTAAGTGTAGAATTCAGGGGGGAGTTAAGCAGGTTTAGCAGGGGAGAGGGAGAGAGAAGGCAGAAGCGAAGAGGAAGGTTTTGAGGTGCTTCCGGAACCGGAGGTGGTTCTCCTCAAGTTTCAGGGAGGCAGGCAGGCTGTTCCAGAGGGAGGCCCCTGCTGCGGAGAGAGATCTACCCCCAGCACGTTGCTTCGAGAAGCGGCTGACCATGAGGGAGTTAGAGATGGATGAGCGAAGGGCTCGTGAAGGAAGATATTTAGGAAGAGAGAGTTGAAGGTATTTAGGCCCCAGGCCCCAGAAGGCCTTGTGGACAATGCAGAGGGTTTTGAACTTAATCCTCGCAGCCACTGGGAGCCAGTGAAGAGATTTCAGTCCTGGAGAGATACGGTCCCTGGGCTTGAGGCCAAGGACAAGTCTCGCAGTTCTGTTCTGGATAAGTTGCAGAGGGCGGAGAGTGGAGGCAGGGAGATTAAGATAGAGGCTGTTACAGTAGTCCAGCCTTGAGAGAACCAGGGCTCGGGAGACAGTGAGCTTCTGGGGGAAGGAGAGGAAGGGAAGAATACCTCTGAGGAGGTGCAGCTGGTAGTGTGATTTCTTAGAGACATCAGATATATGAGGAGAGAAGGAGAGTGTGGAATCGAAGATGACCCCGAGGTTTTTAGCCTTGCAGGTAGGGGCAGGAAGGGGGCCAAGGGAGGCCGGCCAGAGAGCTGCAGGGAAGGAGGGAGTGGGTGCGCCGATGAGTAGAATCTCAGTCTTACTGGCGTTAAGGCAGAGGTCATTGGCGGCACACCATTCCTGGATAGCAGACAGACAGTCGGAGATGAGGGAAGGAGAGGAGGAGGCCGAGGGTAGCCTGAAAATGAGCTGGGTATCGTCCGCATAGCACTGGAAGTGGGGGCAGAGGGCGGCGATGCGGTGGGCAAGGAGTGCCAGATACTGGTTGAAAAGCCAGGGAGAGAGGTTGGATCCCTGGGGGACACCACAGGTGGAGAAAAAGATGTCAGAGAGGAAGGAGCCCATTTGGACCTGGGAGGGTCGACCGGAGAGGAAAGAGGTCAGCCATGCCAGAGCCTGACCAGTGATACCCAGGTTATCACGGAGACGGTTGAGCAGGATGGCATGGTTGACAGTGTCAAAGGCAGAGGAGAGATCGAGCAGAATGAGAACACAGGGAGTGTTGGAATCAAGGTTCAGGAGCAGGTCCTCACGGATGTTCAGGAGAGCAGTTTCCGTGCTTCTGGCCGCTCTGAAGCCGGATTGATGGTCATGAAGATTACCAACAGATTCAGCATGGAGGTTAAGCTGGGAGATGGCCAGTTTCTCCAGGAGCTTGCCCAGGAAGGGAGTAATGGAGATTGGGCGATAGTTGGCCGGGCAGGAGGGGTCGGAAGAGGGTTTCTTGAGGAGGGGGTGCACAAGGGAGTGCTTGAGGGGGGATGGGAAGACTCCAGAGGCGAATGAGTGGTTGCAAAAGTCAGCCAGGGCAGGAGCCAGGGAGACGATGTGGTCCTTGATGGTTTTGGAGGAACAGGGGTGAACCTGTTTAGACGAGGCTTTCATAGATCGGACTTGTCTGGAAACCTCGTCAGCAGAAAAAGGTGGAAATGAAGAGAAGGAGGGCGGAGGGGCGGCTGCAAGAGAGCAAGAGGAAGAGCCGGGAAGAAAGGGAGGGAGGAGAGGGGAGGAGAGTGAGGACAGGATGTCCTGAGTTTTTGAGATGAAGTGCGAGGCCAGTGCAGTGCAGAGGGCCTGGGAGGGGACAGGAGAGGTAGAGACTGCAGCAGGGTTGGCCAGCTCCTTGCAGATTTTAAAGAGTTCGGCCGAGTTGTTTGATGCCTCAGAGATGCGGGCTTGGATAAGGGCTCTCTTCTTAGTGAGAACGGAGAGCCGGTATTGCCTTTGGAGCAGGCGGCAGGCCAGTTTGTCAGAGGATGAACATGAAGCACGCCATTTCCTCTCTGCCACCCTGCACTTGCGTTTTAGGGTGACGAGATCCGAGTCGTACCAGGAATTACATTTGGCTTTGGGCTTCAGGCGGATTCTCATGACGGGGGCAAGGATATCGAGAGTATCAGATATAGAGGAATAGAGCATGGAGAGGGCTGTGTCGGGGTGGGAGTCAGCCGAGGGGGGAGGAGGGGGCGAGAAGGTGGCAGCGAAAGCCTCAACTGACACGCGCTTCATGGGTCGGATGACCGAGAAGGTGGGTGGCAGTGAAGAGGGTGGCTTTGCCTGTGGGGTAGGGAGGGAGAGGTGGGAGGATAGAAGAAAGTGATCGCTCCAGGAGAGAGGAGTGGAGAGAGGGAGGGAGAGGGGAAGGTCAGAAGAGATCAGAGCATCAAGAGTGTGCCCTGCAGAGTGAGTAGGACCAGAAGGGAGAATAGAGAGTGAGAGAGAGTTGCAGAGTTCGCGAAAGAGACCAGTGGGGGGACAGGAGGCATCAAGGTGGATGTTGAAGTCACCGAGAAAGAGGAGTTGGGTGGTTGAGGACAGGAGTGAGGAGGAGAGATCAGCCCACTCAGAGAGGAAGGAGGAAATTTGACCAGGTGGCCGATAGATAGTAGCCACTGTAAGGGAATGGCTAGGAGAGAGAGAGAGTCGGCAGACAAGACATTCAAAAGAGGAGTAGGTCTGCGTAGGAGTGACAGTGGCAGGAATCCACTCAGGGAAGATAAGGGCAACACCACCCCCTGAACGGTTGGGCCTGGGCACGGAGAGGATCTTGTAGCCGTCAGGTAGGAGTGTGTCGAAGCTGGTGGCAGAGCTGGCAGTGAACCAAGTCTCAGTGAGACCGAGGACGTCGAGGTCCAGTTCCTCAAGAAGGCGACAGATATCAGAGGAGTGCTTGATGGCAGAGCGAGAATTTAGAGTGGCAATGTGGAGAAGGTTGCCACCCTTGAAAAACTTCCGGGGAGGGGTGCAGATCAGAGGTACACCATGCGGAGGTGTTAGAGAAGGAGTTGATGAGGGAGCAAGGGAGGGGGCAGGGAGGGAGGGGGGAGGCAAGGTAGCTGAGGATAGAGGAGGGGGGACAGCGGGAGCGGAGAGGAAGTTGATGAGGCATGGGAAGCGTCTATCAAAGAGGTGAAGGTTGGCCTGAGGGCCTTGGACCAAGACGGTCCCGTTAGCATAGACATTAATGATGGCTTTAGAGGAGTGGAAAGGGGCCAAGAGGACATCCCAACGGGTGCCACCATTAATGGGAGAGGTGGAGAAAGGAGAGAGCACCGCGACCATGTGAAGGGTCCATAGGTCAGGTGAAGGCACGAAGAAGAGAATGTCAGTGAGAGTTTCCTTGGAGCAGGCGCTCGTGTAGGTGTCAGCGATAGGGAGGCCTGGGTTGGAGACCAGGATGTCCTTTTTAAACTTTTTCCTACCGGATTTAGTGAGGAGAGCAGGATAGTCAATGGAGAAGCAGTTAGAGTAGATAGGCGAGATGGAGAGCACCATGGAGTAGGAGGGGAGGCGAACGACAAGAGTATGCAGACAGGAAGTGAGTGGAGGGCACTAGTTTACCACAATGCAGAGCAAACAGTAATGCGTAGTGGGTCAGGGCCACCTAAGTTTGAGATTCCTGCGAGAGGAGAGAAACACCCTAGTTTACCGGGAAATTGGAATAGGGGGGCGAGGCATCATGCGGGTGAGGTGAGGTGGGCTGGAGTGCGGAGGAGCTGGTGCCTGGCGTCCCCTGCGGACACCTGCAGACACACAGGGAGCCGCACTGTAGGAGTCGCCCTTGGCCTGGGGCCCTTAGCCGCAGGGGCTGCCGGGCAGAGGGCTGCCCAGGAAGGGGGAGGTTATAGGCAGAGGGAGAGGAGGGGGGGGGTGTGGGCGGGCAGGGAGGCGGGGAGGGAGGGGAAAGACCAGGAAGTGGGAGGGGGGGAGCAGGCCACACACGCGCTGGGAGCGCGAAGAAAATAAAACAATGTAACTTTCTTTCAACTAATTTTTCAATGCACACAACTCACGGAGGCCCAGGCAGGGCTTTCCAGGCCTGCTAATCCCCTCAGGCCACCGGCGACCGCTCTCCACGCTCAGCTGGAGAAAGAAGCGAGCGTGGGGAACGGCCGTCGAGTAGGCCAGAGGGGAGGCAGGACACAGCCAATCAGAGGGGGGGGGTGGGCGGGCAGGGAGGTGGGGAGGGAGGGGAAAGACCAGGAAGTGGGAGGGGGGGAGCAGGAGCAGGCCACACACGCGCTGGGAGCGCGAAGAAAATAAAACAATGTAACTTTCTTTCAACTAATTTTTCAATGCACACAACTCACGGAGGCCCAGGCAGGGCTTTCCAGGCCTGCTAATCCCCTCAGGCCACCGGCGACCGCTCTCCACGCTCAGCTGGAGAAAGAAGCGAGCGTGGGGAACGGCCGTCGAGTAGGCCAGAGGGGAGGCAGGACACAGCCAATCAGAGGGGGGGGGTGGGCGGGCAGGGAGGCGGGGAGGGAGGGGAAAGACCAGGAAGTGGGAGGGGGGGAGCAGGAGCAGGCCACACACGCGCTGGGAGCGCGAAGAAAATAAAACAATGTAACTTTCTTTCAACTAATTTTTCAATGCACACAACTCACGGAGGCCCAGGCAGGGCTTTCCACTACGCAAAGTAGTGACGAAAAACCAGACAAAGACAAAGGGCCTCATTACATGGTAGGCGGTGGACTAAGGTGCTATTAGTACCTTGGTCCATGCAGGTAAAATACCGGCACCGCCTTGGAGGAAAGGGGAATTACCACCCTATTCCAAGGTTGGCGGGCGGTAATTCCCCCTTCCCCCACTGCCCTTCCCCATTCCCATGTTTGCCCCATAGGGCTCTATGGGAATGGGGAAGGCGCTAATTACTGTGCCCTAAATTGCGGTACCGTAATTAGCACCCTGGTCCCTTTGCGGGTTGGTTTTTAACACCTGCTAAAAAGCAGGCGTTAAAGTACCAACCCGCAAAGGGACCTCGTAGTAAGGCGGTAAGGGTTTACCGGTACCGGTGCCCTTACCGGTAAACCCTTACCGCACTACGTGTAATGAGGCCAAAACATAGAGATATCATCTCCAAAGTCCCGAGGGACAAGGAGAGGCGCAAGAAAGAAAAGGGAGATCAAGCACAAGCAAGTACATCTCCAGATACGAATAGAGAGGGAAAGAGATGGAAAGGAGATGAGGACAGAACTGATCCGGTGGCATTCACACAGAATGAATGGATGGGAGGTCAGATTCTATTGAAACCCGATGGTAAAGACATTGAGGATGTTAGACAAAGGGGAGAGTCAGATGATTCAAAGCGAAAAGAGAAGGAAAAGGAAAAAGATTGAGAGACAAAAGAATTAGGAAAAAAGATAGACAGAGACGAGAACAGCTGTATCGCGATGAGCAAGAAAAGAAACGTGATCATAAACCAAGAGCAGCTAATGATCAGGACAGGTAGGAACAACGGAGAATAGAGGAAGAAGAACAAAAGATACGGGAGAAGAGAATAAAAAGACAAAGGGATGAGGAAATACAAGGGAAAATGAACATAGAGATGCAAAGAAGCAGGAAGAAGATAGAGTCAGAGAGGAAGCGAGGAAGCGCTGAGAGTTCAATGACGACATAGACCGCAAGCAAAGACAGAGGGCACGGGATCTTGAATATCTGGAAAGAGAGGTAAAAAACCCCGATCCAGTAGTAGACTGGGAAGACATCAAAGAATTATTTCCTGAGTACGATTCAGTACTATGCACGGCTAGGGCAAATATCGAAGATGACTTCGACACCAGAAGCATCAGAGAAACGATCGATAGAATATATGATGAATTGGGGCTAGAACAGGTACCCCAAGGAAGAGGAGAGGATGAGCATCTTGGGGACACTCAGTTGTATGACACTGAGGATGCCTCCCGAAGTAGCAGAAATAGAGAGCTGTCCCTAGATAGATTAACACTAAATAGGAACGAGGAAGATGCGAGGAGTTACACGAGTTGGGCACAGACAATATCAGACGCAGAGAGAGAGGAATATGAAGAAAAGGAAGACGAGAGGAGACACGAAAAACACTTCTCTGGAGGAAAAGGAATAAGATGATCAGATTCTAGTGAGTCTGCATCTAAGGCATCCGAGTCATCCACACAATTAGATCAACACAAAGGAGTATCTTACGGTCAGAGGGTGGTGTCTCCACCGCTCTATGTGAGCCGACTAAGGACATTACCAGGAATACTGCGCTGCAGGACTATTACCCCAGCAGTGGATAGGAAAATGATGAGGGAAGAAAAGGAGTGTCATGTATTACAATACCCATTGCTCGAAAAAGGAGGGACGAGGCCACTGTATATACCCAGGCCACACATGGATCGAGAAAATCTGAAAAATAAGCTTCCAATGTTAACATTGGGAGCCGGAAAATGGATACATGAGCTAGAAAAAATGACGGGAGGGAACACGTTAGCTATAGGGGATGTTAAGGGTCTTTTATTCGCCATACTTGGTGATAGAGTTGACGATATGTGGACACGAGCAGGTTACCCTGGCATGACTACAGTTAATACCACGCATGATGGAGATCTATTTAACAATTGCAGAGCCGTGGTATGGAAAGCATTACGATTGCTATACCCGAATACTGCTGACATGGGAGCTATAATGACACGCAAAATGAAGGAATCCAAAGATCCTTTACTTTACATTCAGAATTTCCAAGACGCATGGGTGCTGGAAACGTGGGAATCTTGGGGGAAATCTATACCCATGTTTTACCATATATTATGCCAATGGCTGCCAGAACAGGCACAGAAGCAGCTCAAAAATTGGTAGGAATCGAGGCCAAACGTGGTCTGATATACAGTTGACCATAGCTCACTATTGCAGGCTACTGCAAGAAACGAATTGCAAAAAAGAGGCTGCAAGAAAAGCTGAAGAGGCAAAATTGGTGCAGAAGAAATTGTCAAAGTATGCCATTGAAGGGGCAATGATAACTAGCATAGACGGATCACACAGAGAACCACATTGGGGTACAAGCCCCTGGCATACTACAGTGGAAATCTAGACCCAGTGATGAGAGGTCATTTCTCTTCCGCCACGTTCGCCATAGAGAAGGCTACAACCATTGTGATGGGATGCTCAGTGATGTTATTCGTCGAGCACGCTCTATTTGCCATTTTAGAGAAACCAAAAGGCACATTGAAATCTCAGAAAGCTTCTGCATATTAAGGGATCATATTGAATCCATCGATTAAGGTAATTCAATGTAAAATAGTGAACCCAACTATGTTCATAGCAGAGCCAGTCACTGAAGGAGAGCCGATTCATGACAGTGCGAATTATGAAGAATTCTATGATGAGATTCCCAGGGTGAAAGAAAATGCATTGGCAGAAGGAGAAATTGTCTTTGTTGACGGGTCTTCGAGAATCGATCAAAATGATGGGCAAAGTTATACAGACACTGCTATGATGCAGCACACGGGAAATGGAGAATTTCGAGTACTTATTAGTGCACGATTACCATCACATTATTCAGCACAGGCTGCAGAATTATTGGTGTTGATCCTCGCACTCGAGAATCACGCAGACCAGGAGGTAACAGTATTACAGCGACTCCGCCTATGTGACATCGACAGTGCACGCAGGCTTAGCATGCTCGAAAAGAAGGGGCTACCTCCGAGTGGACGGCACAACAGTGCAGCACGCAGGTTTATTGGACAGACTGATTAAGTCACTACAGCTCCCAGTGGGCATAGCGGTCGTGAAATGCGCCACCCACACCAACGGGACAGATTTGATCTCACGAGTAAATCAAGCAGCAGTCACAGAAGTCAAGCGTGTGTTGATTAAAGATGAAGTTATAATGGATGTGGAAACAGCTGATGTACATGAGAGAATGATTGTTGCACGATGTGAACCTCACAATTATCGCAACATGGAGAAAACCCAACTAATGGAACTCCAAGGGGAGGCACCAGAGGAAGAAAAAAATCGTTGGACGCAGCAAGGGTGTTCTTTAAACCCCTCCGAGAGCTTGTGGCAACAAGACAGCAATGGTAAACCGTTGATGTCTATAGCCTTATTGAAGATAGCAATGGAACAGTTGCGTTATCCAGCGCACATGTCAAAGGAGAATTTAGCAGCAACCATCGCTGAAGACTGATTTATACTAAACCTGGCGGAGCACGTTGCATTTTCTATGGTGAACTGTATAATCTGCCAAGAGCTCAAGCCTGGGCATGCACAAAGAGTAATTAGAGGAGTCATCCCAAGGCCTAATGGACCTTTTCAGCACTTGCATGTCGATTATGTCGATATGATTCAAGTATGTATTGGGTACAGGTATCTAATTGTTGTTGTGTGTCCATTCTCTAGATGGATAGAAGCAGGTCCATGTACACACCCAGCCTCTACCAGTGCGGCCAAATTTCTGGTAGGGGAGGTTTTTCCCAGATGGGGAGTGTGTGAGGTCATGAGATCAGATAATGGGCCTCACTTTGTTAATGCAGTCTTTGTACAGATTAGCTTGTTGCTTGGTATAAAGCACACATTTTCGTTGGCGTATCATCTGCAAGGTAATGGCATATGTGAGAAGTTCAACGGCTTGTTAAAAGAAAGGATAGCCAAGTTGAAGCTTACTCTAAAGAAGGGATGGCTACACTGCCTTCCACTGGCACTGCATGCATTCAGAAACCAGCCTGGTTCTGACCATCCCCTTATGCCGCACGAGATTGTAACAGGCAGAAGGATGCGCACGCCACTGACACCCCGAGATAGAGCTAGATGTGATGCTCAGCCAACAGGAGAGGTTTTAGGGTCTGAAATGCAAAATTACTTGAATTGCATGATATCTTGTCTTAGTGTAATTTCAGTGTATGCAAGGGGTTTGCCCTGTCCTCAAAACATTGTTAATGCAATAAATTCTTGAAATTATTATTTAAACCTTCAACCAGTTTCCTGGTCATCCCTCAAACGCCCGACTTTAGTAGACCCCATCTTTTAAGGTCTTATCTCCACACACAAGTGGACCAATACACTAGACTCCTGCAAACTTGTCACCCTGCACTAGACTAACAAATCCAAACTCACTCGGCTTGGTCTTAGTGACTGTGGTGACACCTCCACGCAAAACATATCAGTGGTCTTATGTGTATCAATGTGTAATACATGCATTCTTTATACACAATGCTTTACTAATTCTTGTAGAAAATGTTGCATTTAAAAACACCAGTTGGAATGGCTGTATTATGCAAACAGTACCCAATGAACTTGTAATGTTTGCACATGAATGGACTAATATGAAGTAATATTGAGCCAAATCGTGCCTTTGTGGGTACATATTTAGCCATTGATTGTATGTATTATCTACAGATTTGTTTTCACAAACTGTCTGAGTACTTTGTCATAAAAAAGCTATCTTGCTTTACCTAAAAATACATGAAATCTACATGTCTAGTCAAATTAAAAAAGGCAGCTGTAGCTAAATCTCAGTGGTTGGATTGTTCTTTTCCCATTGACACAAACTTGTTAGTAGTTTTGCTGGATGCTTCTGAAGGTTTAAATAATCATTGCAAGAATGTATTGCATTAACATTTTTTTGAGGACAGGACAAACCCCTTGTTTCTCTAGCCCTTTCAGTCCTGCCCGACCCTGGGCTGTCCCTCCTGTTACCAATTACTGTAATTTCAGGACAGCTGCAGCACTGACGAAAAAGGTGCAGGGCAGCACAGAACACAGAAGGAGATACCACGATAGACCCGATTCAAGGTTTACATCTACCACCAGTTTTCCCTGGGTCCTGGTGAGAAACCACATGAGAAAGAAGTGGAACGAGCCAAGGTTCAACGGTCCATTCAGAGTGGAGAAAAGGGGAATTACCGCCCTATTCCAAGGTTGGCGGGGCAGTAATTCCCCCTTCCCCCATTGCCCTTCCCCATTCCCATTTTTGCCCCATAGGGCTCTATGGGAATGGGGAAAGTGCCAATTACAGTGCCGCAAATTGCGGTACCGTAGTTAGTACCCTGGTCCCTTTGCGGGTTGGCTTTTAACGCCTGCTAAAAAGCAGGTGTTAAAGTACCAACCCGCAAAGGGACCTCGTAGTAAGGCAGTAAGGGTTTACCGGTACCGGAGGCCCATTCTAATTTACTTCGAACTAGTATTGAGATCATATCCATCATTTGTGGGAAGGCTCATTAACATCACTGAATTTCTTCAAGACCCTGAAAATGAAAAGACAATAAGGTGGCTGCTCAATGGGTATTGCTTCCGGAATACAGGGAGGACTGACAAATGTCCCAAGCAGAAGAAGCAGCGAATAGGCTTGTCAGCGTGCTATGCTTTCGCTTAATTGAAGACTGTCCAGATCTTGTTGGGGGACACACTGACGTCTTGACATTTCTTTGAGATCCAGCAAACACAGAACGTTTAAGCATAATCATGAACAGAATCATAATTCAGGTTGCTCTTCAAGCTCATCGAAATCACAGAAGCTGCTCACAGTGAGTACCGAGCAGTTCCAGAATTCAGCAGGGACTAGGCAAATGTCACTTTCACCAGAAAATAGCAGATTGGCGAGCAATGTCTTCTTTCACCTAATTGAGGACTTTCCAGAACTTGTGGGGACGCCTGCCAGTGTTGACATCCTCACTTTCATCAGAGACCCAGCAAACTCTACACAGATGAGCATGCTCCTGCATGGTATTGTGATGCAGGTTGAACGTTCTAATCATCATCAGAATTTCCAGAGGAGACTGTAAAGTTTCTGCCGAGGGACAGTTCGAGGAAGTGTTGACAAAGAATACACTTTTGCTGACAGAGAAGCAACCTGTCTTCTGGAGTGAAAAGGGGCATTGATTGGGAGCTTGTTTATTTTGAACACGCACAATTAGAGACTTGCTGAACTTGTTACCTTATGTTGACATTATCATATCCAGAAAGGAAAACTGTGTACAGTGACGAGAAACAACCTAGTCGTCAGGCAAAGAAGGAAAATCGTTCCAGTACCTGCAACCTACGAGCAGAAACAGCAGAATCCAGAGATAACAATCTTATGTAGAGTGTATTAAACTGTTAGTATTCTTTCCTTAAATGATAGAGATGGGCAACTTAAGCAATAAAGTTGCCATCCCTCAAAAGGAGAGGCGCTCGTACTGTTCCAGAACTAAGTGCTGTAGACTGACTTATAGAGGGATGCTGTACCTACACATTATATTCATCGTTGTTTTACTGTCACTGTCGATTTGAACTGCATTTTTTATTGGTGTACAAAGTGTTCAGATTCCAGTGCACCCACTGATGTACGCATGACACCCATGAAGGCATCCCGACCTTTTATAGTCATTCCAGTCCCTAGAAAGTCTGACAAAGGAGTGAGTGAACTTGAAATGGATGTGATTAATAATGACACACACACACATTTGGTAACAAACAAATTGGAAAGCCGGAGACAGGGTCAGCAGAGCAAGCATGAGAAAAGGTTAATGAAAAATATATACACACAAACGATAAGTGCACATACACCAGGCCTAGTGTCAATAACTGCGGTTTCACAGGCCAAAGAAGAGGAGAAGTTTGGACTACCTACTATGAGAAGTTGTACTACAAGTGAAGTGAAAAGACAAATGGAGGAAGCTGAACATTTAATGAGACAAAAGGAGTTGGAGCATTAACCAACAGAGACAGCATTGACAAGCACACATAATCCAATGAAGGGGACAAGTACGAGTTCTACAATACAGCCATATACTGGAACAATAGCAGAGTGGATATGGACATTTATAACCAGGAAAGAATTGCCAGACTTTTGCCTACTCAAATGGTACAGATGAAGATGCCTGAACCATGATTTGAGATACCTGAGAATCCTCCAGTGAGAAGAAGCTACACGGATGCTATTAAGGATGTGATGATAGCAAACTACATGACAACCTTGAGAATAAAGAGGAGCATACAAGAAGATGACAATGAACTAAATGATTACCTGGACAGCACAGCACATTTGGGAAATAACATATGGTAACAACACATGAAAGAAGTTGGACGACGAAATTCAGAGGAGGAATGCTTTGTTTGTGCATTCCTACCATACAGCATGGGGAAGTCAAATATCTTTGTAGCTGTGGAAATTGATGTCCAGACAGCGCACTGTCTATCACATGTAGCAATGCGCCCGACCGAGGCCAGTTCATGGGAAGTGATGCTTCACTCAAATGGGCAACTGAAGCAACTGATCCAGATGAAGACTAGTATGTCCAAGACATAAAGACAAGAAACAATGAAAAACAGAACACATTGTGATCAGATATGAGAAGCCTGAGTTAAAGGAGCAGAGATCAGAAGAGAAGCAAATCACAAACCAAACGTTCAAGGAAAGACGCCAGAAGAAGCTCGAAAGTGGAAGAACAGAGGCCAAATGCAAGTTTGTGGAACAGTGCTTTCTCCAGAAGGATGGGAGAAAGGAGTAGTGATCTGCAGAGTATGGATGATTATTGGATACTATAAAGAAACAATTGAAAATGCACAGATGATATGCAAACCGTTATGACCAAAACTGGCTGAACTATTGACATGGGTCGAAGACAGAGGAGGACCCTTACAGATAGTGCCATTGGAGAATCCCAAATTGTGCTTCAGAAACAATGGTACAAGAAAAATGGGAGAAAATCAGAACTGTGGACGCATCTTTGATGCCCCAGGAATGATGCACAGTACTGCAGTGATCATGGATCATTATTGGGCATGTGGATCCAAAGCATATATCATGCTGCCAAAGAATTGGGGAGGTATATGCACAATAGTGAATGTCCATGTTCCAGCACTGGTGATTCCAAAAAGTGATCTGAATATTGGCAGTTTCCCGAAAGCAGATGCTCACCTGAGGAAGAAGAGATCTGTGGAACTGATGAGCCGAATGAAGAGAGAGAATTACTTTTCTGCCAAATCCCTCAAAGCTTTGATGCTATCCCATATGAATATGGACTGTTCAGTCAGACTTCTTCAGTGTTCACCTTAATTTTTATGCCAAGAGTTCAGGTTGGAGCAAATACTAAATGGTTGCAGATAACCAGATGGGAGTTACTGCAGACCATCAACACCACCATGAAAGGATTTAATGCAATCTTGGGAAGAACTGAGGGCAATTCGACTAATAACTCCACTGAACAGATATGTCATTGACGTGATCACAGCTATGGATGGAGGTGTTTGTGGAAAAATCAGAGAATCATGTTGCACATTTATACCATCTCACGACAAAGAAAATTGAACTTTAACAGAGGCCATAGGTATGCTGACGAAGCTACAGAATCAGATGATCGATGAAGCTGACGAAGTTGATGATGACAGCTGGTTTGGATAACTATTTTCATGGGTTCCACAATGGATGGCAGACACATTTAAATTCCTAGGAGCCCTACTAGTGATGATATTGCTTGGTTTCTGTGTTATCAAGATAATAATTTCTCAGTGCCAGATAACTGCGCAAAAGGCCATAGGGATGAAGATCATGATTGATGTCGAACTAGGATGGAAACCCAAGGACCTGAATGATGAAGAAATAAGAGACTTTGTGAAAGCTAGCATTCATGCACCAGAAGGAACAAAGTTTCGGTATCTAAGGAAACACAGAAACTATGTGGGAAGATAGATATATTGCAGCCCAAGTGGACAATGCCAACTAATAACATGGAACATGGATGAGCATGTGAGAACAGCAGGAAGCTTGAAGGGAGTCATAAAGATATGGACCCCAAAGATATATTTCTTCAAACCTATATGTGTGGATCCAGAAGAAGAAGTAAAAGTGGACCCAGAGGATGAAGCAAAGGTAGATACAAAAGAAGAAGTGAAAGTGGTTGATGAATCACCCATAGGAGGGAGTGTAGAGGAGGTCCCAAGCACGATTCACACTCCAACCGCCCATTTTGAAGTACCAGGAACGTTCATGCCGAAATATGTGACGTATGATGAGCAAATAAACCCTCAGAGAGCCGCAGTGGGGCTCTGTCCAGTACCTATCAGACTGACAGCACCTATTGAAGTACCAACACCTAAGAAAACCTGGACAGTGAGGTACCCATTGATAAAACTATATCGACAAATGAGACAGAATGATGAGTGTCAAAATGCAATACCTGAAAAAGCCAAAAAGATACTAAAAGAAGACGAATGATGGCGTCATAAGAACCCGGATTGACTCACAATTAGAAGATATGGCGACTTGTGAAGTATGAAAACAGATGAAACACCATGGATAAGTCACATCCTGAAATTAAAGTGAAATAATTGATGTCAAATGTCAGAAACTTATGCCATAAGCGTGATGAGAATATTCAGCCAGTTTAAACGTGTACATATGCAAGGAACCGCAAGAAGCAAGAATTCATGAGGCTTGCTAAGCTTAGTAGTAAGATAGATTGCGGCAAGCACCACTTATATACATATCTACCTCAAAAGGAGCACTTTATATAAGTATACTTCCACTATGCACAAGAGCAGAACCGACCGAAGGTCACTTAAGGTCTCAATAAGGAGAGCTCTGCAGCTAACAAATCGAGAATTAAAGACAGAGAGAAACTCAGACGAAGGCAAATCATGCCAAGAAGCCAGGGTCGTACCAGCTGAAATAGCCCAACAGTGGATACAATTAATGAAGAGAAGAACAGAGTATCCTATTCTGAAAGGTCAAGATAAGCCACAGACGGCAGATGGCTGACAAAATTAAATCAAATACACAAATTACATGGAGAACAAGACAATTTCACGGTGTCGGAATCACGTGACCGAGCAAGCAGAAGGGATGAAACTTTCACACCCACACATGCACTTGTGCCAAACATTCCCAGACCAAGAATCAGTCTCAAGGCCAAAAGAAAAATAAATAATTGACACATGACCACTGAAGTGATGATTGATTCTTGCAATAATTGGAGGGAGGCTGGGGGTGCAGACGAACTCCCTGCACCTGGCAGGCTATTCTGCACGCTGCTAGGCTAGTGGAAAAGTACGAGTGGGGTTGATGCCAAACCAATCATAGTGGACCAAGTAATCTAGGGTCCTATAGTTAGTAGAACCAATGAGACGTCGTACTTTTAGTGACGTCTACAGCAGTCATTTTGAAAGAAGGGTTTAGATGCCCCACCTGACACTGTTTATCCAATCCCCTCACTTCGTTACCATATACAGATATAGCACCTATATTAAAGTTACCTTCCTAAAACCAATAGAATTGCATGCCAGATTTTATGTGTTACACGTCAGCGATGATAAGTTTTTAGCATAAATTATGTGTTTTTTATGAAATTAATTGCAGTTAAAGCGAGAAAGAAGATTGAGCGATTGCTGGCATTCATTAACTCCCCGTTTTTTGTACTTGTCATTAAACTGACTCCCTTTCCCAAACCATTGAGTTGTCATTATTGATTTGATGCGAGAGTACTAATCTGCATCCCCATCCATCTCACGGGTGCTGCTGCCTCAACTTATACTGCTATTGGGTATGGGCCGGTTGGGATCCCATGGACAACTCTGGTATTGGGAAGATGTATGACGATCAGGCATGTCCGTGTAATCAGGGTCAGGCAATAATCATTAAAGGTATACACCTGCAGCCCATTAATGGACCACATCTTTATAAAAGGTGGAAGGCTGAACCACAATGGAGGAGCAGAGAGAGCAATAAACAGAACAAACAGCCGTGCCAAAGCAAAAGAAGCCGAGACGCAGATGAAGCCAAACGAAACGCCAGGAATCCTGTTGGCATGATTGTACAGAACTGAGGTTCCACCCAAGGGGAGGCTGACTGCAAGCGCTGCTGACAGGCAAAGGCAAAGCTTTTCACAGGAGCTGGAGAGCGCAGACCAAAGCACCCGACGAGCACGCTTCCCCACGCAGGGAGAAGCTGATGACAGGAGTAGAGCTGCTAAGCCCGTGTCTGGGACACTGGAATAACCGGGATGCTCCAAAGGACCGTGAAAGTAGTAGCAGTTTGCGGCAAAGTTGCCTTCTTTTGAATACCGAACTGAATGAAAACGTAACATTACCTTAATTGAATGTTGAACTGAATGTAATCAGGTAACATTACTTTTATTGAATACGGAACTGAAGGAAAAATATAACGTTGACTATATTGAATACCGAACTGAATGAAATAGACAAAGTTGCCATTATTTGAATATCAAACCGAATGAAATCACGCAAAGTTGCTTTGAACAACAGAATTGAATGAAGGAAACAAAGTCACACCTGTTGATTGACAAATTGAATGAGTCAAACAAAGCAGCATTTTTGGAATAAGAAATTGAATGAAGAAAACAAACTTACATTTATTGAATACTTAATTGAATGAACCATATAAGGCTGCGCTTTTGGAGTATGGTAATGTATGATATAAGCAAAATCTGCATTTTGTAAAAACATTGAATGTAGAGGAGAAGAACGCATTTGTTGAATAATGAATAATTAACTGAAGTTAACTAAGCAAACCAAGTCGAATGAAAGACATTAAGAGCAAAGTTGACGAAAGTTGAGAAACCACTTGTATCTTAAAGTTGTGGAGCTGCATTATAGAAACTACTTGTTTGTTTGAAAATTGAACTACTCAAGGAGACCTGGTTGCATGTCCTGTAATCGGTGGACCGTGTGGCCTAAACTACACCAAGACCAGAGAACTACTGTTTGTGGGATAAAGAACTGTTGTAGAGTAAATCCAAACTTCCTGGTTGCGTGACCTGCATGGGTGGACCGTGTGGTCTAAACTGTGCCAAGACCAAAGAACTGCTGAACGATAACAAGGAAGTTTACTATGGTAGATGAAGGACACCAAATAATGGTGTGTATCAGAGTAGGGAAAGGGAACCCTAAGTTGCAAAGAATTATTGAAATACAAGATAAAAGCTCAAGAGAGTTCTTTGGTGTCACCGTTTAGAATAGTTGAAATACGAGACCCAAGCTCAAGAGACTTCTTTTTTGTCACCGTTAATATTAAACTTTGACAAGGGTATTCTGACCTTTACAAAAGCTTGGAACTTTATCACATATTGAACATTGGGGAAGAGCATCATGACCTTTACTGCTTTACTGCTTCAAGTCCATAAGAAAGTAAACTGAACATTGTAATCAACATATTGGCGTTTGGGGAAAATAAGCTGAAGAATAATCTTCAGCAGGAAATAGCTCCGAATGTATAATTCCAAAACACTGTTTAGTTTAAGGTTGACATCCCAACACATTGTTTTGTATTAGTTGTGAGGGCAAGCATTGGTTTTGGACACAGATAGACTTTTCAGTTGAATATATTGACACAGACTTTCCTTAGTTACTCTATGTAGAGAAATCCCACCTTATTATCGGGCAAGTTAGGCCGTACTCCATCCTGACATTTTTATTAATAAAAACTTTTGTGATACTTTGAATCTTTTATGGTCTTTCACCGCTTCTTCAGGCATGGATGAAACAAAGCCTTTGAAAAATATTTCAGCATTACTGTTCTCCCTCCTGGAATCCTTTTTCTTTTTAGATGCACATCTGTGTACCTGATTTGCAGTTTTGATCACAGAGGCATGCATTAAAGGTTGCATTGAAGTCTTTAAGGTCTGAATGGTACACTGTGCTAAGTGGGGCAGGGGTAAAAGGGACTAAAGAGAAGAAGAAGAATGAAGACAGATTCAGAAAAAAACACAGCCCATCCTGTTGGGGTTCTCTCAGGAAGGCAGAAAGGGGTGGGATAGTGTCAGCCATGGATGGTGAAGTCCAGTTGAAACTCGGTATGTCAGGCCGGTCCCTTTGCCAGATCATTGGTGGCACAATTATTCACATATCTGGATTGTGCCTCTAAAGGCCAAAAGAGAGGAGGCATAAACTGTCCTTTATTAGGCCTTCGGCACATGGAGCACAGTATGGTAAGTTTTGTAGAGTGTTTTTATCAGGCAATATCTAATTTGGAGGAATTTCCCACCTACCCAAATCAGGTGCACTTATTTATTTAACAAACTTAATTGTTCATGTACCTGGGATATGACAGTTTAATGGTATTGATTCCCTACATACTCCTTCCTCTTTTGGGACAAGAAACATACAGGGTTGCACAGAAGGTCTATTTATTTAATCAATTTAAAAATAAACACAGTATACATCTATGAAATCCCAATGTCAAACGTTACCATATTGAAGAATGATCACTACGCTAGGTCAATTATCCAAAGCTGAATTTAACTTGAATGTAGGATTTGAAAAGGGTATGAGGGTTAAGGATCATACTTTCATTTGATAAAAACAAAATTAAATCAGAACTAAATCATAATTAAATCAGAACTATCTAAATCTCCCTGATTATTTGGAATACACACCTCCTCTTTACCCAATAGATATGTGAGCATCTCAAACAACATTCTGGTAAACTCCATTTAAAGACAGGTGTGAGGGGTCAGAAATGATAGACAAACACACAGTGGTAGGGTTCTTAACATTTGTCATGTTTATTAAAGCAAAAAGGATGCAATAAAGTCCTATTTGCCCTTATCCTAATGAGAAAGTCCCTACCTACGAAACCAAAACTAAAGCTAGTTGACCGTGTGTCCACATTTTATCTGACCTTCACAGTAACATATTCATAGCCGTGCAAGGTAATTGTCTCTAGTTACAACCCAACAAGAGAAAGAGTGTGAAAGTTCAGATAGGTGATTCCAATAAAGCAATCCTTGTATTCAGGAGTTGGCTCTATTCCACAGAACCAATTAAGGTAGCCTATTGGAAATATGTTGTTCTGACAACGTTCTGTCCAAATGAAATGAAAATGTCTATTTGGATTAGCAAAGCAAAAATGTCTCATTCATAGAATACTATTTTCAGAATAGCCAAACACATGTCTTTACCGCATAAAAGTTTTCTGAGGAGGACAAACCAAATGTCTCTTTCATAGAACAATGTTTTTAGAATGGCAAAACCAAATGTCTCTTTCTTAGAATATTTTTCTTAGGATGGCAAACCCAAATGTCTCTTTCATAGAACACTGTTTTCAAAATGGCAAAACCAAATGTCTCTTACTAAGAACCCTTTTTCTAAAAATGATAAGGTTTCTCTCTTACACAATTGTTCTTCTCCTGGTATGTTATGTTATGTTATTTTATTTATAAGGTGATTTATAAGGTGCCAAAGCCTGAGGGCATCCAGGCGTCATGAAAAAGGAGGATAGGGCCCTATCCATACATCCAGGAAGCTGTATCAGAACATTATGAGAATAAGAAGGTGTTCAAATGTTTCCGGAAGATCAAAAGATTGGTTGTATTGCGTGTAAGAGCCGGTAGGGCATTCAAGGCCAGTGCGGCCTGCACATGAAAAGCGCAGCCATTTCCACAAGCTGTTTTATCTCAATCTACTTGTAGAGAGCAGGTCTTAGCTAAGCGAAGAGATCTACTAGGCGTGTATAGTTTCAGCCTGTTCTTAAGATATATAGGAGTGTCACCATAGACACATTTATGGCAAGTTGTCAGAAGCTTGAACTGTACTTGAGCTGAGACTGGCAGCCAGTGAAGACTCCTCCTGGCTGCAGATGTGGTCTTTAGATGCTTCATCTGAAAGACGATGCGTACTGCGGCGTTTTGAATCTTTTGGAGTCTTTGTAGATATATCTTCTTCGCTCCTCCCAAGAGAGAGTTACAGTAATCCACTCTAGGCAATATTACAGCCCGGGCTAATTTCTTACGGTTTTACTCTGAAACCAGCGGGGCCACTTGACAAAGCACTTTCAGATGATAATTAGTGCTTTTTACAATTGCGTCAATATGGGCCTTGTTGTCTACACTGGCCTCCAAATAGGTGCCCAAGGTCTTAACCTTGAGTACCACTGGTATCTGACATCCGTCAACCAGGAAACTGTTATACTGGGAAACCAGCTATACTCCTATGCCAGGAATTTCTCAAATGAATCCTTCAATATCCTGGTTGATTCTCCTGCCAGGAATATCATCTTAACTAAAAAGAAAACTCTTTATAACCTCGTTTTCTCTCCTGCCAGGAATATCTTCTTCTTGACTCACACAGATCTCCTGGAATACTTTCCTGTCAGGTATCTCCTTCCAAAAAGTCTTACTACCCGATACTCTTATCACGTCTTTCTTCTACTTTAGATATTATGCAATCATATTTCATCAGTGACACAACTTGTTGACTTCAGTGTCTAATTTTACTAATTCCCCCATGCAGACATTTCATATGTGAGGGTTTGTTCAAAGGTCATGTTGTCTGTGAATGGTCCATGTGAATGCAACTGCACAACACACACCCCACACGCATTCTGACAAAGTGCCCTTCTGGTACACGGAAATGAACATATGCTAGCTAAACTCATTTTACCTTGTGCATGTTAGTCTTCTCAAATGAACACTATACAGCCTGTGTCAACATGAAATGACCAGGAAATTGACATGTACACTTTCTGTTGCTCTAGTGCAGGTGATGCTGGGTATCCCCTGATGCCATAGTTAATGACCCCACAACATCCACAAGCAGGCATACAACCGTGCCCATGTACGTACTCTCTGCACCACTGAGCAGACTTTTGGCCTGTTGAAGGCTAGGTTCCACTGCTTCAGCAGATCGGGGGGAGCGCTCATGTTCCAGTTTTGGGAAAATTGTGTTTGCATGTGCCATGTTGCACAACATGTGCATCAGGCGCAACATCCCTCTGCCCCCCGACATGAACGTGCTCCACAGAGGCTGAGGACGACACTGATGAGGAGCAGGCTTTTGCACAGTGCTGCATGGCATGGATGGACGTGTGACACGTGGAGACCTTATACATCACTACTTTTGAGCACCTGTTACACGTACAGCACAGGACATCGACCACACTGGGCACTGGGCACTGTACATGAATAAATGCACTCACACTGAAAGATCAATGTCCAGTCATGATTTGTTTTTCAACACCAAATATATTGTGTCAAAAATAATGATTTACATTAGTGATAAGCCTTAACTCCTTCTACTATCCCACCCAACTATTCCTCCGCAAACCCCTTCCCCAACTGTCCCCACCCCATATCCCCACACCCCCACCCCAACTGTCCGACACCCCCTCCCCAAATGTCCCCACACACCCTCCCCAACTATCCCCACACCCCCAACCCAACTGTCCACACACCCCTTCCCCAACTGTCCCCACTCCCCCACCCCAACTGTGCCTCCTCACACCCACCCAATCAGTGTCCTATTTTCGTCCCCTTTTAGGCTCAGGGGTGCAGCCTTCTGCAGGCCGAGACAGCCCTGCTCTGAAATGAACTCCTTCTAGTTGAACTTGTGGAGGGAGACAGTGGCATGGGCATGTGACTTTAGTCCATGTGGGCCTGCACCAACATTGATATTGACCCTATCGGGTGGACATCACACTGTTTAAATCCCTCACACACCATGGCAGTTGAATAATGGCACCTGTGGCTCTGCCCTGTGAGCGTGCAGCCCTCCTCAAGATGGCCTGAAGACCCTCCTGCATTAGTTGGGCCTCATGCAGGTGCTGTTCGACCATATATGCAAGGGATTCCGGATGTGCCTCCATTCTGGCCAGGCACCCTTCAAAATCCCTGACATTGTGTACTGGTGGGGGTTGTTGGGGTTGGGGGCTCATTAGGCCCATGGGACTGGAGCCATTGGCATCCAGGTGGCTGTGGTCTATTTCCAAGTTTCCTACTCCAGCGTCATCCCCAATGTTGTTGTCTGGACCCCCTTGTGGACTCCCTTGTGGAAGGGATGAAGGTTGCTCCTGGTTGGGGGATGGCTGGGGTGCAGGACCCTCTGGTTGGGTGGTGGCTGGGGTGCAGGTTCTTCCTGGTTGTGGGTGGCTGGAGCGCAGGATCCTCCTGGTTGAGGGGTGGCTTGAGCGCGGGTGCATTCTGGTTGGGGGTGGTTGGGATGCAGGTGCTTCCGGGATGCTGGGTGGCTGGTGGGATGAAGGACCTGTTGGCCTCTCACGTCTGCCCGAGGATGCAGTCGAGTCCTGTGAGGACGTGGTGGTGGTCTGTCGGCAGCGTGGCCTGGTGGGCCGGGATGTGCTTGGCTGTTCAGCATCATTGGCAGATGATGTGCCTGTGGAGGTCAGAAAGGCAGGGCATCAGTGATGGGTGTTGATTCATGAGACAGACTTAAGTGCTAGTACATTCAGATGACAATGCTGTGACATGGACATGGTGGTGGCCATGGCATTGCGCACACATGCCTGTGTCAGGGGTGCTGTGTGGGTGCATGTGTGGTGTGTGAACATGGTGTGGGCAGTGGCTGTTGCGTGGGTTACTAGTGTTTCTCAGTTTGGGTGTTATGGGTGTGCCACACTAGCTGTATGATATGGTGTTGTGGCTGGTTGTGACATGGATGTGTTACACATGTGACTGCTGCCTATGGCAGTTAATGCGTTGGTGATGATTTTGCGGGATGGGCCGTGGTGGATGGCACTAGTCGGCCACATGTATCATTGATGCGTGCGGCTGGTCATTTGGTAGTTGTGGGGGTGCTTGACACTGATGTGACTATGGGTATGTGCTAGCATGGCGGCGACAACAAAAGTTGTGCTATGTCAGGGGATGTGTGTCTGAGTGCCAGCAGGTGCATCTTGTGAGGGCAATACAGGGGGCCTTTGTGATGTGTGAGTTATGTATGAATGTGGTTTGGGAGCAAGTTCCATGTGGATGTGTGCAACCAAGTTGAAGGCGGGGCGTCAGCAGGGCTGTACTGGCGTTGGGAAAAACATACTTGACATGTTTGCCTACTCAATTGTATACAGTGTACACGGTGTGTGATCTGACATTGAGTTTACGGGTACTCGCCAGCCTCATCCGATGTTACACCTCCAGCGTCCGCTGCACCTACTCCCTCAATGGCCTTGAGGTGCATGACGCTGTTGCATGTTTCCTCCCATGGCTGCAGGTGGATCAGAGATGCAGGGCCACCTCCTGTGCCCGTGCCATGGGTGCGCTGTGCTGACAGGAGGTTCCGCAACCTGAGATGTAGATTTTCCCACCTTTTGCTGCAGTTCCGATAGCCGTGACCTTCCGGGCCACCTCCTCCCAGATGGCCTTTTTGCACATTTGTGTCTTGCACCGTAGGTCGCAGCTGAACACTTCATCAGCATTTTCCACCAGCGTGTCAGACAGCATGTTAGGTCAGCCTCGCTGAACCGCCAGTGAAACCATTTCTGGCAAGCTGGATTGCGTGTGCACGCTGATACAGAATCAACCATAGATTCTGGCAGCAGTGCCACATGGACACGGTAGCACGGCATGCCGGTAATTACAATTTTTTACCGGCATACTTGTCATGAGGCCCATAGTGTAGTCTGGTACCTAAATCTTTGGGGGCCGTCTAATGGGAGTAACCTCGAGCTTGAGGGTGTAGTGTCCTCCATATGTCAGCCAAGTTGAATGCTCATAACAAAGTATTTAAGGCCTTAGCTGCCAGGCTGTCAGGGCGCAGTGTACAATTGAAATCTCCTCCCCATACTACTGCATAAACTCTACATGAGCCGATATGGGGGTATAACAGGTGGAAATAGGCTGCTGTATCATGATTTGATGCGTAAGTGTTAATAATGCACATACCTCTCCCTTCCATAAGTCCCTGCACTATAATCAACCTCCCCCATTCATCCGCGAAGGTCCCGAGAACTTTAAATGCTACTGTCTGTGCTGTCGATTTTAGGACCCTCTGGCATATGCAGAATACGATGAGCCCACCGTTGTCCCCCTTAATTTCTGGCCTAGAACAGTTTCTCTGCTGTGAGTTGCGTCTCCTCCAGGAGCGCTACATCGATTTTCTGATGCCGCAGATACGTCATTACTCTCTGTCGTTTAATGTAACTATTCAGTCCCCTGACATTCCATGAGGCTATTCTAAGTTCCCCCTTCATAAATTGGAGTTCCTCGTTCATAAGTCAACATTTCTACATATCGCAGCAGTCCATCATACATATTATACATTTCTTGTGTAGATCGATAGGCTAACCCCTGACTAACTACCCCAACTTCCACCCCCAACAATTTCCCAGCTCAATACCTTGTGCTCAGGCATCCCTGCTTCTCACCCCTATCCGTAAACAAATCCACTCTTCGGTGAACACCTGCTCACAGTGCGTTCCCGGATGGGAAATACTTTGCTGGCTCCTGTTTCTGCAAAAGTATTGGTGCCTGAATAATTGTTTAAACTACAAAGTCCCACCACGCCGCAAGCCATCTGCTGGGCCCGGCAACTTCCTCACCAGTCCTTCATAGGTTGCTACCGTGTATCACCTTCATCCAGCGTTCCGTCGCCCCCTCCTGGCGGCATGTTTTCTGCATCCATCCATTTGTGGATGTCCTTGGGGTATCAAAGAAGATGGCCTTTCCTCTGCTTATTACTTTCAGCCGTGCCGGGTAAAACAGAATGTACTTGAGGTTCGCTTCCCGTAGCCTCCTCTTTACCGATGTAAACTGCAACCTCTGTTTTTGCACCTGCAGGGTGTAGTCTGGGTACACGGTAATAGTGACTGAAGCATGCTGTAACGTGCCACCTTTACGGAAGTGTTCAAGAATCCTTTCTCTATCTTTGTAATTTATAATCTGTGCTATAATGGGTGTTGGTGGAGCTCCCGGTGGTTGTTTCCTCATCAGGCATCTATGTGCCTTTTCTACCGTGAAGCCCTGGGTGAGAGTACCTGGGCCGATTTCTTGTAACAGCATATTCTCTATGAAATTGGTGGGGTTTGTGCCCTCCTCTCCTTCCAGGAGTCCAATAATTCTGATATTGTTACGTCTGGTTCTTCCTTTTGCATCTTTCACTCTGCCCTCCAGGTTCCTCACTTGCTGCTGCAGTATCGACACTTCCCGCAAGGTGTCCTTTAGGCTAGCAGTGTGCACTGCAAATTCCTTTTCAAGGGTTCCGGTACGTTCTGCAAGTGATCGTGCATCCTGTGCCAGGAGGTTAACATCCAAGCTGATGGCATCCATTTTGGACTACAGTGCTACTTTCAGGGCTACTATGGCATCCAGGACTTGCTGGTCTCCCTTCAGTTGGGACTGTTCTCCATGTGCAGCTGGATTCGCCAGCGTGGCGTTCTCTGTCACACTTGTAGATTTAGTGACATTGGGCCTCATTATGACATTGGCAGTAGTCATAATAGGAATGGGCAATTACCAGGTCATTACGGCCCTGCCGGACCCAGTAATTGCCCATTTGCGGGCGACGGAAAAAAGATGCTCCCCATTCCCATTCGGCCCCATAGGGCCGAATGGGAATGGGCAGATCGGATGCATCGACACTGTTTATAATGGTGCCGGTGCATTCGACATGCTGTGCTAGCGGGTGCCTTTCTACCTGCCAGGTCAGACCATGTACTTATTCCTATTGGGCCTTGATATGCGTTTGCCTCTTCTAGTCCCCGCTTTAGGTTTTTGTCTGTGGGGATGTGGGTTGCAGCGCCTTCCAGCAGCTTATCCTTCGATAACCCTTTGGTACTCTTGCTGACAGGGGTATTGTCACTGCCCTGTCCCTTTATACACCAACCGCGGTCGACATCCTCTCTCTATGTCATTATTAGTGTGCATGATCTGGCAGCAGTATGTGGGTCCGGGGGCGGTACCGGGCATCTCCTTCTTCCCTATGTGCACCCTAAAACTCACACCCCGAGCCAGGTCTTCTGTCTCTGCTGTAATGATCTGCGGGGCAACCTATCTCCAAATCCACAGCCCTCCTCTCACACCCTGCTTCCTTATGTGGTTCTACCGGAGCGTTCCCCGCAATCCCCACTGCATGTGACACTTCAGTTTGTGTTTACTCAGATCCTGCTCCCGGGTCGTTCCTGTCTGGGCGTGGGCTGCAGTAGCCCACTGTTCGCATCAGAGGATGGGTGTCACTTTATTTTGCAGCTCTGTTCTTGCCATCAGGGGCCCTGCTTCTGTCTATATGTACCAAATGGTCTCCTCTGTGGTTCGTCTGGCGCACTTTCTGCATCAGCAGATGAGTGTATTTTAACATGCAGTCCTTACACCTCAGACAGGGGCCTTCTTCAATATTGTTCAACAATGGTCCCCTCTGTGGTCCTCCTTGCACACTATGTGCGTTAGCGGGCGAGTGTCTCTGATTGATCGACCTTGCTCCGCAGGCAGGGGCCGGCTTCTATTTATGTGCTCCAATGATTGCCTCTGTAGTCCGCCTCGCTCGCTGTTTGCGTCAGCCGATGGGTTTATATTTTTGTACAGTCTTTAATTGCAGGCGGGGGCCTGCTTTCCTCTTCATGCACTAAAGCCCCTCCCACGTGGTCCGCCTCTCATCCTATTCACATCAGCAAATAGGTGTTTTTGTGATCGTTAGTTCACTTCCAGCGCACCGGGGCTGCTTCCACCTATGCCTACCGATGGGTCCCTCCTTGGTCCGCCTCCATGTTGCTCTGAGATATGAGTCCGTGTTGGGGGCTGGGGGCCTCGGCTGGCACTGGGCCTTCCTGTCCCTTTGTGCGCTTCGTGTTCCTTCCAGCTTGTAATGCACTGCCCACCCACGCTGCTGCTCTGCTGGGCGGCTCTTCTCGCAGGCTGCCACCAACCCACCCCTTACCGCTCTATGTGTGGCTCTCACAGCACTCCCACTGCAGTTTTTCGGCACCCACACTAGTCTTCTTTTCTGCCTTTTGGGTCATGTTACTCTGCTTGTGCAGTGTCTACACCATCTGCTTCTATCCACTCAACTCAGAGTCACCCATTTCAGATGTTTGCATGGCTTTGTTATATTCATACACCACCTCCAGCACAGCGTCCGCCATCTTGTTTTCATCACTGGGGCTAGGCTTCCAGCTTTTTGAGCCCGTGCTCGGTTCTACGCTCTGCGCCACCTTTTGTTTTCACTCCCAGCTGTGCCAGCCCACTTCAGACGTCCGTAGTTGTGGTGGCTGGAAGATTCCCCCGGTAATGCTGGTATTACAGGCCAGGATCATTCAGCAGGAGCCTTAGAAGAGCTCTTACGGCATGGCTGCTAGCCATGCCACCCCCCTCTGCCTCCCCAGCCATGTCCCTTCCAACTCCACCTCAAGAACCCAATCACCCTGGGGAGACCAAACCCTGATACTGGCCAAGTTATCTAAAATCCAAATCACCATGGGGGCAGTGGACAAGCGGATGCAAGAAATGCAAGTGGATATGAAGTCTATGCTGGCGGAGATGCGCTAATTCACAGGACGCCTCAAAGACGTAGAGGAGAGGGTCTCCACAGCTGAGGACAGATGGGAAGGGCTGGAACATCTACACATCAAGATGTTGAAACTGGAAGCAGCAGTCACAGAGTTGGAAGTTAGAAATAGGTCTAGCGGGGCCTGATACAGACAGGCAGGGCTTGTCCCTGCTATGAGTGCCGGGTGATGGAGAGCCTCTGAACGTGCGTCTGCTCGGGTTGATGTCTCGAGCATGAACAGCTGTTGGTTATAGTTGCATGCGCATTCGCGTTTGAACGGGCGTGTCCCTGCCCTGGGAGTTCCACTGCTCCACATGTTTGATGCTAGAGCTGCTGGTGTTGCTGGGGCTGCTGGGGATTGTCGTTTTTGTGCTTTTCCCTTCTTGTGCTGTTCGTGTGGCCCTTGTTTGCCCCTCAATGTGCTACACCTGTAGGCTGGGCAGATGTGTCACATTCCATGACTTGTTTACTTGTTTGTTTCTTTTCGTTGGACTTAACATTAGTAGTTGTGCTACCCACCAAACTCCCTTGCAGCCCACATTTGCTGACACCTTCCTGGTGATGTTTCAATCACCAAATCTGGTAGAATCACCAGCCAGAACTGCGTCTTAATTTGAAATAATGACATTCCGATCTAGTTACCTACATCAGCCGATTGCGCCAACTCACTGCTGATTCTAAGTGGCCCGAGGTCACACAAGACATGCTTTTCCTAAGAGGCCTTCACGAAGAATACAAAGATGACCGCATCCACTCACCAGAACCCGAAACTCTCCAAGGTCTGATAGATCATATCATCTGGATAGACTAGACCACTGACTGACAGAACGACGAGGTGAACGGAAACAGACCGGAGAAGGTCCCTCTCAACCTGTGCCTGCTCCAGTCCAACCCCAAAACTATCCACAGAGGAACCTATGCAACTAGGGGCCCTGTGAAGCCCGCTGTCTGAAGCAGGATTTAAAAGACAACATCTCAACTGTTTATGCCTTTATGTTGGTGGAAGCAGACTTTATTTGGGTACTTGTCCCTTACAACCCGCTAAAACGTCAGGAAACCGAGGGACTTGTTACAGGAACAGAAGGAAGCAACAATCCCACTCATCATAAAACACCTTCTGATTTCCTTTATACTAGCCATGGTGCCCTTTTCCACCTTTTGTCCATGGAAGCTCACTTGCTGTGGAATAATGGAACTACTCTGGTGCCCAAGTTTGCCCTGCTCCATTACAGAGCTTCAGCGAAGTACATCGATACTGCATTTGCCCTTCTTTCCTGGATTCCCCTAGGTGTAAAACCTGCAGTATATTGGCTCTCAACACAACAAAAAATTGACCTCAAAACTATCTGCCTCACCTACAAAGCCTTAAATAACCTAGCCCCACCTTATCTCACCAAAAAATTCACTCCCAGAATCACCAGGTCATCCAACTCCTTATGCTTGGTAGTGCCTAGATTCACATTAAACAGAGCAGGCGGTTCCAGTTTCACTGTGCTTGCCTCTCGACTCTGGAACTCCCTACCCCTCAATATCAAAACAATTGAGTCCTTCCCTATCTTTAGTTTGCAAAGGTAGCGGGCGCCCCTCTCTCAACAGAACAAGGCCTGATAACCTGTTCAGTGGTTATTAACCACTTGAGATTTCGCAGCCACTGCTTTTACTCACTGTGCCTTTCACAGATGGGAAATATCCATTTGCATATCAGTCTTTGTCCTGCCCAGGGGCAGTCCAGCACCGAAATGCAATGGCAATTCCAACCTGAACGAGAGTACCACCAGCAACCCCATACACGTGTTTCACCCTTGTTGGGGATCATCAGTGAGGTGAAGCTGATGCCTCTCTGGGCAGGACAAAGACTGATATGCAAATGGATATTTCCCATCTGTGAAAGGCACAGTGAGTAAAAGCAGTGGCTGCGAACTCTCAAGTGGTTAATAACCACTGAACAGGTTATCATGTCTGTTCTTGCGAGAGAGGGGCGCCCGCTACCTTTGTAAAACTATTTTTTAAGGAACCTAGGATTGGTAACCTTAGGTCTCCTGGGGGCAACCAGACGTGGTCTCCCTCTCACTGTGCTTAGAGAGGCATCAGCTTCACCTCACTGATGATCCCCAACAAGGGTGAAACACGTGTATGGGGTTGCTGGTGGTACTCTCGTTCAGATTGGAATTGCCATTGTATTTCGGTGCTGGACTGCCCCTGGGCAGGACAAAGACTGATATGCAAATGGATATTTCCCATCTGTGAAAGGCACAGTGAGTAAAAGCAGTGGCTGCGAACTCTCAAGTGGTTAATAACCACTGAACAGGTTATCATGTCTGTTCTTGCGAGAGAGGGGCGCCCGCTACCTTTGTAAAACTATTTTTTAAGGAACCTAGGATTGGTAACCCTAGGTCTCCTGGGGGCAACCAGACATGGTCTCCCTCTCACTGTGCTTAGAGAGGCATCAGCTTCACCTCACTGATGATCCCCAACAAGGGTGAAACACGTGTATGGGGTTGCTGGTGGTACTCTCGTTCAGATTGGAATTGCCATTGTATTTCGGTGCTGGACTGCCCCTGGGCAGGACAAAGACTGATATGCAAATTGATATTTCCCATCTGTGAAAGGCACAGTGAGTAAAAGCAGTGGCTGCGAACTCTCAAGTGGTTAATAACCATTGAACAGGTTATCATGTCTGTTCTTGCGAGAGAGGGGCGCCCGCTACCTTTGCAAAACTATCCTTCCCTATCTTTAGGAAACAGGTTATTCGCTGGCTACTGAACAAAGAGTAGTGATTACCTCTGAATCTCTGCTGAACCTGCTGAAGTTCTGTAAATAATGTAAAATGCTGTAAATTGTTGTAATCTATAATTGTTGACCCATGTATAATGTATACCTCATTTCTGTAACTGAACTCCTTATGCGCCCATCTACCCACGGGTCTGGAGCGCTTAACAAATAAAATAAACAAACAAACAAACAAGCATGTCTAATTGAAGTCATGGACGGCTCACCCCTGGAATCTGGCACCGTGCAACAAAATTACGGTACTTGTTTCTATGCATATCGTGGGACAAACTTTACCCTTGTCTTTGATGCCATCCAGAAACCGTTGAAACCTCATTGTGTTGGGATGTCCTGGCTAAGTAGCTACAATCCATGCATCGATTGGTCTTCCATGACACAGCAGTCCCCTTCTAGTCGTGGGTGGTGTGAGGTCTTCAACATGCCAGTCCAAGGAATACCGAATAAGAAGCCCTTGTCTATCCTGGGTTGCACTGTACAAAACATATCTGCTGATTACCTACGTTTGAGCCATGTCTTTGCTGAGGCTGAACATATCCCTTTGCCTATACCACTGCAAAATCAAGTTGATACCAGACAAGTCTATACTGCACGGTCATGTGTACTCCCTTAAGATACAAGAAAGGAATGAGTTATGTCAGTATTTGGATGACTGTCTACAAAAGGGATGTATAGCGCCCTTGAAGCCTGTGGCAGGTGCACCCTTGTTTTTCATACCCAAATAAGAAAGTTAGAGGGGGGGTGCCACATTTTCTTTCTCCATAGACTGAATGGAAAAAACTTTGCTCACGCCTACAGCCCAAACCGCTGGACGGATTTTCACTAAATTTGCGGCAGGAGCGGCTGCTTGGTTCCGAAAAGCTTGCTTTTGTAAATTTGGTGACAATCCATCTAGTAGGTTTTTTTAAAACAGGCAAAATGTAGGTCAAAAAAATTAGTGATATCTGGCTCTGCTGACCCATTTCCCTGTTTGGTCCGCGGACAGGCATTTCTTTGGTTTAGAGCAGTGGTTTTCAATTTTGTTTGGCAGGGGCCCCACCTGAGCAAAATTTGGGCAGGCCGGACCCTCCTAAAAATGCCAAATGGACAGTATGTGTTGCGCGCCGTCACTGCACCCTACTTCCAGTATAGTCCCTGGACTCCCTCACCTGCTCCCATCACAGTCGTTTGGCTCCCTCATCCCACTCCTACCCAGTCCCTGGGCTCTCCCCACCCCATCACACCCCCTGGGCTCTCCCCAACTTGCTCCCACCACTATCCCATGGTTCCTGCCCATCCTGCTCCCACCACAATCCCTGGGCTCCCCCCATCATGTTCCCAACACAGCCAGTGGCTGCTGGTGAATTCTTTAAGTGGAGGTGAATAACTATTTCCCCCAAAGATGCCACAACGACCGAGCACAGTGAGGGAGCCCGAACCAATCAAGGGGATTTTGGGGGGGTTTTCCCCCGTGAATTAAAAATAATAATAATGGGTTAAAATGTTGCATTGTAGAGCATACTTAAAAAAAATGGGTAGATAGCCAAACAGTTTGCAATTGGTGCCGGGCGGCCTAACACAAACAACATGATTATGTGTGTATGTGTGTATGCAAGGCACTAAGGTGCCAAGGGGTGAAGCATGGTATTTGTGACTGGACATCTATGATAGAAATCCAGTAAAAAAAATACCATCCCTGTCCCCTGAGCATCTATCACCATACACTCACTCATAACACAAGTATACACGCATCCATACACATGTTTAAATAAAAAAAAATTAACATAAACGTACCTTCTGTGTGCTGAAATGGCCTGCTCCAGGCTGCTCTGTCCGTATGTTCGAGGAGGCGCAGGAGCTCCCCCTTGCACATACAGACATGCAGTGCCCCAGCCAGCAGCATTTCCAATGAGCTATGCAGTGCTGCTGAAGCAAAACGCCCCAGCACTTGCATGGCTCAGTGAGCCTGTGCGGCTGGGGAACTAAACTGAAATAGAGTTTCCCTTTGACAGTTCAGCCAACCCAGGCGCACGCCCTCAGCTGGAAAAAGCAGCTGAGGGTGTGCTTAGTGTTTCACTGGGCTGGCTCCTTAGCTCCTCCATAATGGGTGAGGGGGCCACTGGGTGGGCACCCCCTCGCCATTATGCATGAGCCGCCAGGATCAGACTGGCCTATAGGGCAATAGGGCAATGCCTGTTGCAAAAATGCAAAATGCTAGTGTGGGCTAGTCAAAATTGGCCACCTTTTAGGCCAATGTGGGCCAGTTTGATTACTTACTTCACTATGCAGTTAGTAATTTTGACCATTGCTGCTGAATAAATATTCTTTAAATATCACAATTTACTTACATTTTAACACAAAGCACCTCCTATTCAAACAGTCTGTGACTAAAGGAATGAATATCAATTTACAACTGTGGGCCACTTTTTCATTTCATGCTTCAGCCCGACCATGTGAACCGCCCCTGCCCATTTCTTCCAATCCCTGCTGGGCTCTCATGGCCCCCAAGGGATGCGGCCGCGGACCCCTGGGGGGCGTGCCCCACAGTTTGAATATCGCTGGTCTAGATGGTGATGTGATGTCCTCGGAAATTGGGTGCGTCCCCTGATTGGATGGTGAAAAGCGTGAAGTGCGTCAGATTTTTGGAAACGCCTGCCATGTTGGATTCGCAGACTTCGGCCGATGTCCTCGGACATCGCAGTAAAAACATATAAAAAACAACATTCCACTTGTCAAACGTATCAAACTATCTCTAGGGAGGTGAGGGGTGATGTGGATGGGATGGGATATGGCCATAAGAAGCCAGAACTGGGTGTTTTTCACCATAAAATTCCGCGAACGGTGCAGATGTTGGCAAACAGTTCTGTGAAGTTCCGGGACACGTCAGATGTTCGGGAGCAGTTCTTGGATGGCTTATAACTTTGGCACCACTCAATGTATGAAAGTTTGGAATCCTATTCTAGATCTGGTATAGAAAGGCTTTGCAAAGTTTGGTGGGATTCTGTAAAGTGAGGGGGAAATTAGAGGAAGGGTCCCAAAATAATGTAAAGCCTTATAAATGTGGTGTCATTTGATGAATCTGCACACAAGTTTGCCAAACAATTTTAAATCTAGATTTAAACGTTTTTGTAAAGTTGGTGGGAGTTTCTCAAGAGGGGTTAAATTAGAGGGGGTCTCAACATTTTTAGATGGCTTATAACGTTGTTGCCATGTGACGAATGTGGGCAAAAGTTTTTAGAAAGATTATAGACCCAACCTTGAATGTTTGTGTTAAGTCTGAATGGATATTGTCAAGTTGGAGGCTAAGTTGTATGACTATTGTATGTACATACATTTTGACATTTTTGAAGAAAAAAACATGGGCGGATTTTAAGCAGACTTGTGTAAGGAGCATTGGCAAGGATCTGAAAGCTTGGTTTTGCAAATGTGGTTGTGTTTTATTTTTTGACAAGTGTCATAATGTAAGTGAAAAAAAATTGTTATATACCTTTGGTGACTGAGGTATAGCCTGTGGCCATTGGCACTGGGCAGATTGTCCGGGTCATGGTATAAGGTTATGACCCGGAAAGTCTGGCTAATGGCGTTGACCGCGAGGGATGAGAAATGGTGTTAAAGTGGCCTTGTTCACCTGGGACCGGCTATGTGATAAAGTTATTCGAAAAGTGGGATAGGTTTGAAAGGGAAAAAAAATTGCTTGTGGTAATATGGTCATAGGCTTCTGACTTCGCCTTCTGCAGGCTTCCATGGAAAGGGAAGAGGGGCTCTGTACTGAATTCCCCTCAAGAAATCTTTAAAAAAATGGGGCCCATTGTACTTCAAAGCACCTTTCAACATTCTTATAGGTAAAACAAAATATGGTTGAGTAATGTCTATTATAGTGAGCATATCTCTTAAAGCGGACTCTGTGGGCCTCAACACAAGTTGGGCTGTATCCCGGTAGTAAATCCACTGGCATATGGGCCAACGCAAATAGTGTTACCGAGTTGCGGCAAGGCTGTAAATCCCCATTTATATCAGAGGCTATAGGACTCTATGGGGCACTTTTGGTGCATTTAATGTGCCGTAAATTGTGCTGCTGTAAAGACACCGAAAGGGGGTGGAAAGTCGGCAGATTTATCTCCAGCTCAAAGCTGGAGACGAATCTCCTAACTTTCTGCCCAAACTCGGGCAGTAATAGCATTACCTCTGCCGCCGTAAGTATGAGTGTCTTTTCTCCACAGGAGCCGGGGCCTAGAAACCTAGAGCTGGTAAGTCTATTGGTGAGTATTTGTTCTCCGTGCTTAGTTAGTGCTCACCATGTATTCCTCTTATGCAGGTGCTGGGATGTAGCTGGCGTCGTAGCCGCGGTGGAGGAAGGTAAGTGAAAGAAAAGCGACTGCTTACTTCTAATGATTGTCTTTTTCTGCTTACAGGTGCCGAGATGCTGCCGGCGACACAGCCGCTGTCGCGCGTGATGAGGCACGTAAGTAAGTGGAAGAAATGTGGCCGCTTTAGAGCAGGCACCTCTAATGACTGTCTTTTTCTGTTTTTCAGGTGCCGAGATGCTGCCGGCGTCGTGGCCGCGGTGGAGTTCGGCGAGGCCACGGATGGGTAAGGCAAGACGGCGCAGCTGCGAGGGTTTGAGAGCGCTGCTAATCTTGTACCTTTCCTTTGCAGGATCGTCGGAGGTAGGATTGCTGAGGCCGGATTCCGGTAAGTAATTTCTAATGCTCGCCTTCTCTTTTCTTGTCTGTTTGCAGGTGTTCCAGATGCTGGCGGGCGTGTCAGGAGCCAGGATGCAGTAGCCGACTCGGTGAGCTTCCTGCTGCTGATGCAGAATAACGCGAAGCACGTGTATTCCATCGGGCGTGGTTTAAATACAGAGAAGTGCTTCAGGTGTGTGTTCTTCCACCGGCCCCACCCAGGTAAGAAAAGAGTTCCTGAATAGAGGAAATAGTTCCTCCCAGCCCTGATGGCTGGGGACTTCAGCCAGACTGGATTGTTCTGGGTAAGTATGTAGCATGGTCTGCCTCAGGTAAGTCCACCCAAGCATTATTACACAGTTTATCAATATGAGCCCGGCGCCTATGACGCCGGGACTGAAGTCCTTTATGAGCCTGGCGCCAAAGGCGCCAGTACATGGTCCAAAGGTCCCCTGTAGGAGTCTGCTGGGTCCGGAGATGTGGAAGAAGGGTCTGCTTCCGGGGGCGCTGGGCCAGTCCTGGCTCCTCGGGAGTAGTGCTCATGACAGGAGTTAATCACTTTTTACAGTTTTAGATGGTCTGTTTTAAATATAGATCTGATTAGGATTTCATACATTAATCAAATACCTCCCAATAGTTCCCAGTTTTCAGCACTTCTCTTTATTCTTTAGCATTCTGCAGTGCTCAACATGTTTTGTATTATCATAACTACCAAATGCTCTGCTACTGACAATACCTGCATTCACCCCGAACTATGATCTATATAATGAAAGGAATATGTTTCAAATTTGGATGGGGACCTTTAACTTTGTAGTCAAAAAGTAATCACTTGCATTCGTGACGTAAGGTCATTTGCTAATGCATGCCCTTTTTCTGGAGTTTGCCCCATGATTTGATATGATAGGTTATTTATAACGCGCTTAATATCCATAGGTTTCTAAGTGTGGACCAGGGGATCGAACCTGTGTTGCTCTGTGTCGTCTTGCTTCCAAGGTGAGCATGTTGCCCATGTGCTATCCTCCCAAGACTTGTGCTTCTCTTAAATATGTCGGCCAATGGAGCACTGTGTTAGTTACTGGAATGGATACCCACTGTAGGAACAGCTTTGGAAGGGATAGCTATGCAACATCACCCATATATTTTAGAAGCACAGACCTGTAATGACAGAAATCAGATCAGTCTGGGTGTTTATGCTCAGAGAAATATACTACTCCCCCTTTTATTACAGTCCCATTAGAGCAAAAATAGTACAGCATCAATATGCTGAAACAAAGTTATTATATGAAAGGCTTGTATATTTGGGAAGTGTTAGCCACATGGTAGACATTAAAGAAAGAGCTTATGAAATGTATTATGTGGCCACCATACTAGTGTGCATTAAGCCTGCTCTAGACAAAATGGAGATTTTGGAGTCCACAGCCATTCAGTCAATGGCGTCAATGGCCCCTATGTTGGACCTGAAAACTATTAAAGAGATAGCGACTTTCCAGAGAAAGCACAACACGATCCGTTCAAGTATTGCCGCGCTACTAAGATGTGCAGCTACTGCACTGTGAAGGAAATATTAACTCTACTGGAAGGTGCTGGCACAGTTTGATTACAATTACAGCAGATGTCATGCTGAGACGTTCCATTACCGTCGCATAAAAAGACTAAAACACCTGTTGAAAAATACAGAATATTCCCAGAAAGAACAGTGGAGTAGCACAACATTTGAGGGACTCCTGTGAGCAAACAAAGCATAGGCCGTGCCACACTTCAGGCCAGCCTGCCCCACCATGCAAGTTCAATGCCCATGATGAGATCTCACTGCTGCAGAGTCCTCTCAAAGACCCTACCTAAAGTATACTCCCAGGTGGCCAGGGGAAGGCAGCCATTACCTGATCCTGACCCTGTGGTGGTATTAGCCGAGAGGATCACCTGGGAGCAGAAGGGCCCCAAGGATACAGGAGGACTCCATTGGAAGAGACACGGTATCTGTCTTCTTCAGAGGAAGACATTTCAGTGATGTCGGAATATGTAATGGCTTGCTGTCAGAGAGAGCTTTTCTTTCCCAAAGCTAATTATCCTTGTGCAAGATGGACCCTAGCCGGCCCATAGGACTGTGGGTTTCCAAACAGCACTTTAAGGTGAGCAGCAGCACCCTCGAGATGGATGGGGATGCAGATTTATACTCTTGCACCAAATCAATAATGACAACTCAATAGTTTGGCAAAGGGAGTCCATTTAATGACAAGTACAAAAAAACGGGGAGTTAAATGAATGTCAGCAATCGCTTGATCTTCCTTCTAGCTTCAACTCTAATTAATTTCAGAAAAAACATAACATTTATACCAAAAACTCGTCATCACTGAGTGTAACTCTTAAAACTTAGCATGCAACTTGATTGGTTCTAGGAAGGTTAGTTTAATATAGGTACTATATCTGTATATGGGAACGGGGAGAGGGGATTGGATGAACAATGTCAGGTGGGGCAACTAAGACCTTCCTTCAAAATGAGTACTGTAAACGTCACTAAAAGTACGACGTCTCATTGGTTCTACTAACTATAGATTACACGGTCCACTATGATTGGGTTGGCATCAACCCCACTCATACTTTTCCACTTGCTCTTAGCAGCGTGCAGAATAGCTGGCCAGGTGCAGGGAGTTTGTCTGCACCCCAGCTTCCCTCCAATTATTGTTACAATCAATCATCACCTTAGTGGTCATGTGTCAATTATTTCTTTGTGGTTGGCATCGAGTCTGCTTATTGGTCTGGGAAAGTTAGGGTGTCTGGGTATGGCAAAGGTCCAGGCGTAGATGTGAAAGTTTCATCCCTTCCTGCTTGCCTGGTCATGTGATTCCAACACTGTGAAATCGGCCCTTCCTTCATGCAATTTCGTGTATTTGATTTATTTCTGCCAGTCATCTGCCATCTGTGGCTTATCTTGACCTTCCCTAACAGGATACTATGTTCTTCTTCTCTTTAATTGTATCCACTCTTTGCCTATTTCAGCTGATACGACCTTGGCTTCCTGGCATGGTTACCTTCGTCTGAGTTTCTTTCGGTCTTTAATTCTCGACTTGTTTGCTGCAAAACTCTCCTCTTGAGACCTTTAGTAACCTTTGGTTGATTCTGCTCTTGTGCGTAGTGGAAGTATACTTATATAAAGTGCTTTTTGAGGTAGATATATGTACAGGTGGCACTTGCTGCAATCTATCTTACTAATAAGCATAAGCAAACCTCACGATTTCTTGGCTTCTTGCGGTTTCTTGCATATGTACACGTTTAAACTAACTGAATATCTTCATTGTGCATATGGCATAAGTTTCTGACATCTGGACATCAATTGTTTCACTTTATACTCAGGATGTCGCTTATCCATGGTATTTCGTCTCTTTTGTCATTATTCTCAGATCGTTATATCTTCTATATGTGAGCCGGTCTGGGTTCTTATGATGTCATCATTCATCTTCCTTTAGTATCTTCTTAGCTTCTTCGGGTATTACATTTTGACAATCGTCATTCTGTCTCACTTGTTTATATGGTTTTCTCAATGGGTACCTTACCGCCCAGGTTTTCTTAGGTGTTGGTACTTCAATAGGTGCTGTTGTTTTGATAGGTACTGGAGAGAACCCAACTGCGGCTCTCTGCTGGTTTATTTGTTCCTCATACATCACATATTTTGGTGTGAATGTTCCTGGTACTTCAAAAGGGGTGGCAGCAGTGTGAATCATGCTTGGTACTTCCTCTTCAGTCCCCCCTCTGGGTGATTCATCGACCACTTTCACTTCTTCCTTTGTATTCACCTTTATTTCATCCTCTGGAACCACACATAGAGGTCTGAAGAAATATCTCTTTGGGGTCCATATCTTTATGGCTTCCTTCAAGCATCCTGCTGTTCTTACGTGCTCATCTTTATTTCAAGTCATTAGTTGACATTCTCCACTTGGATTACAATAGATCATCTTCCCATATAATTTCTATGTTTCCTTGGATACTGAAACTTTGTTCCTTCTGGTGCATAAATGCTAGCTTTCACAAAGTCTGTTATTTCTTCATCAGTCAGGTCCTTAAGCTTCCATCCTGACTCGACATCAATCATGATCCTCATCCCTATGGCCTTTTTTGCTGTTTTCTGGCACTGAGATATTATCTTGATGACACAGAATCCAAGCAATATCATCACCAGAAGGGCTCCTAGGAATTTGAATGCATCTGCCATCCATTGCGAACCCATGAGAACAGTGATCCAAACCAATTGTCGTCATCAACTTTGTCAACTTCATCTATCATCTGATTCTGTAGGTTTGTCAGCATACCTCTGTTAAAGTTCCATTTCCGTCATCATACAAAGGTATGAAGGTGCAAGACGATTCTCCAATATTTGCACAAACACCTCCATCCATAGCTGTGATCATTTCAAGGACATATCTGTTCTGGAGAGCCATTAGTCGAATCGCCCTTAACTCTTCCTTGATTGCATTGAATCCTTTTATGGTCGTGTTGATGGTCTGCAGTAACTCCCATCTGGTTATCTGCAACCATTTAATATTTGCTCCAATTTGAATCCTCTGCATCAGAATTGTCGTGAACACTGATGAGGTTAGGCTGAACAACCTGTGTTCATACGGGATCGCATGAAAGGCCTCTGCTGATTTGGCAGAAAAGTAATTCTCTCTCTTCATTCAGCTCATCAGTTCCACAGATCTCTTCTTTCTCAGGTGAGCATCTTCTTTCGGAAATCTATCAATATTCAGGTCACTTTTCGGAATCACCAATGCTGGAACTCTAATGTGCATATACCTCCCCAATTTTTCTGTAGTCTGATATATGCTGTGGATCCACACGCCCAATAAGGGTCCATAATCACTGCAGTTCCATGCATCATCCCTGGAGCATCAAAGATGCGTCCACAGTTCTGATTTTCTCCCCTTTTTCTTGTACCATTGTTTCTGAAGCATAATTTTGAATTTTCCAATGGCACTATCTGTAATGGTCCTCCTCCGTCTTTGACCCATGTTAGTAGTCTTGCTAGTCTTGGCCATAATGGCTTGCATATCTGCAGCACATTTTCAATTGCTTATTTGTAGGGTCCAATGACCATCCATGCTCTACAGATCACTACTCCTTTCTTCCATTCGTCTGGTGAAAGCACTGTTCCCCGGATTTGCATTTGACCTCTGTTCTTCCAACTCCAAGTTTCTTCTGGAGTTTTTCCGTGAACGTTCAGTCTTTGGTTTGTCTGTCTTCTGATCTCTGCTCCTTTAACTCCAGGCTTCTCATATCTGATCACAATGTTCTTTGTTTTTCCATTGTTTCTCGTCTTTAGGTCCTGAACAAAATCGTCTTCATTTGGATCAGTTGCTTCAGTTGCCCATTTGAGTGAAGCATCACTTCCCATGAACTGGACTCTGGTCTTGCACATTGCTATGTGAGATAGACAGTGCACTGTTGTGACGTCTATTTCCACAGCTACAAAGATTTTCGACTTCTCCATGCTGCATGGTAAGAGTGCACAAACAAAGCATTCTTCCTCAGAATTTCATCTTCCAACTTCTTTCATATGTTGGTACCATATGTTATTTCTTCCAACTTCTTTCATATGTTGGTACCATATGTTATTTCCCAAGTGTGCTGTGCTGTCCAGGTAGTCGTTTAGTTCGTTATTGTCTTCTTGTGTGTTTTTTCTGATTCTTAAGGTTTTTCTGTAGTTTGCTATAATCACATCTTTAAACACATCCATATAGCTTTTTCTTACTGGAGGATTCTTAGGTATCTCCATCCATGATCCAGGTATTTTCATCTGTACCATTTGAGTAGGAGAAAGTCTGGTAATTCTTTCCTTTTCCTCTTGTATCTTTTTTGCTCTGGTTATGAATGTCCATATTGACTCTGCTATTGTTCCAGCATGTGGCTGTATTGCAGGACTCGTACTTGCCCCTTCCATCACTGGACCAGGTATTCTTGTCAATGCTGTCTCTGTTAGTTTCTTCTCCAACTCCTTTTGTCTCGTTAAAAGTTCAGCTTACTCCAACTGTCTTTTGACTTCGCTTGGCGTGGAACTTCTCATCGTAGGTTGTACAAACTTCCCCCATTCTTTGGAATGTGGTTCTGCAGTTATTGACACTAGAACAGGTGTGTATGCACTCATTATTTGCGTGTGTGTGTCTTTCATTAAACCCTTCTCATGTTTACATTTCCGCCCTGTCTCCGGTGGTTCAATTTATTTGTTACCAAAAGTGTGTGTGTGTGTCATTGCTCATCACATCCATCTCAAGTTCACTCATTCCTCTATCAGACCTTCTAGGGACTGGAATGACTATGTAAGGTCTGGGCACCTTCGTGAGTTTTATGCGTACATCATTAGGTGGGTGCACTGGACACTAAATGCTTTGTGCACCAATACAAAATGCAGTTCGAATCGTCAGTGACAGTAATACAATAATGAACACTATGCATAGGTAAATAATTCCTCTGTATGTTAACTTACAACACTTATTTCTGGGCCAATATGAGCGTCTCTCCTCCTGAGGGAGGACAAGATTACTATTTTGGTTGCCCATCTCGGTCATCTAAGGAAATAAGCCTCATTACACGGTAGGCGGTATGGATTTAACGTTATCGGTAATGGAATTCCGGCAACGTTAAATTCCCATGCGAATTACGACCCGGCTCACTGCTATTAATGGCACCGCTAAGTACGGTGCCACTAATAGCGGGCAGTCCGCGTGCGCGCGACCCACCATCCCGTAAATTACGCCATGCCGCTATTAGCACAGCATCACAAGGTGAGCGGACATGCCAATAGCGGCATGGTAAAGCCCCCAAAACCCCTTACCGCCATGGCGCAAATACTGGCATTGCGAACCACACGTTGAGAGAACTGAGCAGTGTTCCCACCTGCCACAAGTGGACACAATCAGCACAGGTGGAGGCAATGGAGACAGTGGCAGCTCAAAAGGAGCACACCACACCCCTTCACACACCCCTTCCCACACCAAGATGGTTCCAATACTAGCAGCATTACATGGGCTTGAGGACATGATTGCAGCGCAGCTGCAACAACAACAGGCAGCCCAAAGGAGACGCAGGGGGAGGAGGAGGAGGGCAAGACAGGCACAGCAAGCACCACCACGGCACCTTATCATACCACAGAGGCACCCACCAATCCCCAGGATCAGAGCCAGTCCATTTAACCAAACTCCTGAGCAGATACACACCCTGTACTGTCTGGACCGGGATTCCATCACCAGCATCGTGGACATGATACACGATGATATTGTGAGCCTCATAGACATCAGAACTGCCATCCCCCCTCTACTCAAGGTGGTGACTGTGCTCCACTTCCTGGCCACAGGCACCTACCAGCATACAGTGGGCCAGATGCATGGCATCTCCCAACCAGTATTTTTACGCACGCTGAATCAGGTAGTCGATGCCCTCCTGAAGCATGCACCTGAACATATATACATGCCACGGACTGCCCAGGAGATTGCAAACACCAAAGTTGGCTTCTATTCACTGGCAGGCATCCCAAGTTGCATTGGGGCCATCGACTGTACACATGTGGAATTGGTGGTCCCACATCGCAATGAAGTGGTCTACCGAAACAGGAAGCAATTCCACTCCATCAATGTCCAAATGGTATGTGATGCCAACAAGATAATCACACATTGCTGTGCCCAATTTCCCGGATCAACCCATGATTCCATGGTCCTGCGGAACTCAACTATCCCACGCTACATGGAGCGACAAACCGCACAACGTTCGTGGCTACTTGGTGAGTAGCAGGGCAAGCACATGGCAGTGTGTTTGGGGGGAGAGATACATGCTCCAACTGGGTGTGATGTGGGGGGGAGACATGCTCCAACTGGGTGTGATGGGGGGAGAGGCATGCTCCAACTGGGTGTGATGGGGGGAGAGAGATATGCTCCAACTGGGTGTAGCTTGTTGTCTGTCTGCAAAATGCACATACAGATGTACGCCAATGTCCATCTGGGAAGGCCGCAATGTACTTGAGTTGAACTGACATGCAAGTATGAGCCACACAACAAAGATGACATTTCAGGTCTAGTAACATCAAACACCCATCCACATACAGATTGCACAACATTCCACGCCACAAAATACACAGATTTCATACGTGCCATCAGAATCAGTCCAGCACAACATCTATAATGCAATGTGCCCTATGATGCATGCAAAGGGATCAGCCCTAGCCATAGACATAGCATTTCACCACACACCTTTACCACCACTGAAGTGATACCTCACTGCATGGGAACATCTATGTTGGAATGGCAGTACAACAGCAGTGAGGAACCAAATCTGCCTGGGCCCAGGGACACCTACGACCTCGCCTCACCCAGGACATGTCAATTACTGTTGAAGGCATCAATGGGGCATGTCTACTTGCAGGGTCGAGGTCACACTTGCACATTGCTGTCACACAGACCATCTGCATGTATGATGTTGACTTTGTACTTGAATCACAATGCAATTTCAATTTGTGTGATATGAACAGGCCGCTCTTGAGGTGAACAGTAACAGGACCCCATTCGTTCCCCCATACAGGTGATGCAGGCTATCCCCTGAAGAGCTGGCTCCTCACACCTGTACGGAACTCACAGAACAGGCACGAAGAGGAATACAATCAAGCACATACCCGTACCCGCATTGTGATCGAGCAGACTTTTGGCCTTTTGAAGTCACAATTAGGTGCATTAGCAGGTCTGGTCACGCTCTTCTGTATGGCCATGAGAAGGTGGCCAAGATCACCATGTCATGTGTCATGCTTCACAATATGTGTATCAGACGGAATGTGCCACTGCCCCCTGACGTTGAAATAGAAGCACCTGATGAGGATGATGATGGTGATGAGGACGGAGGTGAGGGGGATGCAGGTCTTGCAAGAGGGGATGGGCAGGAGGGACGTGCTGTGAGACAGCATCTGATCAATCAAATATTCCGAGGAACATGTTTTGGTACTGTCACATGGATATGTGTAGTAATGCACTGGTGTATATTTAGAAGCACGCAATGGACCCTGTCGCCAATAAAGTTCCCATACACAATGAAGATGTCCAAGCCTGTGTTTTGATCAGACACCAGTGTATTAAGTAATGGAAATATGAAAAAGTGCATGTCCCCAAACATCCCACCACCCTTCCACCCACCCCCCACAACAGACCCATGACACTCTTCAACCCCCCGCCCCCCACAACAGACCCATAACACCCTTCCACCCCCCCACAACAGACATATAACACCCTCCCACCCCCCCACAACAGACCCATAACACCCTTCCACCCACCCCCACAACAGTTCCTCATGTGTCTGCCATGTTTGCGTTGGCCCATGCATGCAGAAGAATCGCCATAAACCCCCTATTGGCCATTATCTGCAGCAGCATTTGGAGGATGGGCAGACATGCGCCTGGTAGTGCGTGTTGAGCAGCGAAGGGGGCTTGTCTGCGTTGAACCGGCGGATGACGACGTGGCAGACTTTCCTGGTGGTGTGAAGTGGCGGTCCATTGTGTCAGCTATTCGAGTGAGGACATGCCTTAGCCTAGCTATCTCCTCACAAAGCCTGTCAGTACAGGCCTCCATCCTCTCACTGGAGTGCGTTGCCGTCTCCACAATATCCTCCCTGAGATGGGCAGCCCCCTCAACATGCTGGTCAACCAGCACAGTAAGTTCCTGTTGACGCTGCCGGATGGTGGCCAGCTCAAGGGCAGTGCTGGGCGATGGTGTAGTGGCTGCTGTGCCCACAGATGCATCCATTACAGCAGGTGAAGCCACCATGGGGGACATTATGGCTGTAATGTTGTCCTCACCAGTGACATCAGACCCAGGTGTCTGGAATGGTGCTGGCTCAGAGGTTGTAGGGGGGCTTGGAGTGTGCATCTGCATTGTGCCAACTGTTGTGTCCTCAAGGTCAGATAGGGGGGCAGTGGCGGCTGCCTCTCCTGCGGAGCTTGGCGCAGCTGATGGTGGGCCCTCGGTGGCTGGTATTGGTGGTTGTGGGTTCACCTGCAGTGGTGGGGCTCTAGTTGGTGGTGTGGCTACTTCAATCCTGGCAGTGGCACTCCTCCGAAGCTTCACACTCATGTGGCACCTTCCCCCCTTGCCCCTAGATGTCGTGGGGGTGTCCTCAGAGTCCTGTGCCCTTGGTCCCTTACTTGTAGGCGTTGCCTGGGATGCATTTGCGGCATCCTCACCATCTGTATGTGAGCCTGTCAGGGTCAAGAAGGGGGGTGGCATTGGTTACGTTTCTATGTACTTCATGCAGAATACATCAATAATGCAGTTGTGGCCATTGGGACTTAATAGTTGTGGATGCAGGTGATGTGTCAGTTCAGTTCCTCATCCATGCATGGTTGTGTTTGGCACTTGTCTATGGTGATGTGTGCATGTGTGTGTGTTTGGGTCTGACACTGCCATGGGCAGGGATGGATGCATGTGTGGATGTGAGTCCATGCATGAGAGGATTCTGGGCTCACATTTGGGGGGAACAGTACATTCACATAGCATCCTGTCATGTGACACTCACCTCCATCCGAAGTGGTTCCCACGCCTTGCTCCATAGTGCCTACTCCCTCAATGGATTCCACTGCGATTAGGTTTGCACAGGTCTCCTCCCATTCCTTTAGTCTGATTGGTGAACCGGCTCCACCTGCAGTGGCTATTCGGTGGTTTTCGGAAAGGATGCCCCTTACCCGCAGTCTGAGGTTGTCCCACCTTTTCCTGCACTCACGCACCGTGCGGGTGCTGGTGCCCACTGCACTGACTTTAACCGCAACTTCTTCCAGATGGCCTTTTTTTCAGTAGTGTCGGCCGCCGCATGTCGTTGGCAAAGACAACCTCAGCATTGTCAGCCAGGGTCTGGGTCAACATGTTCAACTCCTCCGAGGTGAATTTTTCTTTGCGCTGCCTGTCAGTGCTTTTTTAAATGCCTTGGGCATGTTGAAGGTGTCCCAGATGTTTTGCAACAGCAACCTACTCAAAACAGGTCCAGGGGGCAGTGGATGGCAATGGAGTGTGTTTTTAAAGATGGCCGCCGTGCTCTCTCCCGTTCCTGTGCGATGACGCTATTTCCGGTTCCGCAATTTAACGGTCACCGCTAATAGCGGTGACTGCTATTTGCATGCAGCGTGAGGGCGGAGGTGCTATCTGCACTTTCGTCGTGGGCAGTAAGTCACTTTTTGGGGTGTTTAGCGGCATGGCGGTAGGGTCATTACCGGCATGGCACTATGCTCATGTCAGCGTACTCGTAATGGAACGCTATTAGCGCCCTCTTGCGAGGGCGGACACGTTAAGAGCGCCATGCCGGTAATTTGACATTTTTACCGCACAACGTGTAATGAGGCCCTAACTCTTTAATACATTCTAGGTAATGTCGTTATATGCGGGTTCTGCTGTTTCTGCTTGTAGTTTGCAGATACCGGAATCATTATTCTCTTTGCCGGAATAATAGATTGTCTCTCGTCTCTGGAGACAGTTCTCTTTTCCATATACGAAAATGTCAAATAAGGTAATAAGTTCAGCAAGTCTTTCATTTGCGTGTTCAAAATAAACAAGCTCCCAGTCGATGCCCCTTTTTTGTTTCACTCCAGACGACATGTCATTTCTTTGTCAGCATAAGCAGGAGTGAAGCCCTCTGGCAACACTTTCGTGATCTGTCCCTCGACGGAAAGTTTACAATCTTCTCTGGTAATTCTGATGATGATTAGACCTGCATTACAATACCATGCCGGAGCATGCTCATCTGTGTAGAGTTTGCTGGGTCTCTGATGGAAGTGAGGACATCAACACTGGCAGGTCTGCCCACAAGCTCTGGAAAGTCCTCAATTTGGCGAAAAAACACATTGCTTGCTAGTCTGCTATCTTCTGGTGACAGGGACATTTGTCTTGTCTTCCCTGTACTCTGAAGCAAAAGGAACTGCTCTGAAATCATGATGAGCAGCCTCCTTATTTTATTTTTGTTTTCAGGATCTTGAAGAAATTCAGTGATGTTAGTGAGCCTTTCCACTAATGACGGGTACTATCTCAATACTAACTCGAAATAGATAAAAACGTCCATAGTGATATCACTACTGCGTGACACCATAAGTCACTCCAAATAAGGCTTCTGTGTTAAAAGAGTCAGGATACTATATTTTCTTCCAATTTATGAGTCCTTGATAAAAATTTGGCATATCCCTTTCTTATCAAGGCATCAGTGCGCCTCAGTCCAATAGTTCAAAGTCAACAGACTATGGGCCTCATTCCGAGATTGGTGGTAGTCATGGCACTATTTGCGCCATGACTGCCACCAATAGCGGGTCCGGCACCGGTATGGTTCAATGGGGATTTACCGATGTAGTCCGACCTTTGCGGGACCAGTAAGTCCCCATTGAAAAAGCCATTCCCCATTCCCATTTGAGCCCCGATAGGTGGTCAGAACCAGGCTGGTTTCTGAGCCCAAACAGTGCCAGTGGAAGGCAGTGTAACCATCCTTTCTTCAGAGTAAGCTTCAACTTGGCTATCCTTTCCTTTAACAAGCCATTGAGAATCTCGCATATCCCATTTCTTTGAGGATGATACGCTGAAGAAAACCTGACCTTTATACCAAGGAACAAGCGAATCTGTTCAAATACTGCATTAACAAAGTGAGGTCCATTGTCTGACCTCATGACCTCACATACTCCCCATCTCGGAAATACCTCCCTCACCAGATATTTGGCCGCACAGGTACAGTCTTTGTGGGTACATGGACCTGCTTCTATCCATCTAGAGAATGGGCACACCACAACAATTAGATACCTGTGCCCAATACATACTTGAATCATATCAACATAATCGACATGCAAGTGCTGAAAAGGTCCATTGGGCCCTGGGATTACTCATCTAATTACACATAGTGTATGCCCAGCCGTGAACTGTTGGCAGATTATACAGTTCACCATAAAAAAGGCAACGTGTTCTGCCAAGTTTGGTATAAACCAGTCTTCGGCAATTGTCGCTGCTAGATTCTCTTTTGTCATGTGCACTGGACAGTGTAACTGTTCCAGTGCTATTTTCAATAAGGCAATAGGCATCACCGGTTTACCAGTGCTGTCTTGTCGCCACAAGCTTTCGGAGGTGTTTAAAGAACACCCTTGCCGCTTCCAAAGGTTTTTCTCTTCCTGTAGTGCCTCCCCTTGGAGCTCCATTAACTGGGGTTTCTCCTTATTACTGTAACCCTCAGGTTCACTTCGTGCAACAGTCACTCTCTCATGCACATCAGGTATTTCTACATTCATTATTATTTTGTCTTTGGTCGCCACACGTTTGGCTTCCGTGTCTGCTGCTTGATTTTCTTGTGAAATACAATCTGTCCCTTTCATGTGGGCGGCGCATTTCACGACCGCTATACCCCCCAGGAGTTGTAGTGCCTTAATGAGCCTATCCAATGAGGCTGCGTGTTGCACTGGCGTGCACTGTTGATTTCACATAGGCAGAGTCACTGTACACCGTCACTTCCTGGTCTGTGTGATTCTCGAGTGCGAGTATCAACGCCAATAATTCTGCAGCTTGTGCTGAATAATGAGATGGTAATCGTGCACTAATGAGTACTCGAAAATCTCCATTTGCTGTGTGCTTCATCACAGCAGTGGTTGTATATCTCTGCCCATCATTTTGATTGATTCTCGAAGAACCATCACCGAAGACGATTTCTCCTTTTGCCAATGCATTTTCTTTCACTCTGGGAATCTCATCATAAAAGTCTTCATAGTTCATGCAGTCATGGATTAACTCTCTCTCAGTGACTGGCTCTGCTATAAACATAGCTGGGTTCACTATCTTACATCGAATTAGCTTGGATGGATGGATTTGATATGATCACTTCATAAGCAGAAGCTCTCTGAGATGTCAAAGTGCCTTTTGGTTTCTCTAGAATGGCAAAAAGTGCATGCTCGACGAATAACGTTATTGAGCATCCCATCACATCACAATAGTTGTTGCCTTCTCAATGGCGTACGGGAAGTCACCTCTCATCACTGGGTCCAAATTCCCACTGTAGTATGCCACACGTGGTTCTCTGTGTCAGTACTGCCATCATAACACTGCCATTTGTGTGTGAAAACAGGTAGAATTCCTCTGCATAATTGGGAATCCCTAAAACTAGTGTCGTGCAAATGGCCTTTTTTAGTTCAACAAACCCTTCTTCCATGGTCTCGGTCCACACAATTATTTTCTTTCGTCACCTGTGCTTTCATTAAGGCTTGTAACAAGGGCGTGGTATAAGAGCTGTAGTCAAAGACCCATGCCCTGACATAATTGCATAATCCTAGAAAACTCTGCATTTGTTTTATCGTGTGTGGCTTGGCTTTGTTCAATATTGTTTCAGCCCTTTCAGGGGTAACCCTTTTCCCCTCATGTGAGATTAGCTGTCCTATGTACAGCACTTCTTGTTGACAATAAGTTAGCTTCTCAATGGCCCTCATTACAACCCTGGCGTTAAGGGGTTAACGGCGCCGTAAAAGGTGGCGGTGCCGTTAACTCCTTAACGCCTGATTACGAGGTCCCTTTGCGGGTTGGCGATTTTAACGCCTGCTTTTTGCAGGCGTTAAAAACCAACCCGCAAAGGGACCTTGGCGCTAACTACGGAGCCGCAATTTGCGGCACCGTACTTAGCGCCTTCCCCATTCCCAATGAGCCCTATGGGGCAAAAATGGGACTCGGGAAGGGCCATGGCAGCATGGGGAATTACCGCCCCGCCAACCTCGGAATGGGGCGGTAATTCCCCATTCCACCATGGCGGAGTCGGTAAGTTACCGCCATGGACCATGGTGCTGTTAGCACCATGGTCCAACGCCAGGGTTGTAATGAGGGCCAATAGCTGAAGATAATCGTGTCTGCACGTCTCCACTGTTGTGCTGCAAATTAAGATGTCATCCACATATTGCAAGACAACACTTTCTAATGCAATATTGCTTAGGCCCATCTGCAGGACTCTGTTGAAAATTGACGGAGACTCGCAGTAACCCTGAGGTAACCTGGCACTTTTCAGACGCATTTGTCTGAACGTGGATGACGTCAAATCTTGTGAGTCTTTGTGCAGTGGGATTGGGAAAGATGCGTTTTTTAAGCCAATCACAGCGAAACGGGTATATTACATAGGATCGTGGACGGGTTAGGGACTAGAGGGAACTCAGCCTCTACAATATCATTTATTGGCCTTAGATCTTGGATCAAACGGCAACTCCACTTTGCAATTGCAGCGGAAGACGAGCAGAGATGCTGGAGCCGCCATCTTTTTGCCAAATGGAGGCCAGTTCTGAGAGGGTCTCTACCTTTAGAGACCTTGATTGCAGAGGTTATGCAGTGGGAAGTGTTTCTAAAAGCTTTTCCCCTGAAGACCGTATCTTCAGAGGCCGCGTGGCAGGAAGCAGGAAGTATAGAAACCTTCCCCAAAATAAGGCAGGTTCTGGTGTGCCTTTGGAGTGAGAAATGCTCCTTTTCCGACCGGCACAGGCTACGGAAAACAGAGAGAAGCAGTCTGCAGAGCGGAGTGGAGCAGCAGAAGCAGAAGACCTGGAGGCGGTGAAGAGAACGGACGCGCACACATGACCCAGTGAGTTCACTAGCATATTGTGACCCTAGACGGCTCTGTGATGGCACACAGGCCAGGTCTAGGCATTTTGAATACTGAACTGATGTAAAATAGTGAAGTGGCAGACCAATACGTGTTTTGAATACCGAACTGATGTAAAGCAGAATAATAATAATCTTGAATACTGAGCTGATCTGAAGAGGAGAAAGTGGCAAAATAAGAACTTGGTGAACAGGCCAGCAATGTGTCATTGTGCTTATGGAGGTCAGAATAATTCCCAACAACAAAATAGGGGAATATTACCAGAAGCCAATAAAAAAAAATATTGCCAAAGTCAAAAGAGGACAATAGTAAAACAAGTTAAAACGAACCAACAGTGCCAAAGCCAAGAGAGGGCAATTAAGAAGCAAGTTGTTTATACACCCTATTGTCACAGTGAGAAAGAGGCAATAGGGTTAACTGACCTAAACAAGCATTGTCTAAGCCACAGAAGAGCAACAATGAGAAAAATCCATCAGCAGTTGGTTGATACAAGAGTGGGAAAATATAAGTTGTTTGAAGTAAATTGTGCCACTCACGTTCTTGTAGTAGTGTTGGTAGTTTCATTAGTCCTGGCAGGCAAGTATACCAGGGCAAGGGACCTTGTAGTTGTAGACCTGGCAGGTGAGTTGATCAGGTGGAAGTATACTTATTTTCTGAGAAGCAGTTGTGTGGAACCCTCTGCCACCAGTGGAGAGATAAAATACTTCTTGAATATTTTGTTGAATATTTTGAACTGTTGGTAAAGCCTAAGCGAGAGACTAACTGTATCCTGGCTTGCAACATTATGTGTTACTACTGACTTCTGCAATTGTATTCGCTCTCTTCTCTTGCTTGTCCACTCTTTTTTACTCTCTGTTCTCTCCTCCCCTCTGTCTTTTCCTATCTCCTCCCCTTCTCCACTTACTTTCTTCTATGCACTTACTTTATCAGAATTGTCCCTGTACCTACTATGATAGCAACCTCGTCTGTCGCTCCCCTATCCCCTTACTGTTGCCCCCCTCCCTCCAGCACTATCTGAAACGTTGTCAGGCCTAGTACGATAGTCACTTGTTTTGTTCCTCCCCTCCCTTTCTGCACCCCTCTCCCTCACCTTTTGTTTTCCTCCAGCTGTACCTGAAATGTTGTTAGGCCTAGTACGGGAGTCACTTGTCTGTTTCCATTTCCTTCCCACTCTCCCCCTCCCTTCCTTATCTATGTCTTAGCACTTGCACTATCTGAAATGTCGTCAGGCCGAGTACGATAGTTAATTTCACATCCTTACTGTTCATGGCCTGTAAGAATGTCGTTGTAGTTTCCCTTGTTCCCGTCCTTGCCTTGAAGCGCTTTGAAAATCCTGTTTGAATCTGGGAAAGGGCAAATCACCCAAGTTACAAGGAGAAACAGTTATCAGGTTTAGAACATAACTGTTATTTCTGTTATATTTGAATTGCCATATATTACCTTGCTAGGTTTGTTGTATGTACAAGTGTGAGGGACAGATTCCTTTTGTTAGAGTGTTTCCTTTAGTTGGTTTTATAGGCAGCGACATCTTTGTTAGGGTAGGGATAGTGAGGTGTTTATCAAACCCTTTTGAGTTGATAAAATGGCATCTTATGAAAAGCCATGGCAAAGTTGTCCGCCACACATTTCTGACCAATCACAAGGGGCATGCCACACACTGCACTAGGTGAAAGATGTAAGTACACTTTGAAACAAAGCTGAAATCGTTCACCTAGCGTAGTAAAAAGCGGATGGGGCCTGCTAACAGGCACCCAAATGTACCAGCCCCAGTGGCAGCTGTTTTTTTTTATTTGTGTGGTGTAAATATTTACCACAAATATGCGACAGCGACCCAGTGTAGCTCAACCTACCACGGTAGGTTCATGGAAGTTCTGGCTGCACCAAATGCTAGTCTAACCATGTAATAACACTTATCATGCTTGCTTTATCATAGATGTCCAGTACAAATGTGTCATGCCTACCCCCATCGTCCCCATCACCTCACACACACACACAATCGCATTCACACCCAACCTTTCACTCATGATTCACTCACTCGTACACCTTCTCAAATTCACATTTACTCACACGCTCTGCACACACTGAACATTCAAACTGCATTCTACAGACATGCACACAGAACATTCACACAGGCAGCATCCTCATTCACATGACACGTGCAGTTATATCCATACATACATACACCATTTTCATGCACGCTCACTCACACACACACACATATAAAAATACTTACATACATCTACAATCGCATCTGGCAGGCACACACTCAGACATACAGACATGTTTTAAAGAATGCTTTCTTACATGCTTTCCATGAACTCAAAGCTCCATCATTTCTCCAATGACTGCATGTCACTATGGTGTAGAAAGGGACCCTCTCCACACCAATTATAAAGTGTAGAGGAATTGTGCTCCCAAATCCAGTTACTATCCCATTAAATGTACATCGCTATTGTGATGAGCCATAGTAACATGTGGTGATGGGGGAAATGTCTTTATTTTGCTCTAAGGTGTAAAAGAGTAAAATGGTGTCTGTATCATCAAACTTGCCTGAACATCGAATCCACTCACAAAAAGTAAACAGAATGTGCAGAACAGCCTAGGTGTTTCAGCAAATCTGATTGGCTGAAATATCACAGATTCAGCCACAGGCCCATTTGATTTGCTAAAACACCTGTGAAAAAATGATATCAAAATATGCACAAAGTCATGCCTTCCATTCTGTGAGGTTGACCAGAATATGATGTGGATATCAGCAGTCCTTAAGTTAATGTTTTTGGAGAGGAAGTCATACATTTCCAGACCTAAAATTGTGGAACTCATTCAATTTTCTGGAAATTATTATATTTCCATGCTTAAAGGTTTTGGAGTAAATTACTTCTATTGTAGAAAAAAGAAAATAGTTATGGAAGATGTCAGGAAGAATTCTTCAGCCCTTTGTCATTGAACAAAATGAAAGGCGTCATATGGATTTGAGGAGACATGCAAGGAAAATAAAATTCCCTTTGCTAATTTAAGAATTCTTCTGAGGTACTAAAATCGGGAGTCATATTTTAAATGCACTGTAGTCTATGGAAGTCTTTGACTTCTTGGCTCTTGTTTTGAAAGGTTTTTGGCATTTTCTGACTACATACCATACAAAGGGCATGACTTGAGCACTAGACCTTCCTTTCAATCTACCTATTATCTCACATTAAAAGTATAGAAGCCCTATAAGTCTGCATGGATGGGGGCCAACCTGCAACCTGTAGCATGCATACTAACGCAACAAGCTTTATCGATAGGATTGCAACTTGAGACTTGCATATTACACCTACATGTTTGCAGTCGGTACAAATACAAGCTGAGATTTATTTTGCATCAGGCTTGTGCCTCTAGATAATTCCACTGGTATAGAGGGGGTCCCCAGAACCCCCACGATGTGGGAGGGGGGTGCTGCCACATGTCCAGGGAGGAGGCCCCTAGACTTAAAAAGAAATTGTTTCTTTTTTAAGTTACTCTGTTCACCATAAACAGCCTTTCATGTTTATAAACATGTCACCTGCTTATTCTTTTGGTGCAATGAGAAAGCATAGTATGGTGAAATGGCCATACAAATGAACAGATAAACAATTTCACAAAATTGCCCAACTAAGGCAAAATATGCTACTGCTGGAGAGTTGCCTTCAATGCAGGCAATGAGAAGACAGAACAGTGAAGCAAAAATGCCACCCTATCATAAAACACATTTGAGAAAGTTATTTGTCAATCTTACGTGCTAGCTATACCCTTAAGTGCTACAAAAAAGTTAAGCACAATTACGTTGTAGAAGATATTAACCTGCAAGTATAGTACAAGCCAGATAATGAAAATTAAATAAAAGCTGATATAAAGAATTATAGACGTTACAGCCTTATAAATGACCCAGCATCATCACATTCACAAACAGGAAAGGAGTTTATGAAATGATCTTCTCTTCTGTCAGGAAGAGGGTTAACAAAACACTGACCCTTACCTTTGAAAGTGCCCAAGTTAAGGATGCCATCAACTGCCTGCACTGCTACAATATGCAATGATGGAAATGAGAGAGAAAGAGAGAGGGAGAGAGCGAGGGAAAAAGAAATGGAAAGACATAGAGAAAGAGAGAGCGAAAAGAGCAGGGTTAGAGATGGCCAAGAGGACAACCAGTGGAAAATAGAGCAGGTTGGGGAGAAAGAGGAACAAGAGGAGGGAAAGGGAGAGAGGTTGAAGGGCAGACAGAGAAAAGGGTTACCTGCTTGAGGGCCTCCTCAGCTTCTCTGCCCCGACCCACATGTTCAGCACACCACTACAGGCAACCCAGAAAAGAGACCCAGGTCCTTTCTTTGTGCAATTATAAGGCTCCCGCTTCCGCCTCCAGAGCCCATCCACACCCATCCCCATAATGAACACAACACGGGGGACCGATTTCTGTCTGTTCCCATGGCTCAAGGAGGTTTGGTGACGGGTAGGGAGAGGGAAGAGGGAAATCCCAGGGTGTAGGCCAAGTGGGCAAGCATGGCCTGCACCCACTGATATGATGGGCACAACAGGTGGAGCTGGTTTCTGGCTGTTTCCAGGGTTCATGGACTAGTGGTGTCAGGAAGAGAGAAGGAAATCCCTGGGTGTAGACCAGGTGGGATACAGAGGCAGGGACACATCCTCTCTCCACCGTTGTTTCTTCCCACCTCCAGAGCCCACCACACCCACCTCCATGATGAACAGAACTGTTCCCAGGGTCCAAGTAGGCGTGGTGACAGAAAGGGAGAGTGAAATCACAGGGTGTAGGACAAGTGGCCAAACATAGGCAGGGACAACAGATTCTGTTACTGGGGAGGGGAGGGAGTTCTGAAAAGGTCAGTCCCAGGCTGCAGATTACACTGGCAATAAAAGCTGTCAGATGTTGCCTGAGTTGCAAACATGTTTAGTTTTCAGAGGGGTTGGCTGGGCCAGTGAGGGAATGGAATCCCATTGTCTAGGTAGGAGCATGGCTGGAGTTATACAGTCACATACAGTCCTGTCAGATACAGTGCAAAATGGAAAATATGAAAAATATTTGGGAAAATGAAAAGTAATGCAATTCATTGGTAAAGTGAAAAATACAGACATCCCATAGTAAATAAGTGACATCTATGTGGAACACAAGGGAAGGCTGTCAAGAGTCCACATGTGGAGACTGCCATTTTTACCCCCCCCATGCTCCAATAGTACATCATTGTAGATGCTAGTGATGTATGAGCAAGTGGCTCTCTATAGGGTTAGAAATGAATTCAGAGAAGTGACCACAGCGGATTTGTTAACATTGAGTGACCACAGCGGGTTTGTTAACATTGAGTGACCACAGCGGATTTGTTAACATTGAGCAAAAGTATAACAGCTATTAGCTGCCTACTAACATATATCAGGAATATCTGTTGTTTAACAATGAGGTATTCTTTTTTTTATTTTATTGATATAGTTGATGAAATCAACTTTACAATATATTTCATTCATAATAAGATATGTTTAAAACTATAAAATACATAACATTACAAAATAATCAATAACTAATTTTATAAGAATCGAATTGACCAAAATCAAGATAAACTATCCAACATCAATGAACTATACACCTTAATAGAATAAAGAAAGTCACCATAGAATAAGCACAAAATTAACTGCAACACAAAACTGTCATAGATGAAAACTACACATCCTTGGTCGTGCTAGCATTAATTTCATGGATTTTTAGCTCATGTAAAAAATCCATGGCTCTGAGTTTTACCACAGTGGAGTAACCAGAATAAATCATTTTCCACAAAGTTTCTTATGTGCGGACTCCATAAAGCTCCACAATTGACTTGAAATGGACCCTGCATTGCTTTACCAGTGCCATACATTCGGTTAAGAGATGTCTTAAGTTTTCTTCAATGATTTCTTGCTGACAGAATCGACAAAAATTCATAGATTCCTTAAAAATGTTCTCCCGCACCAAAATCTGTCTAGTAGGCCAGAAATGTTACCTCAAACATATAAAATCATGTTTATGGGCTGCAGAAGGTGCCTTGATCAAGTATGTTTCTGGGATACTATATTTTTTCATAGAAAATAAGTGTGCATCAAAATCACAATAGTTTGAACAGTCTACACTAGTGTTTGCCCAATCAAAGGCAAATAATGTAGTTTTGACCTGCATCGGATTTTGAAGGAGAAACATTAAAGAAACGTCTACCACCGCCAATGCCTGGACCACCTGAGACCGCCATTTGGTGATGAAGGCATTGGTCGATGAGAAGACATGATCAGCCAAAATACCCAGAGCAGAACAGGCTTTGTAGGCCAATAGGCATTTTCTGAAGAGTGCTACTATTTACCAAATATATCTCATATACAATGAGATTTGCCCAAGGTCATTCCGTATAAAGGGAAGTGGAGTGCAGTTGGGAAGACATTTGATAATTAGCTGATGAAGTTTGGCTCGTTTCTTGTAATCAGTGCCATTTTTAGTGGGCCGCTTTGTTTGACTCCTATGCTTGGGTTAGAAAATGTAGGTACTTTTCCCTGTCTCAAATGTTGCATCTCGGTATGCAAAATTACATCAACTCATTCACTCCATGGTTTCTGGACAGTTAAGTTCTGACTAAGGTAGTTTTGAACAGCTTTTGCAATTTGATCTTCGATCTGCAAAGTAGGGCTCTGTTCATCAACTTGCCTACACAAGCCTTGGGGTTTAAAGGCTTTGTCGTTGTCACGCTCATCTGGTATCCACGGGGGTGCCACATGATACTGAATGGCGGTCTAAGTGATATCCCGGACCCCTCTCTGCTTGGTTATGTGCCAGACGTTGGGTAGCACCTATAACATGAGAATGGAGGTTTACAATACTGGTTCTGTGATGGGTGGACTCCCACCTCCCCCTGGTCCAAAGCCCCTTCCTTGGGGTTATTGCTCACCTTAGGTTTTTGTGCGTTGAACTCTCTGTCCTGCGTCTCTGTGCAGGGGCGGGTGGTTGGTGCGGGCTTTGGGAAAGAACAGCCCCCATTGCCATGCTGGAGGCATCTGTTTCCACTACATATGGGGGATCTGGGCTGGGGTCTCGTAGCACCGGGGCTTTGGTAAATCTTTTCTTGAGTTCCTGGAAGGCCTTCTCCGCCTCTTCTGTGCATTGGAACAGTTTGTTGTTTTTTCGTAATAAAGACGTGATCGGTTGCACAATCTGGGAGAAACCCGGGATGAATCGGCGATAAAAGTTTGCAAAGCCGAGCATACTTTGGACACATTTGACTGAAGACGGTGATGGCCAGCTAAGGATGGCGTATACTTTGTGCATATCCATCCGGACACCGCTTGGAGTGAGGACAAAACCAAGGAACTCGACTTCGGTGACATGGAAGGAGCATTTTTCAAGTTTGGCGTATAGCTGGTGCTGTCGGAGTTTTGCAAGGACGGAGCGAACGTGCCTGACATGGTCCTGTTTAGAAGAGGAGTACACCAAGATGTTGTCGATGTAAACTAGGGCACATACGTCGATCAATTCCTGTAGTACATTGTTCATGAAGTACTGGAACACGGCGGGAGCATTGCAAAGCCCAAAGGGCATCACCTGATATTCGTACAGCCCAAACTTAGTACAAAAGGCGGTCTTCCATTTGTCTCCTTTCTTTACACGCACATGATGGCATGCCCCCCTCAGGTCCAATTTGGTGTAAATTTTGGCATCCTTAACTTGGTCCAGCAGTTCTGGGATAATGGGTAGAGGATAACGGTTTTTAACTGTTACCTGGTTTAGTGCGCGGTAGTCGATGCACGTTCGCAAGTACCCCTCCTTCTTGGGTACGAAGAATAGGGGTGAGGCTGCCGGAGATTTGGACGGCGGATAAAATTGTTTGCCAGGTATTGGTCCAGATAAGATATCAAGTGGATATTTTCAGGTTCGGTGAGTGCATACATTCGACAAGACGGGATTTGTGCACCAGGTACAAGTTCGATCTGACAGTCATATGGCCTGTGACGGGGTAAGGTATTAGCCTGTTCTTTTTGGAAAATGTCTTGGAAATCGTGGTATTCGTTTGGTAGTGTACTTGTTACACCTAGTACTAACGCTTCTTTATCTTGGACAGGTGTTTCTGGGTCAGACGATGGCATCTCCACTTGGTAGCATGCATGAGCACACTCATTGGAGGAGGCTAATTTCTTGGCTCGCCAGTCGATGTTAGGATTGTGAGCCACCAACCACAGCATCCCTAGAATCACCCGGAACTGAGGGGCCTTGATAAGGTCAAGGGCAATGGCTTCCCGATGTCCGTCTTGGCACAGAAGGGTCAATTCTGCTGTGCATTGAGTTACAGGACCAGAAGTTATCTCCGTGCTGTCGACAGTGGTGGCCTTCTCAGTTGTCGTTTTCTGACACAGGGGAAGCCCCATCCTTGTTGCCAGGCCTTGGCCTATGTAGTTACCAATGGCTCCGCTGTCTATGTATGCCTCCACAGCATGCATCCGAGATGGTTGTTGGTGACTGATCAAAATCACAGGTAGGGCAAGGTGTGAGGTCTGTGGCTCTTTTCCTTCGCTCGACAAATGGACCTCTACGCTTGCCGGACCTGGAAGTTTTACGACTCTTGTTCTCCTCCTTCTTTCTCTGTAGCTCCAACTGTTCTCCTAGGGGGTTTTACGTGACATTCTCTAAGGAAGTGAAATGATTTCCCTCAGTACAGGCATAATTGCTGTTGTCTCCTTTTGTCTCTTTTGCCTTGGTTAATGGGCTCCGTACCCCCCCAATTTGCATGGGTTCCAAAGTGTTTTCTGATGAACGCGCACTGTTCTCCTTTGAGCGTACATACACAGTCCGATTCTCTGTTCTGGCTCTATCTGTGCTTCGATCTTGCAGCCTGTGGTCTAGCTGCACCACTGGGTTGATGAACTCTGCACAGTCTTTTGGGGGGGTTACCACCTGAGCTAGGACGTCTTTCAATTCCCCCCATAAACCTTGATGGAATAACGTTGTTCGATTCTCCTCAGGCCACCCAGTTTCAATGGCAAGTCTGTTAAAAGTGGTGATATATGTTAATAAATCCTGGCTGCCTTGGCTGAGGGACAGAAGTTCGTTATCCAGAGCTTGGCCCTGGGTATGTCGGGCGAACAGCTTCTCCATCTCCTGTTGAAACCCTCTGAAATCCAGCAGGAGTGGGTCATCCTGGCTTACTAACTGTATGGACCAATCCACAGCACCACCGATGCGACAGAATGAAGGCAACCCGTGACTGATCGTTAGGTAAGGCTCCGGGTCTACAAGAACATGGAGGTGGCACTGGTTCATGAATACTGCATATTTTCTTGGGTCCCCCGTAAAACTTTCCGGTGGGGCCAAAGGAACTGTCCCAGGGAGGACCACCTGCACTGGATTGACTGATGTGGCTGGAACCGACGGAACACTTCCTGGCAACGGAGCCTGACCAGCCTGTGTTTGGAGCAATTGTCTGGCTAAGTCATCGGTGCTGTCCTTGGTGACAATCAACTCCCTCTTAAGGGCGTTGGTTTCTTGCCGGGTGGAGTGCACCTCAGCCCGTAATTCTCCCAGTAAATCAGTCTCTGATGTTTCCATGACACCCAGGTGGATGTTTTAATTGAGGCTTGGCGTTCTGTTACGCTCACCTGGTATCCAAGGGGGTGCCACACTATAATGGATGGAGGTCTAAGCTCTATCCCAGACCCCTCTCTGCTTGGTTATGTGCTATAGGGTAGCGCCTATAACAAAAGAACGGAGGGTTAAGATACTGGTTCTATGATGGGTGGACTCCCACCTCCCTCTGGTCCAAATCCCCTCTCTTCGGGTTATTGCTCACTTTAGGTTTTGGTGTGTTGAACTCTCCGTCCTGCATCTCTGTGCATGGGCGTGTGGTTGATTCGGGCGTTCCGTGGATCTAGTTGCTTCACTGGTCCGTGTGCCCTTATGTTGGGTCCATACCCGCTGTGACTCCGACTCTGCTTGCTGTCTTCCAGGTGAGTTATAATGTCTTTTCCGTCTTTATTCTGTCTCTTCCTTTCCCTCCATTTTCTCTGTCTTCTCGGCGTCTTGCTCCACTATGCTTTCCCTAACAATGTCTCTTTGTTTTCACAGGTATGGTTGCGATCTCGGAGTTGCCGCGCCGAAGGCGAAGACCACAGTGAGTTATTGATGCGCGGAACGCTGCGCTGTTTATTGGTGTCAATTGCTAACCTGTGTTCTCATCTCTTTGTACAGGTTGCGGTGATGTTCCGAAGTGATGAGCGATCGAGGCGCTGCTTGCCCAGGTAAGTGCTTGGTTAATGCTGACCTTGTTCCTTCTCCCTTGCAGGTTGCGGTGAAACCTGGAGATGGGCGAGGTAAGAGAAGCACAGGGTGGATTCAAGACCGGTTACTTCACAGGTAAGTGTTCTTGCTCGCCAATGCTGTTCTTGTTCTTCCAGGTTATTAATGGGATCCGGATCTAGGGCTTCAGGATCGGGCCGCCGGAGAAGCAGATGAGCAGGAGCTGGACATGGTGAGCGTTACGCTGCAGGAGTGCAGAATAACGCGAAGCGTGTTCTGCTGTTTGGGTGTGGTTTAAATAGCCCAGGAAAAGTAGTTCCAGGCCAAGTAGTTCCAGGCCCAGCCACTCCCAAACACTAGACCGGATAGCTTGGTTCTAAAGAACTGAGCTGTGTAATAGGCCACCATGTAGGATTAAGGTCCAAAACTGGTATTACTTTATTCCTGATAATGAGCCTGGCGCCAAAGGTGCCAAAACTGACTCCATGTATGTTTCTGATGGAGTTTTAAGGCCCTTGGGGCCAGTGTGAAGGGCATTAGTGCCATTGCTGCAGGGGGATGTTATACCTGAGGGGGTCAGGGGCATGGATCGTGACTGTCGTGTTCGGAAGGTCGTGTGAATTATTGCACCTCCTCAAATCCTTACCACCCATGTAATTCTGACATTCATCAGCTCCAACCATCAAGGAACCCTGTGGTGAAATATCTCGCTGTACAACTAAGTAAGCAGCCGGTACCATTATATTTGGAATGAGCTTGCCCACTTGTGTATATGTGGCATCCTGAACATTCTGAATTGTGTTGTTCGCCCTCAATACAACAGAAGCACATACAGGAAGAACCTGCGGGTTTGGCCCCACCTCAGGTATCAGCATTGGTAATGGTGGCTGCCTCGGTCTAAAACCAACACATGTTTTTTGCAGATCTAGATATTTTTTTATAGAGTTCTCAATTTGAATTCAAACATCAGCTAGGATGGAGGCTTGCCATTCATCTCGTTCAACAACCCTAATATCTGCTGCTCATCAGTTGTACTCGGATGGGAGGGTTTCAACTCAGAAGGAGTCGATTGTACAGCAGAAATCAAAGCTATTAGGTCATTGAGCGGAGGACAATCTTTCTCCTCATTAGATTTCTTAACCACATTCTTGGTGCCTGTTAATAAAAGAGGAGATATTTTGGATTTCTGCACCCGTGTTTTACACCCTGTTTTCATTTGAGGATCCAAACGTTTTATTAGTTGTTTTATGTTTGCTCTGGCTCACAATGGTACAGCTTTTTGATTTTTGTTTTTTTAAGCATACCATATTGCTTGCCTCCTTGCATTCTTACCTCTTTTGCTCAGAAAAGGTTGTAAGAAATCTTTTTTGGCATTGGTGTGAGTCTAGAAAAAAATCTCCCTCCGTGAGCACAAACGATATATTATGTTGGCCTAACACCAACCGCATCATATATCTAGAATCGCCAGTATATAATCATCAGTATAACCATAGAGCGTCCATTTTGATGGGATAGAATTCGCCATTTTGGTAATTTTTGCTTTTATTGCTTCTGTTCAAACTGCTTTGCTGTAAGTGAATTCTATTTCGTTTTGCTCATGCACAGAGCAAGGCCACGAGTTGCATGTTGAAAAACTAGCCCAGACAGCAATGCCCCGGTATCCTCCCTCACAAGTCCTTGGAAGTAAGCAGCAAGGCATTTAATCACTAGGCAGGTGCCAGCTAGTCTCGCTGGAGCGGCAGAAACTGTTGAAATGAACAGTTAAAGGCTGAATTCTGCTCTTTTCTGCGGCCCCCCTCATTGAGCCCCTGTAGTACGAGCTGACCTCTAGCCCACGAATAGCAACTTGAAGATAGTGAGGCCTGGAAGGTGTCTCTCCCCTGCACGCAGCTTGCTTGTAAGAACAAGAGCATTTTGCTCCCTAAAACAAAGAATGGTGTCTGCATCTTATCAAATTGCAAACTGTTGCTGAATAAATGTCTGAAGGGTGTCATATTTGTCATAATTGTCAATCATCAAACCATTGCAAAGAAAGATCCATTATGGGCAGTTTTGAATGTGTCACTACTGATAATAAGATGATCATTTTGTATATATGTAACTGATGTAAAATGCTCGCTCTCTTGCATCCCACGATGTCTGCGTGACACACGTTGCGGGACGTGAGACCCAGTCGGCCGACTGAGACTATTTGCTTTGCAATAAAGCCTAGATTTTGGGAACTGAACCTCCTGTCTGGCGTATCAGTTTGTGTGTGGTGATTATGCCTTGTTTCCATATGTGAGGGTCCCATAGGGGCCCCATCAAGATGGTGCCCGAATAGGAACCCTCCCCCACTTGCTCCATCGTATACGTTGTAATATAAGAAAGGCGAGAGGAGAAAACGAACCGAGGACGAGCCGGTCGAGCCGGGATCGAGAGGTGTTCAGGGCGCCCCTGTGAAAGTGATGAGAGACTCCTTTGCAGATCTGTACACAACTGATCCCTGATCGACGTGTCTGGCCAGAGAGCAAGAAGGCGAGGGTCCCGAAACGAGGCAGAGTGAGCCAAATATGCAGACATGACGATTCTTGGTTGCGTCAGTATACGGACGAATTGCGTCTTAAACGACGACTTGGTTGATCAGGTGAGTCGTGCACCGATTCAGATAGCCCTGATATTGGTTGAGGGTTGCGCTTGCAAGATCAAACACCCAGGGTAAGGTACGAAAAAGTTTAAAACATGCCTGGGAATTTGTCTTCCTGTCTAGCAGGATTTTTCCGCTGCAGTAGACAATCTTTGGAAACTGGCCAGGCTGCGCCACCTGAAGGGGCGCCAGTGTATGAGATGTATGTGGTGTATGGTATAGGGGCAATAATGTTTTGTGAAATTTGGCATAGGCAAACCAGACACGAGGAAGATTTGCATGGCCAAAACACGGGAGTTATGAGATGGCGCGTATAGATTATTTGGAATCAGTATTGCTGCGAAAAAAAGCACGCCCAGCGACTTTTGACGTCATTAGGGACTGGAGGAAGGAAGCTATGATCCGCTTGAGAAGCAGGGAGAAACATGCGCGTAGGCACAAATCTAGAGAAGAAAAAGCGCAAGAGCAGGACAACAAAGAATGGGATGAGCAAATAAGACAGACGGATAGATGTGTCAGGATAGGTGTAGACAGAATATATCCCCAACAAGAGTAGCATTCATCAGACAAATTAATTAATAAGATATTAAATGAAAAAAGACAAGAATGTCCCAAAAACAAGACTGACACAATTGCGTTAGTGCCCATTGCACATCCCATCCCCGTTGTCCAACCTCCATTACCGCTGCAGCCATCACTCCCCCTTCCAGTCGTTCCATCCGCACCAGCCCCTCCCCTCCATGTTGTTCACACCCGCCTCCACCTACTGAACTTGAATCCATTGCAACACGAGAAGAGAGTATGGGAAGAGCGGGGAGGGCACAAAGCGAGTGTGCCAGAATGACCTGTAGTGCGGTTAGCAAGGAAAGGAAGAAGGAGTTGAAAGAACAGGCAGAAATGTATATAGACGGAGGCGATGAGACGTCAACGTTGGACTCGATGTATGATTATAGGAAGCTGAGTGAAAAACAGGTATTGTTAGAATGCATGGGACAATATTTAATGGAAAGATGGAAGCAATTAATTGGAATGGTGCCGCCGCAAAAGTTGGGGGATTTGAATCTTTGCGCGTATGAGAGAAAGAGATTCAGAAATAAAAGAACATCTGGACAGGCTTTTTGAGTTTAAAAATGAACTTGATCAATTATATACTGAAATGTTTTCTATGCCTAGGTTCAGGAACAAGGACGTAAGGAGAGAGAGGCAAGAGGCGGTACCATATGTACAACAGCGATTTCTTCCGCCGTCAAAACAGGCTAGTGGGGAAATGAAAAAATGCACACGAGAGGCGCTTAGATGGATCACAGATGCTAGCATTCCTACAATAGAAGTGCATGAAATATTTGATCAGTACACTTTAGCAATGCAAAGAAAGGCACTGCAGGTGATGGTTGAATATTTACAGGATAAATACGTAGATAATAAGCAAATTTGTCCATCTGAATTAATGGCATTGTATAAGAGAGCATTGACACGACAAACAGGAGAGACTACCTTATCCCTTGACTTGGCTATAGTGCTGCATATGAGGGAGGGGGGAAGGTAAAGTGAGTGCAATATTTCCCATGAGAGAAGTTCCACCCACTTTTGTACCAAAAACAGAGATTCCTTGTGTAAACGGAGCACCAGCACAAGTGCCAGAAGCACATTATACAGCACAATATGTTCATGTCCCTTTCTCCAGACAGGAGGTGAATAATATAAAACAAACGATCCCTGATTTGAGGAAAAATCCAGCGGGATTCTATAAAGAAGTAGAGTCGTATTTGAAATCATCCATTTTTACTATGAACGATATTGACCTAATATTCCCAGTTATTTTACCAGCAGACATATGGAAGCAGATAAGAAAAGTAGATGATCTGGATAGTTTTGGTGACACGTGGGAGAATCTAACGAAAGAGGATGCAGACAGGAAAGCAGGCGAGAAACCATCGTCAAATATTGCAGCATTACCAGCACGGATAATACAGAAATTGAAGGAAATAGTTCCAGAAAAAAGAATTGTATGGGACAAACTAACTACATGTGTACAAGGCAAAGATGAGTTAGCTACAGACTATTTTAATAGATTTGGGGAAGTGTTTACAGATTTTAGTGGGAAAGATGTAAGTACTGAGGCAGGGAAAAGATTATTCGTTGATAAATATGTAAGGGGATTAATACCTCCAATCCAAAACTTGATAATGACATCTGAAAGTGCATAGCAAGCAAAATCACTGAGTGAAGTATTACACATGGCCCAATAATATGAGAACAGGGTGAACACAGAGAAAGAAAAAGAAGCAAGAGATAGAGTTAACCTAAAAACGAGGGTGTTACCTGTTACTACAGTAAGTAGCGGGCCACAATAGAGGAAGAGGAAATGCGCAGGGGAGATGAAGTAATTCCACCATGCATGGAGGTCCTCTGGGATTAAATCAGTGTGCATATTGTAGGGGAGAGGGTCATTGTCGAGCACAATGTCCACATTTGCAAAATAGAAATGGGAATGGTCAAAGAAGACAGAACAGAGGTCGCCCGGGAACACATGGACAGGATAGAAATAATAGTATGCAGCAAAACCAAAATAATCAAGGAAATAGCAATCAGAACCAGAACCAAGATCAGAGTCATACTCCTTTCTTCCAAAATCAAAGTCAGCACAATGGAGGTGGGGGCGGAAATATTTTTGATACACAACCAAATACATATTATTCTGGCGATTACACATCAGATGATGTATTGTTTCCACGATAGGACACCCCAACACAGGGGTCAGAACCAGTGTCTATTCCCATTGACCAGAAAGGACCCTACGTAGAAATGAAAGTTGGGAATAGGGAGCACAGTTTTCTTTGTAGACACAGGTGCACAGAAATGCTCGATAGACCATCACTTGTTTCCAGAAATACCGCTGTCAGGGCAAAAGAATGTTTCAGTAGGGTTCGCAGGCACCCCAGTAATTAACCCCGTTTCCCAATCAGTACCAGTAACACTAGGGCCATTCACAGAATATTGTCCGTTTTTGTTGACACAGAATTGTGGTGAAAATCTGTTAGGTTTAAATTTGTTGAAAAACTTAAGTGCGATTATCCATTGTACTCCTGATGGAGTGTTTTTGACAATATCACCGCAGAATATACCAGTGTCCGAGTTCTTGTCCAAACCTCTGCCAGGAGAGTTACGTGAAGTACCGACTTGTATATGGGCAATGAATGACATCGATGTGGGATGTTTGAAGATAGAGCCAGTGAAAATTGTTTTGAAAGAAGGACTAACATTGCCGCGTATTCCGCAGTATAAAATTTCGATTGAGTGCGAGAAAGCATTGAAAGTATTGTCTCAGATATGGTAAAAGACGCAACACCTCACATCTGCCAGATTAACTAGATATGAAATTGTCCTGTTCGCACCAAACATTCAAATTTTGAGGTGTTGCGCTTTGAATCCTGCAGAATTAATGCCACTGCCCAGGGAAGAATTAGGTGAGAACGAATCACCGCTCCATGATTGTTTAATGGTTACTGAAGAGGAAACAAAGGGAAGAGTTGATTTAACAGACACCCCACAAAAAGAGCCAGACGGAGAACTGTTTTGTGATGGCTTCTGTTTTGAATTACCTGATGGCACATCAACTGCTGCCTATGCCATTATGACACAAAAAAGTATTGTAGAAAGAAAAAGAATCCCCTACAACTCTGCACAAGCCACGGAGATAATAGCGTTAACCAGAGCATGTGAAATTTCAGAAAATCTGAATGTAAACATATATACTGACAGTCAGTTTGCCTTTGGGGTGGTACATAATTTTGGCCGGCTCTGGGCTGAGAGGGGTTTCCTGACCTCCCATGGAACTAGGATTCAACATGGCCTTTGATAGTGGGATTGCTGTCTGCACTTACGTGTCCGAAGCCTCTAACAATAACAAAATGCGAAGCGCATAAAAAAGTAACATGTAAAGTGGGAGAAGGAAACCATTTGCAGGCAGAATTGCAAGACAAACTGCCACTGATTTAAGCACCAAAATGTTAACAGTACAGTCAGAGGAAGCGTCCTGCATGATAGAGAATGGGATTGCTACAGTTAAGGAGATGCAGGCGGACGCATCTGCTGATGAAATACAAGAGTGGGCTGAGGGCTCTGCAGAATTAGATCTGGAAGGTTGCTGGATGGACAAAAAGAGTAGAAATTGAATGTAGCCAAACTCCTATGTAACTGCAATGGTCACTATGGCCCACAGTCCCACGCACATTTGTGCAAAGAAGATGATTCAACATTTGGCTACAGTGTGGCAGAACACACACATAAGAAAAAATGCGGAAAGTCTAGTACAAAACTGTATAACGTGTTTACAACACAATGTTGGAAGAGGAGCAGCTACTCTAACAGGTAGTTTTGGCCCCCCCTCCATGCCATTTGAGGTGATCCATTTTGATTTGATAGAAATGGAAAGGTGTCAGAACTTAAAATATGTACTGGTGGTAGTGGGCGGATTCAGTAAATGGGTGGAAGCATATCCACTGAAGGATTGTACAGCCATGAGCACTGCTAAGGTGATGCTAAAGGAGTACTTTTCACGGTTCGGCCTGCCCTGGGTCATATGGTCAGACAATGGCCCGCATTTTGTTGGTGCCATAATATTACAGATTTGCGCAGGTCTTCAGATTGATACAAGATTCCATTGCGCCACGCATCCGATGAGTGCGGGTCTTGTTGAATGCCAGAACGGCATATAGAAGAGTAAAATTTGCGCAGGGAACAAGTTGAAATGGACGGATGCCTTGCCTTTAGCTTTGTTGTACATGCGAATATTGTGCAAGCGAGGACTGGACTCTCCCCCTATGAAATTGTAATGGGTAGGCCCGCTAATGTTTGGTGTGTGCCGCAGCCCAGGCGGTTGAATCAAGTAGAATATCCTCTGCTTAGTACATATTGGGCCTCATTACAACCCTGGCATTGGACCATGGTGCTAATAGCACCATGGTCCATGCCAGATTCCGCCATGGTGGATGGCGGTTTTACCGCCCCATTGCAAGGTTGGCGGGGCGATAAATCCCCATTCACCATGGCCCCTTCCCCATTCCCAATTTTGGCCCATAGGGCTCAATGGGAATGGGGAAGGCGCTAATTACGGCACCGTAAATTACGGTGCCGTAATTAGCACCAAGGTCCCTTAGCGGGTTGGACTTTAACGCCTGCAAAAAGCAGGCGTTAAAGTGTGAATCGGGCGTTAAGGGTTTAACGGCGCCGCAGCCTTTTAAGGCGCCATTAACCCCTTAACGCCAGGGTTGTAATGAGGCCCTTTGTTACATCTTAATACAGAAGCTTCGTTTGATTCATCAGCAGGTGCAGGAGGCTCTTCCTGTCAGATATACTGGTCCGGAGCATTCTCTGCAACCAGGCGAATAGATCCTTGTAAAAAACTTCAAAAGAAAGTCATCGCTTGTGCCAAGATGGCGTGGGCCCTATCATGTTCTCCTGGCAACGCAGACATCGTTCCGTGTAGACGGTAGGAAGGCGTGGATACATGCCACGCATACTAAAAGAATTCCATCACCATTGAAAGAACTGCTTGATCCAGATGACAAGGAAAAGACAGCTGGCTCTGAATCGAAGGAAATTGTCGCAAGTTCTTCGCCACAAAATCTGCCTGAACCTGATACAAAGCCTGAAAAGATTGCTACAAAGGAAGAAGGGCTAAGAGTGCCCCAACCTCATCCAGCACAACCTGCATTGCTGCAGGTTCGCACAAATCCTGCATCATCGCTGTGGCGTCCACCATCTCTCGCTGCGCCGTAGGCTGGCTTCGAGCCTGAATCTGGAAGTGCACAAGCACTATTTGACGATCACACAGTACCCGAAGCAAGACGGTACCATCTGCGTCCTCGAAATCGGAAGTGATCAGATCTTCGTTTCATTTTCTTTGTTGCCTCTATTTCCCATCACGGATGAAGTGGGAACCGGAGGTCTAGGGGAGAGAGGCGTGGGAGTTGTGCAAATCTGACAGCTCAGGAACGCGGGTCCCCAGTGCTATTTTTGGAAACAAAATCCATGTGTTGATCACCCCGTGCAAACGAGTGGGGCTTGTATGTTACAAAGGCAATTGATGATTGCTCCGGAGTTCTTTGAGCAATGTGCAGAAGCATGATAATCTTGCCCAACATTTAGCAATCCAGGCTGCCGAGAACTGGCTTAAACACTTTGTTAACATTTCCGAACTTACTGGTATTTCAACGAGTGCAGTGGTGAGAGGTATTCACGACGAACATTGTTGGAGAAGAAGAATTAAAAAATGCCTGTACCAGCTTCTGGCTCCTCCTGCACCAATGCTGATAATGTAGTGAATATAGAGACTGTAAAAATGCCAAAAAATAATTGCTGTAAAAGATGTATGCTAACCCTCACTATAATTATGTGCATTATGAGCATATTAGCACCGATAACAATAGTCCTGGTATTATGGTATTTGGAAGAGATAGATCCATTGGGAATGTTTTTACCTATTAGAAATATTTATGTCACTGAAAGCCCGGTCCATGTAAGTTCCTATACTTTGTCCCCGATGGAGGAAAGACACAGGGAAGGTTATGGAAATAACATGTTACTTCTGATAATGAATATGACACATGCAATTCTGAGAAAAAACAATTGTTGGGTGTGTACCCATATACCGCAACATGGTTCGAAGGGAATAGGTTGGTATGTGCAGCCATTGCCGTTAAGCTCTGCATGTTACGTATTCCTAAGTGCACTATATTATGGGAAATGGAATAAGAGTGAAACGGGTCAATTAGATAGGACAAACATGGACGAATTTGAAGAAGTAGTAATGAAACCTGTAGGTTGCTCTATATTTCGCAAAACAAGACCAATAATACCAGTAGTAATGCCACAAGATAGATTATATGTGCCATATAAATCATCTGTAATCACGTTTCATATGAACCCAGAAGGGAACAAAGATACAGTGCCCCTCCTCCTATACAATATATTACAGTCCTCGCTCTGTTCCATTTTGCCTGAAAAAGAAAGGCTCCTATTCAGTAGGAACATTCACCAGGTGTATGATTATTGCAATCCTTGAGAGAGAGGAAGAACCAGTATACATAGGTGATCCTGTCTATTACATATGTGGGGAAAAAGCTTATCCCTGGTTGCCGAGAAATTGGGGAGGTACTTGTTACTTAGGGATTCTATTTCCGGGGGTAATTCTTTCAAAAACATCAGACATAGTAAAATTGTCTAGATAAAGGCCGCTGCGAAATGAGGAAGGAAGATTGATTGTAGAAGATATAGCAAAATCATTCATACCATTTTGGGGGTCAAGCAATACATTCATATATAACATAAGACAACTGTCCAGAAATTTAGAGAAAACAATAAATGGAACAACAGATATATTGCATAATATGGCCCTAGAGGAAAAAGCAATCAGACTAATGACACTTCAAAATAGGATGGCTCTCGACATAATTTTGGCTGATCGTGGAGGAGTTTGTAAAATTGTGGGGTCATTGTGTTGCCTATTTGTAAGTGACTCCTCCCCTACGATTTTTGAAGCGATAATAAAATTACACGTCGTGAGCACCGAACTCCATCCTCCAGAAGGTAGTTGGGAATTAGACACAAGCTCCTGGTTTTGGAAATTATTACGCTCATGAGGATGGAATTTAGTTGCAATTTTAGCTGCAGTGCTCAGCGTTTTCTTAACATGTTGCTGTTGCATACATGTCTACCAATAATTTGCACTGAAGTAAGTGATGAATGCATGCATATGGTGACACAGAAAAGAACACCTGGACTGAATTCAAATACAAATCATGAAATGAAAACAGTGAAAGAATTCATGTCAATCAATGTTGAAGATAATGATGACGATTATAGTAGTATGCAGAGTTCAGAATCGGATACATGGTCAGAGGAAGACGCCATGTTTGGATAATGCGCTTGGCTTACGGTCATGAGGAGGGTTTGTGAGTTTAGATCTTGAGGGGATAGAATTTGCCATTTTGGTAATTTTTGCTTTTCTTGCTTCTGTTCAAACTGCTTTGCTGTAAGTGAATTCTAATTCGTTTTGCTCATGCACAGAGCAAGGCCACGAGTTGCATGTTGAAAAACTAACCCAGACAGCAATGCCTCCTCCTCCCTCACAAGTCCTTGGAAGTAAGCAGCAAGGCATTTAATCACTACGCAAGTGCCAGCAAGTCTCGCTGGAGCGGCAGAAACTGTAGAAATAAACAGTTAAAGGCTGAATTATGCTCTCTTCTGCGGCCACCCCTTCATTGAGCCCCTGTAGATTGAGCTGACCTCTAGCCCACAAATAGAAACTTGAAGATAGTGAGGCCTGGAATGTGTCTCTCCCCTGCACGCAGCTTGCTTGTAAGAACAAGAGCATTATGTTCCCTAAAACGAAGAATGGTGTCTGCATCTTTGCAAATTGCAAACTGTTGCTGAATAAATGTCTGAAGGGTGTCATATTCGTCATAATTGTCAATCATCAAACCATTGCAAGGAAAGATACATTATGGGTGGTTTTGAATGTGTCACTACTGATAATAAGATTATCATTTTGTATATATGTAACTGATGTAAAATGCTTGCTCTCTTGCATCCCACAAGGTCTGGGTGGCACACGTTGCGGGACGAAAGAACCAGTCAGCTGACTGAGACTATTTGCTTTGCAATAAACCCTAGATTTTGGGAACTGAACCTCATGTTTGGCGTATCAGTTCGTGTGTGGTGATTGTGCCTTGTTTCCATACGCGAGGGTCCCATACGGGCCCCATCACTGGCTCATCTGACGGAGCAGCATTGATATTTATGGTTTGACAATTCGCTGATGGAATCTGCTGTAAATATGCCACCCACTTTTCTGTATTGGTTTGTTGGAAATTGGGACTAATGACAGTTCTATGAGGCTGCTCTTTCAAGTCGTTAGATGGATTGAAAGGTTAATCTGCAGTATTGGTCGTCGCATCCGCCTCAATCACATGGGTGAATGCAGGCAGAACTGACTCCCTCGCAGCAGGTGTCCTATCAATCTCATTGGGGACTTGAAATTGCGATATGCGTGCATCCTGTTTCACCCATTCAGTTAGTAGTTCTCCATATACATGTGGAGGCATCTTCTTCGGCAACATTTCACTCATCCACCCATACCATGAGTTGATCTATTTGTTTGGTTTGGGCCCTGGGTTTCAAATCCAAAGTTTCAAACAACTTAGCCAACGTGGATATGGTTGTGTTCATTGCATTTAAGGTAATTTCTAGTCATTTGAATTGAGGTGAAACTAAAAGATTGTTATTGGGGATTTCGCTAATCCTCCGAGAGGTTTGACCATCCGCTACCAAACCAGCTAGAGACATGTGAACAGTATGAATAGAGTCATCAAATAAACTGGGAGATTGGTAGAGACTATTTCTGGCTGAGGATATAGAAGACGAGAAAGCAATCAAAGAAATATTTTCCACACTAAAGCTGATGTCCTCCACTCGCTGATCATTAGAATTACATGCAAGTGCAGGAGACATTAAATCACACACTTCTTTCAATGGAACAACAAGTGGAGACATAACATGGTTTCTTTGAGTCATAGAAGGATTGGACTCTCTCAGGCCATCCTTAGTGGAGAGCACCATTTTCGAGGGGAACATGTCGACATGGCTTGTTGGAGAAGTAATGGGCAATCCTTGCACCGCTAATAGTTGTGTATCCGTAATGGAGCTGTGACCAGGCGGAACAACTACATCACTTGTGGCAGAGACTGCTTGATCATCATAAACTGGAGACAGTCCTGAGACGCTCATTGACATTGGTTTACAGAGTCCCGAATATCGCCCGAATCAACTTTTTTTCATTAAAGGCAATTGTCTGATAGTTTGCGTTTTGGAACAGTGGCCGAAGAATGGAGACGTGGAGTAGATTTTAGAACGAGTGCTTGAAGTTTTTAGTGCCATCGGCATGTCTGTTGTAACGAAATAGCCTTGAAACGCCATAAATTCCAGACTTGTCGCAGGCTGCTTCTTGTGAGTTACGTATGCCGTGCAGCCAGATATGTATGAATGACCAACAACATAGGGCACCAATGCCTTGTTTCAACCTTTGGAGGCCATTGCTACATTCATCAAGTTTCTTTTGCCTTAGGATTACACATTCACGCTGTCCGACTGCAACTGTGGGGCTAGTCGCTTTGAACAGTCGGTGGCGGCGTGCACTAACAAGTATTTGGTTGTTATAAAAACAAAGTAGGCATTGGTGCACTATGTTGTTGGTGTAGATGTAGTCTGGGAACAGGCAATCCAGCGAAATAGAAAGAGGACTAGTATTTTCTTCAGCGCTTTTGCAAAAAGTCCTTTAGAGTCTGGAGAGAAATCCACAGCACCTTCTTCCAACTCCAACACCAGACACACTACTCGTATTGGGTTATTCAAGAGTTCTCTATTGTAACCAGGGGTAATGCACAGCATCTCAATAAAATATGTTAAATAAAAAAATGTCTAAGAACATTGATCAAATAATGAGATCCCAAAAGAGAAATCCTGATACTAATGCTCATAGAAACCTGATCCAAAGTGAATCCACAGGTCAGGGTTGACAATGTCAAGAGGAAAATGTTTTAAATAAAAATGTACCAGGTGGAAAAGGAGAATGCTGTAGAAAAGGTATGCTAAAATGAGAGGAAGCTTCTTTTACATCTTGTGAACATACGCCTAAGTGTGCTAAAAATAAAGTCAAAGGCCAATTCCTTGAGATAAAATCAGATGAAAACAAGTAAGTGAAGTTTAGTGAAGAGAAACGTATAAAGATGGCATCTGAGATGGACAAGAACTCTGTAGAAATAGAACCAAGTGTTTTTTCTATTAAATATGTATTGCCAACTCAAAAAAAGAAATAAGCAGGATTAGAAGTGTGACAAAGAATGTGAAAGAAAAGAACAAGATTAAACAAGAAACCCCTAGACACCAGATCCAGAAAGAAGTAAATACAATAACTGCAATAGAGATACCAAAGCAAAAGAGCATTCATTCATCTGCAGACATTTCTGGAGATTGCCCTCCAAGTAGAGGCAGTGACCTTGAAACTCGAGGAAGGCATTCCTACAGAATCCATGTCCAGCCCACATGAACTTGACCTTGGGGAGGATTTCCATGAGGTGCAACACAAGGTCAAATTAATGAAAGTATGAATATCATAAAGATCAGTCAGTCCTATTCACCAATTCTTGCTTTCTCTGTAAGATGGAGATGAAAGATGAACATTTTTTCTGTGTCTATCCAAGTTCAGGTAGAGTGTGAGCTATTGCTTCTCAGATAAAGATGCTCACACAACCTGATACCCTGAACCAAGGAACAGGGGAAACTCACTGTATTACCCTCAAACAATTCCTTTGGGAACTACATCATTTTGATGGAAAGCAGATTCCAGTAGACGGAGAATCTAAGTGGAAATCATAATAGGGTGCCATAAACTCACACATACTGTGATATTTGTGTTTCCTCTGGGAAACCTGTTTTACTTTGAAGGCTTTCACCTCTGATAGACTGCATGAACCACATCACCTGGACCCAAACTCACCATCTGATCAAACAAAAAATAGGGGTCATTTACAGTAGATGTCACTTAATTGAAAATCATTGAGACCAAGTGGAAATTAATTTCTAAAGTCCCTGATATCACTAGCATATCTGTTACGGAACAAGATGATAGAGAAGGGACTTCCTCAAACCTTTCAATATAAATCGTTCACCAGATAATGAGTGGATACACTGAATTTATATCACTAGCGAACCGCTGCCAACCGGTGAATAACTCAGGAGATAAAATAAGCAGTTTAACTATGTTACAAAGGAAAGGATAACTTGGATTCTTCCCTTTCAAACTTAATGGAGGAAAGGATCCATTTCTTCCCAACCAGGTAAGTGCCATAAATAAAGATCTCTCCGCCCAACTTGACGACACTTCAGAAATTGTTACCCCAGAAATATTTCCAGACTTCCACCAGATGGTCAAAGAACAGATCAGTATGTCTGGCCCCTGTGAAACAGATGAACGAGAACAACAATTGAGTCAATTATTTCTGGATTTCTAGAAAATTCTCATTGTAGATTCCTACGTTTCTGGACATCTGTCACTTTGTTATACAACAATAACTAACATGGTGCCAGTATTTGTAAAACAATACATGTTGCCCCTTGAGTTCATAGAATCGCTCACAAACATTATCAAACATATGTATGTCCATGGATTATTCATCTAATCAACAGTACCTTTAATAACACAGTAATGGGAATATTAAAACCCAATGGACAATGGTGACTCTGTGTATATTTAAGAAAACTGAACAAGGGGAACATATTTCAAGGTGGCCTCTCCTGTATATTGATCAGGCACTTGCATAGGTCCTGGGCTATAAAATATATTCTGCTCTCAACTTGACTAATGAATATTGGGCTGTTTCATTACTCTGTGAATACCAATATTAACTTGCCTTTCCATTTAGGGGGCAGCAGTATGCATGGACTTGTACCCCATTTGGGTACATTAACAGTGGAAATGACGTCAACATATTCTTATATAAAGTCATGCCTGATCTTGAGGAAAGAGAGAATTTGGCCTATGTAGATGACTTTTTAATCGAATGTAACATTGTGGAAGTACACTTGGTGGAGATCCGCCATTTGTTGACCCAACTAACAAATGCACATCTGAAACCATTGCTACTGAAAGCACAGTAGTGCACAACCAAAGTAAACTTTCTATGCTATGAAATCACAGCAGAGGGCCCTAAACCCCAGAAAATGAAGGTTGAGGCTCTACTGAAATTGAAGAACCCCACAAATCCACGTGAATTACAAAGTCTTTTAGGATAGAACAACTACAGTTGTAACCTCGTAGATAATCATGCAGAGCTCACCCAACCCACTATTCTGTCTGTTTAAGGCAAAGGCGGATTAGGAGTGAGATGACTCTTGAAAAGAGGGTGTAAAACAACTGATAAGTAGTCTTTCCCAAGCTGCATCACATTAAACATAAAGAATTATTCCTGGAACTAGGATTTTCCAAGACCTATTTAACTGTGGTCTTGTATCAGAAGAATGATCAAGCTAATAAGGACATTTCATATTCAAGTAAAGCATGATCACCTGCTGAGAACAAGTTCAACGAATGTGAGGAATCCCTCCTGGTATCAGTGTGGGCATTGAAAAACTACCATCCGTTAAAACATTGGAAGCATATTATAATTGAGACTTCCACCAGCCTCTATTTGAAAATGTACCTAAATGGGTTTATGGTGGGTGCTCAGTTCCAAGTGAATTCTCCCACCAGCCAGGCTCCTTTACAAAATAGAGGAATGACACTTTATTGGTCTAGTGATGTGTTATGCATGTGGCAACAAATAGATGTTGACCGTTACATGTCTATTCATCAAATGGATTGAATGTCTCTCCACCCCAAATTGTAAGGTGGTGCCTGCAGGCACTTTATTATTCAAGCACATCTTTTCTTGGTTTGGCCTTCCTCAAAGGATTGACTCCAACTGAGGTAGTCATTTCCCCACTGAGGTAATGAATAAGATGTGGGACATTCTTGGAGTAAAAAGTCTACCACCTGGCATCCAGCAGGGGGGTGAAACGATTTAACAAAGCAATTGCGGGAAACCTGAAGAGGATTGTGGTGCATTTTGGACCCAGTTTGGACTTGTGATTAACACTAGTCATGATGGATTTGAGGTTTACCCCTACTTCCACTACTAGGATGTCTCCTTTTGAACTCATGAGTGGTAGAAAAATGGTTTGCCTCAATGAAATCTGTTATATCGAACACAGGATCAGAAGTTGAGCAATGTCTCTACAACTCATGACTATGTAGAAAATCTTTTCAAAAACGTTCAACAAACATTTGCATAAGAGGAATCTTTGAAATCATAGATAAGATATCTCCAGTTGCCTATAAAATAATAAATCCAAAAGAGGATCAGACAGAAGAATACTGGATCCGCGTGAACAAGCTGAAAACTTGTCATCCTCTAACAGTACTTAGCCAAATCGAGAGACCTGTCTGCTCCTACAGATGAGATGACTTCTGAATAAAAAGCAATCTGCATTAGAGAGGTAAGTAAGAATGTTTAGGTCAAAGGATGAATGCTTGGACATTATTTTTAAATAATATATTGTTACAGTGTGTCAGCACCCAGAAAAAAGAGTTGGCTATTTTCCATAGTCTCTTCCTAACCATGGAAGCCGAATAGGACACAATCCTCCCACCTTGGTTGGCACGGGTTCCTGATAATGCCAAAACAGGACACCACAAGGCGGCCAATGGGGGTAAGAAGGTTAGCAGGTTGTTGTGGACAGGAAAGAGGTGGTAACAAAACCAGATAGCATATATGGGAAAATGATTGAATAGGTATTGGGAATTGTAGGAACACACATCCATACTATGAATCCGTATAGGCTTCAGGGCTATACGTTTAACCTATCCCAACACCTATACATAATACCAACACATATAGTTCCCACTCTAGTTTCATGGCAACAACCAAAACATGAACCTTTAGAGGGTTCACTCTGATTCATAACTGTGTTTGACATATAAGCGACACATAGCAATTCATTAGGTTGAAGCAATCAGCAAAGCCACCAGTTTCTTTCATAAACTCGAAATATGCAACCAAGAAAATGCAGCAAAAGCAAGTCCTTTTGGGTGGATAATTACTTCTTCCTAGGGCAGGTCATTATCTTGAGTCTTTGAAACGTGGCCTGTTCCTTCACAGGCTACCTCCATGAATGAGGTAATCTGCCTTTGTAAGTGGTGAGACCCTTGGCTCTGGAACCCACAATGCAGGTTCCCAGGGCCTGTTATAGTCAGCGTATTGTTGCTCGATTTCACGACAGAGCCATGTGTGTGGTCACCACAGGCACAGACTGCTCCGAGCAATGGAGCCCTGTTCAGCGTGCTCAGATGGAGCAGAGCAATGGATGCCTGTTCGCTGTGATTGGAGGGTGGCATGCAAATTTGCCACCATTCAGCATGCTCAGAGGCCACTGCGCAATGGGGCGCATGTTTGGAGTGCTTGAAAGGCACCGGGCAAAGGAGAGCCCATTCAGAAATGGAGCATCCGTTGATGCCAAGTAAGTCAGCAAGACTCCTGAGGCAAACTGCCTGTAACTTGCTGTAATGCATTTGTCAATTACCAGCAACCCCCATGGCAAAGGCTTTAAATAGTGCCCCATGCTCCTTGGCAAACCTCCAGGATTTCTGGGTATTACATCTCTGGGCCAATGGCTCTGCATCTCCAGGGTTTATTGACCCTTTTATGATGGGCATCATGCCCTACCACCCCTATAATCCTGACATAGGGCCTCATTACAGAACGGGCAGTCCGGAAATAATAGTGGCGGTAAACCTGCCGCCACTGTTAATTCCGGACCGCCCGATCCCGACTCCTGCAGGCGGGAAGTGATGTTCCCGTCAGGTCTGACCTGGCGGGTTTGACATCGCCCGCCTGCAGGCGGACGTGGAAACACCAGCACCATCACGAGATGGTGCAGGTATTTCCACTTCCTCATTCCCATTGAGTCCTGTTGGACTCAATGGGAATGGGGATTAACCGAATTCCACCTCCGGAATTCCTGGGACACCAGGGTCGTAATGCCCTGGTATTTCCGGGAGTCACAGAGGCGGAATGGTAATACGAGTCCGGCGGTAAGCAGGTGGTTTTACCGCCTCGGTTACCGCCAGACTGGTAATGAGGCCCATAGTGTATATTATTGTTAGATATTAGATTGATATGCTGTCTATTATTGTTACATTTAGATTATTATTTCAAAAAGGATATAGTAGGATAAAAAAATAAACATTCACTGTATCCATATTTTATACTGCCTTTCTACCCCTCTATCTAAGTTAAATGACACAATTTCATTTCCAGCCCATGAAAAGTAAAGAGTTCGAAGTGGGGTAGTAAAAAAGGGCCACAGCAAAGAAGAAGATAAGAATTGTGACGCATGCCATGATATCCTGGCTACGAGAACATCAGACTGGTGCGGGGAGATATCTAGGGCATATAATAATGTAAATAAAACCCATTTCATTAAGCAAAATCTGTGGTGTATGGATGACCATCCATCTAATATTATATTGTCACTAAACCAATATGTTCCGAGCCACATTACTAATTGTGCATAACCTCTTATTGCTATCATGCAAAAATCTCCCAAAAGGCACAGGGTGGACGGTGTTCAGAGGACACATGTTTAAAAGCACAGCCCTGTTGCATTAATGCATTAAATGAATGGAAAATACATATTTGTACCACAAATATAACTGTACTTCAACATAACCAAATTGTATATGTGCATTGCTCTGCATTTCTTTAATGTGCAACACATTTAGTTCATGTGAAACCCAATTTTCCTTCTACAATGGTATGCACTGTGTCAATTGTCTATGAAATACTATTTCATATACATTGTTTAAATGTGCTAACCAAGTATCTGTGCGCCTTCAAAAGCGGAAGAATGGATATAAGTGCCTTTATAGGTATGAAATAATCTGTGTGTTCAATTAACTCACATTACAGATTATTACAGGAGAGAAAAAGCTACACTATCCTCCTATGATCTATTGATTCTGTCCCTGAAAGGGATAAACCTCATCAGAGGTAGTCTTAAGTAAGCATGTTTTTGAAAATAGTTCTCATGAACAGAGGTCAGCTATCTGGCTGAGCAGTGACAGTTATTAATCAGGAAGGATCAATAAATTTAAGCTGAACAAATACATGGTGATTCCAAACACACGTGAACTCAGAAAATATATGTTAATGCATTTAATGTATATTATAACAAGCTTAGTTTGACGTTTTAGGACAGTGTTTACCTGCATGATATGGCCTCTCCCTATCTTTTATTGGCTGAGAGAAGCTTTCTACCGTACAATTCTTCAGAGAATTTCAACCTATAAATTCTAGCGTAACCATAAAATATCATTTTTCCATGTATAATGGATAGCTCAAACCGAGAGACATATGCCAACCTGTCCTTGAGTTAATAAGTAGATGAAATGGGACTCCAACATACAGAATAATAAATAACTTATCTATTTGAATGTTCACAATAATGTAAAACACCTTTATTGATATATATTTCCAATCTTTGGTCTTTCGAAAAAGTGAAGTTAGTTTCTAATTTAGGAGAGTATGTCCACAGCATAATTCTAAACATGATATATTAATATATATACATAATTAATAAATGGCCATTATTCAATAGCTTTCTCATATTTCATGGAGGCATGTGACAGACCAGTGGATCCCGATTCCCTGTGTGATTCAGATGATGTACACCTCAATAATGTGAAAGATTCTGAACCAAACATATGGGAAAAAAATAATTTTGGTCCACATCCGGGCAGAACCTCCCCTTGTCACATGGATAAATATTTTGGACCTAATCCAACAAGTGGGTGTACCACTGGGACTGTTAGTATCTGAAGTGAACCAAAATAAGAAGGTTTAAAAAATGTAAAATTGCTTAATCAAATGACACTATGTGGCAAAATGTAGTCTCTATATAAGCTTAAACACCCAGGAAGTACTCTGGAATTCTAGAAGGTTTGCAGACAAGAGAACCCTGCCAGAGATTGTAAGTGCTGGAGTGTGGTCATACCATGGAAAGGAATCATTTACCAGCTGAGCCACTTAATTATGTGGTGAATAAGGGAAGCAACTGGAAAAGTGATTTAAAATAGAATGCTACTCTCTTTTGGTGTGAAATGCACATTGCTCTCTGTCAATAGCTAAAGCAGTTGGGGAAGTAATTTAAAATGAAATTAAACCTTTCATCAGTGAAAGCCATTTTTAGATAATAAGACAAATTCTGTAGTCACACCATTCTAGTAGGATCAGAGGGAGTTGGGTTTGCCCATTCCCATTCCCAAAGCAAGATGCACATTTAAATGACTATTGAATTTGTTCTGCTAACATACACTTTGAAAAGAAAGGACCCTGTATTGAAAAGATTATAAATGCCAAGTAGGCGTGTCTGGTGCTGCTTATGGTTCTCTTCCCTTGTGGCTGGGACCAGACTGATATACAAATGGATATTTTTCCTCTGTGAAGGGTCCAGTGAGCTAAAACGTGGTTGTACATGCTGCTGAGCAGACGAAATTCCATAGAACAAGTTATTTGAACAATGTACTTTTTCATTTGAGGGGCTCTCACACTGCTGTTAATTTTCGGGTTAGGCATTAGTTCCTAACCCTTGTGATGAATCCTGAGTAGTCATCACCAGACCTCAGCCTAAAGTCTCTTCCCATGTGGCCAGGCCAAAAGCCGCCACTACTTGATGCTATCCTTGGGTGTGGTATCAGGGGGAAGGATAATTGGCAGAAGACAGCTATTAAGGAGAAGCGGTGACTCCACTAGGAGAAACGTGATATTTGTTCCTCTTCTGAGGGGTAATATGAAATCATCCCCCGATACCTAATGGCATGCTATAAATGAACCAATACCTCTAATATCAAAGTCCAAAGAGCCTGTTATGAGAAGTCAGTTAAACAGAATGAAGTTGGTGCCTCAAAGGTTCAGGAATTAAAGAGGAAAACCTTGAATTGCCATGACTCTGACTTAATGAGAAATCCTTACTCTAATGTGAATTACAAACATTTTCAACAACCTCCCCTTACTCTAATAACTCTCAGTTCATAGAACAGTTAGACTCCGTTAAAAATAACATGAAACAACTTAATGTTAAACATTCTTCAATGGACTACAGTTCCCATAATGCTAAAAGCACTGGGACAAGGAAGAGGATCTCAGAGGCAATGAGGACACAGATTAGTGAATATTCAAAGGTTCGGTCTAGTTGCTGTAACTCAAACCACCTGAGCAGGATATTTAAAACCCAAGATGAGGCCCAAACGAAAAATGAAGCGAATGAAGGTGAAGCAAAGGAAGAAGGCAGAGGAGCAGCGAATGTCCATGCAGGAGGCATAGCTAGGGAAGCTGAAGCCACTCAAGGTGCAGGAGCAGCCATGGAAGAAGCCTGTCAGCAGGGGTCACCCTACAGGGAGAAATAAAGCAGAACTGCAGAAGTAGAAAGAAAGAAGAACAAACGTTGAAAGACTGCCATGAAGCCTAACAGCAAGAGGGAGCAGCTGCAGAGAACCAGTGAATTGGCAGAGAGTGAATGCTGACCCCGGGTGCTCCGTACACCACAGCTGTTACCAAGCAATCATTTTGAATACCGAACAATTGCCAAAATTAAAGCAAACCATATGTACAGAAAACCGAATAGTTAAAGTAAATGAAGCGAAGTGGCAAAGAAGAAAGCTCCCTTATAAGGGACTACAAGAGGGGAACAACCAGTACTACCCTCAACCCATGCTGTCAAAAGACTTGAGGAGAACTACCAGTGGGGAAAGCCTCTAACTAATATTACCAAGAACCAAGAAGCTATGGGCATATCATATCAAGACAACAATTAGGAAAAGCTTATAACCGGCATTCCCATCAGCCAAGAAGTTGTGAGAAATTCCTAATAAATCAACCAAAGCATAAATCCCCTTTTCAGAGATATACTTTTGTGAAAGCTTGTATTTCACATTGCCAACAGCCCATGACTGTGAAACCATACTAGGGCGACAAGGACATAACTCTTCCTTTTTGGGATTTTACGCACTTACAGCCCAGCAACTGGGAGGAGAGGGCAGGAGCCGTCTCTCCCTAACCCTCCTGCCACCACCTACTTTTGACGGAGAAGCATCATCCGCTCCCTCAATCTGATGAGATAACAAACTTCATCCCGATTTTGAAGCTCGGATTCTTTTATTTTATGCAATTGATAATAAGAGCAGGAAAAGCAGTGTATAGTGCAAACGGAGAGTTTTTCCACTCAACACTCCATACAATCTGCAGCCCGACATCCGTTCCACAAGGTGCCATTATTGACAATGTGCATAATGGCCGCGATAGGCATTCGCACCCACTACAGGAAGCATCGTTCGAATTTGGCGCCCTGCAGCATCTGATTGGCTGTTCCATGCTACATCCGCCTTCCATCCGAACCGGGAGGCGGAAATCGGCCTTCAGGAGAAGGGCCGTGGAAAAGGGCCTGTCTGCACCCTATTCATCACTTACAGCCCAGCAGCCGGGAGGAGAGGGCAGGAGCCATCTCTCCCTAACCCTCCTGCCACCACCTACTTTTGACGGAGAAGCATCATCCGCTCTCTCAATCTGGTGAGATAACGAGCTTCATCCCGATTTGGAAGCTCGGATTCTTTTATTTTCTGCAATTGAAAATACGTGCAGGAAAAGCCCTGTATAGTGCAAACTGATCCTTTTTGCGCTCAACACTCCATACAATCTGCAGCCTGACATCCATTTCACAAGGTGCCATTATTGGCAACGTGCGTAATGGCCGTGATAGGCATTCACACCCACTTCAGGGAGCATCGTTCGAATTTGGCGCCCTGCAGCATCTGATTGTCTGCACCCTGCTACATCTGCCTTCCACCCAAACTGGGAGGCGGAAGCCGGCCTTTAGGAGAAGGGCCGCAAAAAAGGGCCTGTCTGCACCTGTCCGCGATGGATCAAGGTCGGCTGAGCTGTCCCCTGTCCCGTCCATGCCTCTCTGTAAGTACGATACAACAAAGTGACCCGCTCCCCATAGACGTGACCTCACGCTTATATCACTACGTGGTGACCAGGATAGTTGGCACTGTATCCTTCCCCAGTGCACAAGTATAACGCTGACTGCCTAGGCACGCATGACTCTGTACAACGGTGCATGGAACTCCCGTCCTCTATCGAAACCCTTATGATTGGCATGTTACGTTACTTGCTCATATGTAATTGTGTCTAACTAGCCAAACAAAGTGAAATGCCCCCATGCATTAATGTTTTCGATAGTTTAAATGTTGACCCACCTACCAATCTAAATACCATCACTGCTAATATCCTGCATTTAGCCTGCCTTACCAGTTATGTTATCAACTTTTAGCCTACATTGTCACCAAATGGCTCTATGCTAGTCATATGCCAGTCTGTGTATCATACATTGCATTTAGCCCTAGGGCCAGACTCTGTTTATTGTAGCATATTGCATTCAGCCTACTTGCCTCCATACCGTATTGCACTCTGCCCATCTGACACTTTATAGCACACCGCAATTAGCCCATCCTTCGCTCTGACTCTCAGCCACCGAGTTGATTACTTAGTCCCTTTACACCATACTATACCTGAAATAGCTATGCTAGGCCAGATACTTTTCATCATGTTCCCTTTCTGCCTCGTTCAAGATGATATACCTTGCACAAGTAATCACTTCCTTACTCTCAGAAACGGACTCGCGAGACTAGCCTGCCCTAAACATTATCCCATTCCATATTCGGCTCCATTCCTCCCACTCACTTCACAATTTCCACCCAGCCCAAACCATACTTTCAATCTCAAGGCCCGTAACACGATACTTGGGGGCGAGCCTTCTGCATCAGCTCTCAGAGACTACCTTCCGTCTATCCCTAAACGCATATTTATCTTCAAAACCTACCCCATCAAAGGGATCGATAGAACTCCCCACCTAAGAGCACGTACCAAAGTATTCCGTCACAGCACTACACCCACCCTCACGGCTACCAAACCACCCAAACCCCTGGATCGCTGGATAAATAAAAAGCACAATCCACCTACTGCTGCAAACACCAGAAGAACTCCTAATGCTCCCTCCTCTCAGATGGCTAAGCCTGCTCCCATAGTGGAACCCAAGCCTTCCATCAGCCTCAAAAATGCCCTCATCAACACCCGATCAGAGCCCACGCTATCGAAATACACAACCTAATCATTGATCAAAACTGGACCTACTAGTAATCATAGAATCCTGGCTGCACCAAGCTTCAGGACAATGCTAGCTCTGGCTAACCCACCCGACTATTCCGTCCTCAGAACCGACAGAACCAATTCCACAGGAGGTGGTGTAGCCATCATAGCTAAGAACAACCTACAAATTAGATCAAGCTCCATCGAAATAATTGCAGGATATGAATTACTGCTTGCCAAACTCGCCATGAATCAAAATACCAAAGTTAATATTGTGGTAATCTACAGAACCCCCAGTTCAAATAGTCACCCATAAATAGACATTCCGTTACTACTTGCGTCCATCTTAAAACCTAATACAAAATGCATCATCGTTGGGGACCTGAATCTAGGATTCAACCATGATCAAGATTTGAAAGTGACAGCCCTATACCTAGCATTGAAAGACATGAACTTCAGCCAACTTGTTAATGCTCCCACACACATCAAGGGCAGAACCCTTGATTGGATCCTCACTCTTAACATCAAACTCACTATAGGCCCAATTACTCCACTTAGCTGGACAGACCATTTCTGCGTAGAATTCACTTTCATGAGTGATGACTCCTGCCCTCCTAAGGCCAAAGTAATGGATACCTTTGAAAGCAGAAACCCTTGGAAGTTCACTGTAGAGAACTTTGACCCCACCCTGAATAAAAGACTAGAATCTCACTCAGCCTTCAGTAATGATCCCATTGCCATTGGCGAGTACTACCACAAATGCCTCTCCATTACTATTGACTAAGTAGCTCCTATCACAATTAAAACGCGATGTGCCAACAAAAAAACAAATTTCTGGTTTAACGAAGAATTAGTTGCCCTAAGAAGGACTACACATTCTCTTTAACATGCCCATAGTAAATGCCCCACCCCTGACTCAGCCAAAGCCTTTAAGGACGCCAATAACATCTACAAAACAGCCATCATCTCCCACAAAGCTAACTCCTACAACACTTGTACCAGTAATGCAGCATCGGATTCTAAAGAACTCTTCTCTATCCTTAGAGAAGTAGAAAACCCAATACCAACCACAACATCCACCAATTCCAGTAAAGAATGGTGTACCATCATACAAGATGCGCTTGCCTCCAAAATTGCTTTGCTCCAGAATAAAATAACTACAAAAAGACTGTCATTAGCAGATAAAAGTACCTCTACCCGCAGAACCCTCCCCACCATCAATGGTAACCCCAATTCTCTATTTCATTTTACCCCTGTCACCCAGGAACTTGTACTTGACACTATCTCTAAGTTAAAAGCCTCTAATTGTAAGGGAGATACCGTCCCAGCCAAATTAGTCAAAACATGTGCTTCCACCTTGACCCCTACTATCGCTAACTTTGTCAACTCCTTTCAATTCCAATACAGTACCAGTCAGCATCAAAGAAGCTTGGGTTACCCCACTTCTGAAAATAACAACTCTGGACCCCACTATACTGACAAATTATCACCCTATAACCACGGTCCCATTCCTACTTAAAATCATTGACAAATTAGCTTATAATCAAATCCAAGCACACCTGGAACAGCACCAGCTCCTTGGTACCAGCCAATCAGGCTTTAGGCCTAACCATAGCACGGAAACAGCACTCCTGGACCTCAAAATCCAGATCGATGCTATCAGAGATTCAGGGAAACTCTGCATTCTCCTGCTGTTAGACTTCTCTGCAGCATTTGACGTCGCAGACCATGATAAACTATGCACCTCACTTGCTATGGACTTCAACTTTTCCAACGATGCCACTGCATGGATGAAATCCTTCTTAGCCGATCGCACTTCCAGAGTGTCCATAGGTAATGAAGCCGCCGACCCCATTCCAGTCCCCATCGGAGTGCCCCAAGGATCATGCCTCTCTCCCACACTGTACAACGCATACACTAAACTCCTCTTCTCAGCATTAGACGACATGGGTGTCATCTACACTAATTTTGCAGATGACACACAGATCCTCATACCACTCACAGGCAACTATGACCAGGATACTGTGACCATTAATAAAATATATGTCATCATCCAAAATTGGGTGGCACTAAATAGTCTCTGTCTCAACGATGAGAAGGCAGATGTTCTCATTGTAGGATCCCCAGCTAAAATAGCAGCTCTCTACCCAGACTACTCCTCCTTCAAAATCGATGGTACCCTCATTCCAGTGCTAAAGCAAGTGAAAACGTTAGGCGTCTACCTCGATGCCAGTCTTACTATGACTAAACATATTAACACGCTCGCTTCTTCTACTGCCTAAACCTCTAAACTTATTACTCTTAGCCTACAATTTCTGACCCCAACCAACTGCCTCACCTTGGCCAGGGCCCTAGTATTATCTAAGTTGGATTACTGCAATGTGTTACAACTAGGCACCTCCAGCACCAACCTCACCAAAATGCAACTACTGCAAAATAAAGCTTTAAGGGCAGCACTAGGGATAAAAAAATCTGATCACATTTCTAAGACAAGGAAGGATGCTCACTGGCTTCCCAGCAAAGCTAGAATTATCTTTAAAACACTATGCATTGCACACAAATGTCTTGCTAAAAAAGCCCCAACATACCTCTACAGCTAAAAGAATCCACTAGATCACTAAGCTCCAATGACAATCTCCTACTTGTACCCCCTCATTACAAAACCACTAGAGCGGAGGGCAGCAGTTTCCTTGTTTTAGCTCTCTAACACTGGAACACCCTCACCATCAATATCAAACAAGAATCTTCTTTCCCTGGTTACAAGGAATTGATAAAAACATGGTCATTCAATCAATACTAGTATAGTGAGCTGTGCCTCCTCTCAAGTGTGAACACTCCAGTGGAAACTGTAAATCTTGTTTATATCTGTTATGTACTATTTTGTCTTCTGTCAATAATTTCTATACTCTGTAACAATGTATGACCAATGCCTAAGCTGTCCTGTAATCACGCCGTGATACCCGAGGGTCTGGCCGTGTAACAAATGAATAAAATACATTTTTAAAAAATAAACTGCAGGAAGCTTGTAACCCAAACTGCTGTTAGTCAAGAGGCTGTCTAGAAGTCATTGGAGACCCTTTGAGAATACTTCTTGTACATTTCATTCTCAGTTTAGGGAAAATTGGAACACAAGATGTCAAGGGTCAACAGACTATACGAAAATGCAGTTATTGGCCAAACCTCTTTTCAAGGGAAATTGGTGTGGATAATCTTGGAATCAATATTGCCACCAAGTTTGAAGTTAGTTGTAGGAATTTTCTTCCTGGCAGGCGAGTATGCCAGGAAAGGGTTTATAGTGGTTAGTTTGGCAGGTGAGTGGACCGGGAAAGAAGATGGTGGTTTGATATCTTTGTTTCAGAAAGATATGTGGAAAGAATTCATGTACTGTACCATTTGTTTGACAAGAAGATATATTGAGAAAGATGGAAGTGCTATCTTGACAAGGAGTCGTTTCTTTGAAGAAAGTGTTACATGGTAACAGAACAATTGCATTGGATTTTGAACCTCTGTTTTGGGGAGAAAATCAATCATCCTTTCAAGAGGGATATTGTGGAAGACATTGGGCCTCATTATAAGTTTGCCGGTCCGGAAACTACGGTACCGGTAAGCATAAATAATAATAATAATTAGGCATTTATAGAGCGTACGAACCCTCAGGTATCTGAGCGCTGCTTATTATTACCCACGGTCAGTGGTCGAAGTGTACCAAAAGAAGTAGTGGAGCTATGTTCCCTGCTGGACTGCTCTCGCTCCCCACAAACCCCATCCCCACGCCCCCTCCCAAACACAATACACACACCCAGACACTTGCACCCGCTGTTTAAGGGAACGTTCAGTGCATTGCACTGAAAGTGCAAGTTTCAACTTCTTCCTACACTTTTATTTTAAAACTAACCCATTCCGGAAAGGTTTCTTTTTAAAATAAAAGTATAGGAGCTGTAAAAGGTATTTAAAAAAAGTAGAGGAGCACTGCTCCCGACCGCTCCCGCTCACTTCGACCACTGCCCACGGTGTGTGGTGCTCATTTATCGACCTCTGAAGTATTAAAGGCTGAGTTTGGCCCCGCCGGGATTCGAACCTGCGTTGGTAGGCTCTGCACGGATGTCAAAGCGAGCGCTCTACTCGCTGTGCCACTTGACCAGAATGAATGCCGGTACAGTAGTGCCCGGACCGGCCAACTACGAGTTGTGCTCGCGGGGCCTTTCTGCCTGCCAAGTCGGACCTGGCGGGAAGAAAGGCATCCGCGAGCACCACATGTCGGATGTACCGGCACCGTTACGAACGGTGCCGGTGCATCTGACCTCCACATACCCATTCAGCCCTATGGGGCCGAATGGGAATGGGGAGCATCTTTTTTACGGCGCCCACAAATGGGCAATTACCAGGTCTGGCAGGGCCGTAATGACCCAGTAATTACCCATTTGTGGGCGCTGGAAAAAATTGCAAGTTTGGCGGCAGCCTGCCGGTTTTACCGGCAAGGCTACCGCCAAACTTGACTTTCAAATGTTTACATTTCCACTTGCGACATTCCAATGTCAATTATAATTTTTGAGTGCCATTCCAAGTTGTCTTTGAAAGAAAGGGTTTTCACGTTCTGATTTAAATAATCTCCATTTTATTAATACATTAGTATACTGTTGTAGCCATTCTCATCACTCTCTACACGTGTTTCATGCCTGTTTAGGTCACAGGTGATCATCAGGAGAGTTTTGTCATTCAAGTCACGTTGATTCAAATTCAGTAAGAAAAGGAATTTAATATTTCACTCCATGTCATTGTTTCTTTGATAAAGTATCTATTCTGTATCCTGGTTTTTTAAGCGATGCAGGCAGTTTTCCCTGGCTCCTTGGCACTCACCAAGTCACGTTGATTCAAATTCAGTAAGAAAAGGAATTTAATATTTCACTCCATGTCATTGTTTCTTTGATAAAGTATCTATTCTGTCTAGATTTGAAAAAATTATAGAACAGGGTTACCATTTTTGAATGGTTACTCTTTGTTATATTTCAAAGATATAGGGCCTCATTACAACCCTGGCGGAAGACCATGGTGCTGATAGCACCATGGTCCATGCCGGTAAGTTACCGACTCCGCCATGGAGAAAGGGGGAATTACCACCCCATTACAAGGTTGGTGGGGCGGTAATTCCCCCTTCCTCCATGGCCCTTCCCCATTCCCATTTTTGCCCCATTAGGGCTCAATGGGAATGGGGAAGGCGCTAAGTATGGTGGCGCAAATTGCGGCACCGTAATTAGCACCAAGGTCCCTTTGCAGGTCCCTACTTTAACGGCTGGTCTACACCAGCCGTTAAGGTCGGGTCCCGCAACGGGACCTCGTAATTAGACGCTAATAGGTTAACGGTGCCGCAGCCTTTTACGGCGCCGTTAACCCATTAGCGCCTGGGTCGTAATGAGGCCCATAGTCCAGAGTTAGGGGGGGAAAAAAGAGCGTGGGGAGGAATCAGAGGTTTAAATAGCTTACCTCCTGGTTTTTTAAGCGATGCAGGCAGTTTTTCCTGGCTCCTTGTTTCGCGCGATCTGTGTTTTGATTGCGCTCGTTTATATACGCTTATTATGCATATGACATCATCGCGCACATGCTCTGTGGACGCAATGACATCATTACGCCATCACGTGCTACGTGGTGGCCATTTTCAATGCCTTTCCCTCTTTCTTTTAACTCAAACATGATTATGTTGTTACGCCATCACGTGCTATGTGGTGGCCATTTTCATTACCTTTACCTTTTATAATAGTTGTATTCAAAGAAGATTTGTGTTAGGAAAAAGGTTTTAGCATTTTATTATTGACTTTTGTCACTATTAGTGTTAAACTTTATTATTTGCAGGCAAAATGTATGCTTTGATAACTATTGTTTCGATGTTTCAATTCATTGGGAACCAATAAAAAGAAAAAGAAAAAGAAGGAAAAATTATTTTTTCTGTTAGTCAAATGATAGATGAACTTGGTACAAGTATTATTACAGCTGTAAATACTGTATATGATAATTGTGATGATAGTTAGAAGTGATGTTCATTTCTGGATAAAATTTCTATTTTGATTTCTATTATTTCGGCATTTCAAATCATTGAGAACCAATAAAAAGAAAAATCATGTTTCATGTTAATCAAATAATAAATGAACTGAGATGCAAGTATTATTTCAACTGTAGAGGCTGGTTATGATGATTATGATGATGGTTGGAAATGAATTCAAGAATTGAGATTTGTTAGTCCAACACCACATTTCCTAAAAAGAATAAAAAATAACTTATTAACTTTTTTCAAAGCCAATTACAAAATTCATTGTCTAAATTTAAACCGGTGTCACAAGTGTCCATCATACAAATCCATTTGGATTCCCTTTGTCTTGGAATTTGTTCCTTGTCTCCTCCTCTAGGTAATTCTTCAATTTTGTCCAATCCAAAAACTTTTAAGTTATCAATGCTGAGCCCTTTATGTTCTGTCATCCAATGAAAAGAAAGTGGGTATTTCAAATCTAGGTTCCTTATTGTGCACAAATGTTCAAAGATTCTGATTTTCAAGCTTCTGAGTATATACATTTTGGTGCAAACACATTCAATCGCATATACCACATATTTGCTGTTGCAGTTAATGAAATGTTTCAACTTATATTCTTTTCCATTTGGTAATTCAATGTTCTTCTTTCCATTATTTATGTGTGGACATAGTTTACAGTTACCACATTTGAATGTGCCATAAATTGGCTGTTGTTGTAACATTTCTCTAATATTTGTTTTTCCAATGGATTTGAAATTACTTGGGCTCAATTTATTGTGAAGTGTTGGAGCTTTCCTGCAGCATATCCCTGGGTTTCATCAGTGTGTTTTGAAAGAGTATCGTCTAATTCTAACATATTCCAATGTTTTTTGAGAATTTTTCTTAGTGTGGATGTGTCTGTGCCATATGTTGTGATGAATTTCGGGTTAAATTGGGGCTTTGCTTGCTTGGGTTTGTCTTGTAGTAAATATTCTCTTGAAATTCTCTCAGCTTTTTTAATAGATTCATTGATTCTTTTCATTTCGTATCCTCTGTGTGTAAATTTTGTGATTGCTCCTTCTAGGTTAAACTTAAATGTTTCAGTTGTGCTGCAGTTCCTTTTGATCCGTAAAATTTCTTCATAGGGAATGTTTGATATGATGTGTTTTGGATGGTTGCTTGAAGCATGTAATAGACTATTGCCTGCAGTGGGTTTAATAAATACATTTGTAATTAGTTTGTCTTCTTCTGCTTGTATTTCTAGATCTAGAAATTGAATTTTATCTTTACTGAGATTTGCTGTGAATTTCAAGTTATATTCATTATCATTCAGGTAGTCAACATATCGAAAAAAAATCTCTTTGTTCTCCTTCCCAGATTAAGAAGATGTCATCAATATACCGACCCCAAAAAATGATGTAAAAATGATGTAAAAGCTTCATGTTTCCACGCATGTTTCAGCTCATAGTAACTCATAAAGAGATTTGCATATGATGGGGCGAATTTGGACCCCATCGCTGTGCCTTGATTTTGTCTATAAATTGTTTAATTGAAGCAAAAGGTATTGTTTCGTAAGGCAAAGTTCAGCATCTCCAGAATCATCTGGTTTTCTTCTTTATATGAGATTGATCTCGTTTTTAGGAAGTATTCGGATGCAATTATTCCTTTGTCATGATTGATGCTTGTGTATAAAGATACAACATCCAAAGTTGCTAGTATATAATTTTGTTGCCAAGGACTTGAATCTAGTTGCTGTATAATATGTTTGGTGTCCCTTATAAAAGAGGCTAATTGCATGGTCAATGGTTGTAAATGTATATCTATGAACTGCGAAATTCTTTCAGTCAGAGAACCTATACCATTAATTATGGGTCTGAAGATGGGATAGTCAATATAATTCTTATGTATCTTAGGAAGAAAATAAATTGTTGACATTTTTGGATGTTTAACGTTCATGTATTTATACTCTTCTTCTGATATTAGATCATTTTTTTTGCCAATTATTGCTCATCATCTCCCATGTATCTGTAAGCTCTTTCAATGGATTTTGGTCTAATACTTCATAATTTTGTTGAACATTTAATTGTTTTAAGGCTTCTCTTATGTAGTCCTGTCTGTTCATCAAGATTAACTTGACTCCTTTGTCAGCCATTTTGACCAAAATCTCCTCAATTTTCGATAGGTTCCCAATTGCATTCCATTCTTTAAGTGTGAGGTTAAAGTTTATTTTGGTTTTTTGTTTTTCCAAGTAATTTTTCCTGAGGTCTTTTTTTACAGCCTTCTGAAATAAATCAATTACATTTTCTGAGTTGAAATTTGGTGTGAATTTTGGCATTGGTTTGAGTTCTGTTTCTTCCGAAAGAAAAGTATCTATACCTTGTTCCTCTGCATAATCTTGTATGGTATATTCCTCATCTCCCGCTAGGTTGAGTAAATCTACGGTTTGTTCTATAAATTCTTCTGAGAATTTGGAGGGCATGGTCTTAAATCCAGTAGGTCTTTTTTGATAAGGATTTTCTTCAAAATATTTTTTGAATTTTAATTTTCTGCAAAACTTATATAAGTCTAATTGCATCTGAAAGTAATCCATTTTGTTTGAAGGAATAAATGAGAGTCCTTTGTTTAGTGCTGAGTGTAGATCAGCATCTATCCGATAACTTGAAAGATTCACTATTAGATCTACCTCTGATTCCCTCTTTGTTTTGATCTTGTTTGCATTCCTAGTTTGTTTTTTTGGACGTTTCTGTCCTCCTCTCCGTCAAACTTGTAATGAGGCCCATTGACTTGTTTTTAGTTATCAACCAACTGAGATGAAAAGAACATTTGTGTTATCTCTCAGAAAGACACAGTGGTTGAAAAAGACTTTTCTACTTCCATGAACAGAAATGTAATCTAAGTATTCCTGAATTGATCCAGGGGATGGTAATATAACCGTGGTCTCAAGAAGTGCTTTCAAGAACATTTGAGTTTGAAATATAAAACTGTTTTGTTGAACCAAAAGTCAGCCGCATTTTCCTTGTATCATTTTATTGTATGTATTAGTTTGAGGGCCAGAGATATTTTGGACACTAGGTCATGTTTCTTTAGTTTTAGTTTGCTAGGCAGGGACTTCTCTAGTAGGTCAGGGAAAGTAAATGTTACCTTTGTGTCCGTCTCACATTTCTGACCCCTAACACTCATCAGGAAATTATATTTTCATGCTCATATGACTTTTAATGGAACACATATTTCTGTGTTTTCACATGCATACTAACATTAGAAACGACGAGAAAACTATTATCTGTAGTTGATTGCCCTGTGAATGGTGATTTCTTTGAATTTAAAATATATGATGTAGATTTTCTCTCTGATGTAAATATTTGTCATTGGGATTAGAGAAACTCAAATGAAATGACTGTTATGAAATAATATAATAAAAACACTTGTTGATGTTGGAGAAAATAAAATGTATTAAACTGTCATTGGAAAATCAGAATAAGAAATTGTGTGTTAGACGACAAGTGGCAACTTGCTGAATTAGAATGTTTATTGTTACATAGAATACTCTACAGAGATGTATTCAAACAAATGGATGCTTGTGTGTCTTTTGAATTAACTCCAAAATGCTGACAAGTTACATACTGTATTCGAGTGGTCTGTACTTCTTTGTAAAGTCTATTGTGGTTGACTTCCCCAACATAACGTTATGGATTCACCTTTGGTTTTGATTTAGCATTTTAATAAAACTGAAAATGCGGATCAAATATAGCCTGTTTCTTGCACCAGAATTTTAGGATGGGTTTGAGTAATATGGGGTGTAACATCAGAGGTTGCCAACTCTGTGCAATCAGTGGTAAGGCTAAAATATATTCAAGAAATCAATTGAAATGCCTTTCACCTTCCAGTATTATCTGTGTCCAGCTGCAAGATGAAGTAGAGTGGGACAACGGCAAAGCCAGGGGATGTGACTTTGATCTGCCCACCTGTCCCTGGACAGCACTGATAAGACAGCCTCTCCCATACCAGCCACCCAGATCTGCACCCTTGTCAGCTGATACTTGCTATGTGCTTCTCCTTAGAGTCAGGTAGAGGCAGAGAGGTATCTGAGTCCAATCCTAGCCTGGTTAGTCTCTGTTCCCTGCTGCTAACCCAAACACAGGATCTCTCTGTGCCTATGGTCCTTGGCTCCCCATCATTTCTCCTTACTTCCTCCTTCCTTCCCTCTAATCCCAGAAGAGAACTACCCACCTTCCCTATAAACAGGGACGTTGCAACCTTTGCTCCCTGCTCCGTAGCCGGATGCTCCCTCTTTTGTCAGCCCCATCCGCTCTCTGCCACCCCCATTCTCTCCACTCAACATCTGTTCACTACTGCCACCACTTCCTATTAAAACCCACACCACAGAGGGCTCTGAACGAAGATCTGCTAGTAAATTTCTAATATTCTTTGAGAGTAGTCACCATCACAATTGTGATTTCCTGGCACCATTTTCAGGGTCAGGGCTCAGCAGGTTCTATCATTGCTGGTGTTTCTGGATAAGTGCGAACAAGAACATGCACAATTTGAATGTCTGGGTACCAGTCTCAGGGGCAGGGCTCAGCAGCCCCCATTAGTGCTGGTGATAATGAATACGTTTAAACTAGATACCCCAGTGTATGAATTGTAATCCAATTCCTGTGCACCCCCACATTACCAGATTGTGGAAAACCAAACACATAGTATTGGGAAAAGTTGGATAGGCACAGTGTGGTGCTTGACACCATAGGGCTGCACGAGCAATTAAAGAAAGAGCTATTGTGAAGAAAAAAAAAGAGAGGACCTAAATAACCAGTTATGCTCAAGAAAGCCAGTTCATGAAAGCATTTGTGTTTCCTTGCATGTAAACACAGCCAAAGTAGTGAAAATTGTCGGTGCATGCTGAGAAACTATAAACACACAGGCAATGGGCGAGACCAAGAACACCTTATGCTCAAAACCTCCACAGGATGAGGAGAGCCCATAAAGGGCTTTTTATTTTGAAATACTGAAATAAAAGTGAAAAGTATATTGTATTCCTATTTGAGGGATAGTAATGCTAGCGGAACAGACGCGATTCATACTGTTGCTGCCATAGTTAGATATAAAGGCAAGAGTGAGTCAGAAATGATTTGCACCTCTGCCCAGCAATGACCTAGATAATCCCCCCCAAAAAGAATCCACCTTCCCAGGGTGATTACCCAGCAGCCAGCAGCATCAACAATGACAAGGAAGCTACCTGGAAGGTGGAGGAACCCGACCAAGCGGATGCGGGTGGCTTGAGGGATAAACGGCATAGCCAGCCAGCACAAAATGGTGCCAATGTAAGGGCAATGGTGACGGTGACCCAAGAAGGAGCAGAAGTCGAGTAGTGGTGAGACAACACTCTTCTGGATGGCAGAGACTCCCTTCCGGAAAGGCGCTAGGTCCAGGAGGCTAACATGGGATGGTAAAATAGGAACAGCCCAGACACAGCCCCAGCAACACAGCATTCAGAGCAGCGAGCAAGGAGGTCTGGGGCGATGGCGAGGAGCAGCCTGGGAAGGGGGACGGCAGCCAAAAGAACCCAGCATTCAAACAAAGGGCCCAGGACTCAGCCAGTACGACTGGACCTGTGCTACAAAATCTGAATCCCATCTTTGTGGCTAATCCTGCAGTAACTCTAGCAATAATCAAATGAGATCAAGAGTGCACAGGGTTTCCTCTAGATAAGTGTGTCTGGCCTAGCCCTCCCTTCCCATCACAGGCAAGGGTGACAAATCATGGATTTGGTGGCCAGCCAATCATACTGGCCTTAAAAACCTCCAAACACTCGGGACCACCCACAGTGGATGTATACTTGGCCACTGGTTAAACCGTTCAAACCTGGGAGGGTGCAGAGGTGGCTCAGGGAGAGACATGTTTGAACAAGGACCAATTTAGGCCTGTCTCATGATGGTCCCCACAAAGGCATGGTCAAAAACAAAATGGTTAGTAATAGGATTGAATAAATTCAGTAATACTGCAACAGTTGCCATACTTTTACATTGGGCTACTAATATAGTAAATCGGCATGCACACCTGGTGAAGCTAAAACTAAATTATAGCTCATCAGCGTATTCCACAACACAAGTGTAGGGTGATCAAGTCACCCTGGGGCCAAAATGCGAACAGGGTCATAAGTGCCATATCAGGTACCATAGGACAGCACATCAAAAAGGTTTGCTGTGGAATGGGAACTTCAGTAGAAGCCCCTCTGACCATAAAAATAAAGTCCACATTTTTCTCTAACACTAATATTAAAAGTATTTGAAATATCCTTAGTGCATTCCTAATGTAAAGTCTTTGTTCTAAAAACTCCAGGACTCTCTGGGAGGCCAGGGAAAACGTTTTAGTTCACATAAGTGTCTTAGAAAGTACATTTTAGCGAGTTTAAAGAGTTACTAAAAGTTCTCACATAGAAAACAATGGAGCGGAATTTCATAGGTCTGATGTGGCTGTAGGAACAATTGCATGTTCTCCTTTTAATCTACCAGGTGCAGCAGAAGCGGCAACCAGCCAGAGGGGACACCAGTGAGGACCATCAAGAAGAGCAAGCAGGCCATGAACGAGCACATAACCCACCCTAAACAATCGGATATAATGGTAGCGGGGGTGGGGGGGCTCAAAACCTGACTATTCCTACAACCAAGGAACAGGCTGTGGATGGAACAAGTTACAGAAACAGGCCCCCAGTTCCCGGAGGCAAGTACTCATGGTGCAGAAAGTGTAGAGTTTGGCCCACAAATGGTGGCCGCATAGTTGAGTTTGGGTTTCATTTGTGAAACTGGTTAGACAAAGATGTGGACCTAGAGTAGAGGCAACTGTAACCCATGACCCAGCTATGATCCATACAACCAAAGGAGAAACAACCATGGCAACTTGGAGGATGCCCCCAGGGCAAAAGAATCAGTATCCTTGAAGATGACAACAGGAACAAGGTTCCAGGTTAGCTCAAGGGACAAAGAAGGGGCATCCAGTCAACAAAGCCAATAAAGAACAGTCCAGTGACAGGGGCAACAGCAGGATGTCCTCAAAACTGAGCAGATCTGGAACAGTAGAAAGACACTCAATTCCCATGCTAGGAAGTGTCTCCACTTTAAAGCACTTGGGACAGGCAAATTTGCTAGGGAGGCAGCACTACAGATAAGAAAAATGTCCCACGAGTGATGACCCATGAAAGAACAGCCAGTCCAGCCAGCTGCAATGATCACAGGAAGTGAAGGAAGAGGCCAGGTTGGTATTCGAAGAGCAAGGAGAAAGAAGCTCTCATGGTGCTCTCAATCTGGACCATCTTCTGCAACTGCTTCTCTGTAACCTATCCTACCCCTCTGTCAAAAACTGGGATGAAAAAGTTCAAGAAGGATCTCTTGGTCTCCAACCCTGGCCCTCCCATCGCTGACACCTATGTCACAGACCTGCACTTATTTATGGGCTCGCGCCCCCTCTTCCATCTAGTGGTCAATGCCTGACACTTACCTATTGCCTTGGCAACTGTCTCTCTGGCACGTCACCCCTCTGTGGATCCTCTAGGACCTGCCCCCCTCCCCTATCCCTCGCTCTCTCTGCACTTGCACAATCCAAATGTTCACAAGGCCTAGTAGGACCGCTTTTTTTGTACTTTGCTCATTCCATTGTCTTGCTGTTTCCCTTGTTCCCTTCCCTTGCCATGTGGGTGCATTGAAACACAATTCTCTTGACGCACAAGTGCCTTAAAAATGCCCAATAAATAAATAAATATATAAATAAATGCCTCTTCCAGGCAGACCTTCACCGACATCCTCTTCTTTGTTCCCTCTCAAGACCTATGGGTTCCCCTCATGGTCTCTGTACTCTCTCCTATCTCTTCCTCTCCCATTAATGGAGGTACCCGTTTGGAGGTAGTCTTGGCATCCTACCTCTCTTCCAGGGTCATCATTAATGTCTATCAGAATGACAAGACCATGGCTCAGGGCTCTAAGCCCAACCTCCTCCTTCTTGACAGGTGCCTCCCATCTCTCACCAACCTCCCCCTCCCCTCTCCTGCATCCCCTCCTTCTGTCATCTCTATGGCTCATCTGTCATCTCCAACTGTTGTACCACACTGCTCTACCCTCCCTCGGAAGACCTTCAAAAGTGGCACCCTTTCCACTTAGCTACCCGCAACGCTCGCTGTGCAGTCAAACACTCCCCTGACATCTGCTACCTCCATGAGTACCTCGACATAGATGTCCTTGCTCTCACTGAGACATGGTTCACGGACAGCTCTGTAACAGCTTTTGACACTCTTCTCCCTGGGGGCTCCACTATCCTCTCTAAAACCAAGCCTAACCGGCCGAGGAGCGGAGTGGACCTCATCTTCCCTGAGTGGGTCCCTGCTACGTTCATGCCCACTCAGACCTATTCCTCCTTCGAATGCCTTGTCTGTAGGCTTGGTGTCTCCCCTGGCCTCTCTCTGACTCTGGCCACCATCTACAGGGCCCCTGGCCCTGTGTCCCGCTACCTCTCTGAACGGGCTGACCTCACCTCTTCTCTCCTAACCACGTCCTCAAGCCTCTCTTCCTTGGAGACTTCAATATTCACCTCTTCTCCAATGATGCACCCCACAGGGTTTTTCCGCAACCTCTGTGACTCTCTCTCCCTCTCCATTCTTCCCTCTGGTCCAACGTACTTTGCAGGCCATACCTTGAATGCTCTCATCTCCTCAGACCTCCCCATTTCCAACACTCCCGTTACACCTCTCTCCTGATATGATCATGCCCTCCTTTCCTCTCACTTGAACTCTTTGCTCCCCCGTCTAAGACTCTTCCCGCACTGCCAGCCTCCTTCCCCTCCACTCAACCGATAAAATGAGTGTCAGTTGCCGCTTTTGCCATCACCTGCTATCTCCCTCCTACTTCTTCCATGGGCTGTCACTCTGATACAGCCATCTCTAACCTTCAACTCTCCATTTCCAACACTATAGGCCTCCTTGCCCCTGTCACAAGGATCTGCTTCAAGCCTGCTTCCAAGTGCAACTCCTGGTATGCCTCTGATATGGCTGCTCTGAAATGCAAGTGCAGAGTAGCTGAGCAGAAGTGGCAGGCTTCGAGAAAATCCTCTGACAAACTGGCCTACTGCTCCAAAGGCAAAACAGATTCGACATCGGCTCTAAGGAGAGGGCCTATATCCAAGCCTGCATCTCTGCGGCTATTAACAACATGGCTGAACTTTTCAAAATCTGCAAGGAACTCGCCCACCCCATTGCAGTCTCCACTTCTCCTCTTCCTTCCCTGGCACTCTGCACTTCTCTGGCCTCTCACTTCACCTCTAAAACTCAGGTCATGCTCTCTTCCCTCACTGCTACTCCATATCCCTCTCCCTCCCCTTCTTTCAGTCCTCCCTTGGCTGTCCTCTTTTTCTCCCATAACACATGATTATGTTTCTAGACAGGTCTGCTCTATGAAAGTCTCTTCCAAACAGGTGCTCCCCTGCTCCTCCAGAACTATTAAGGGCAACACTGTCTCCCTTGCTCCAGCCATGGCTAATTTCTGCAATCACTCCTTTGCCACTGGATCCTTCCCCTCACTCCTTAAGCACTACCTTGTGCACCCTCTCCTCAAAAAACCTTCCGCTGATCCTTCCTGCCCCGCAAATCCTCCCCATCTCCATTATCACTTTATTGGGCAAACTCTTGGAGAAGCTGGCCATCTCCCAGCTTGTCCTCCACACTGAACCTGTTGGTTGTCTCCAGAACCACCAGTCTGGCTTTAGACTTGCCAGAAGCACAGATACAGCTCTCCTGAACAGCCGTGACGACTTGCTCACTAATCTTGATGCCAGCTCTTTCTCTTTTCTCATCCTTCTTGACCTCTCCTCTGCCTTTGACATGGTCAATCACGACACCCTAATAAAGTGGCTGCGTGACACCCTTGGCATAACAGACCTGGCTCTGGACTGGTTACCTCTTTCCTCTCTGACTGGCCTTCCCAGGTCCGATTGGGCCCTTTCCTCTCCAGAATCTTACTCTCCACTTGTGGTGTCCCTCAGGGCTCTATCCTCTTCCCCTGGTTCTTTAATATCTACCTGACCGCTCTAGACCACCTGATCTCCAGCTTCACTCCTAATTTTCAGTGTTATGCTGATGACATGCAGCTCTATTTCAAGCTACTCTCTCATACCTCCTCTTCTTCCTCTCTGATTCCTGACTGTATGCCTGCTATTCAGGAATTGTGCACTACTAACGGTCTGTGCCTTAATGCCAGTAAGACAGAGATCCTTCTCATTAGGACCCCTGCTCCCTCTTTCCCTCCCACACTCTGTGGCCATCCTCCCTGGCCACCCTCCCCTCAGCCTTGTGTGCAGTAAAAAACCTTGGGGCCATATTCGACTCCTTCTCTCCTCACATCATGGACCTGGCCAATAAAGCCCACTTTCAGCTGCACCTCCCGAGAGGCATTCTCCCCTTCCTCACCTTCCAACAGAAACTCAATGTCTTTCTTGGTTCTATCCAGGCTGGACTACTGCAACAGCCTCTTCCTCAATCTGCCTAACTCTTCCCTTCCCCCCCTTCTACTAATCCAGAAAAGGACTGCAAGTCTTATCCTTGGCCTCAAGCTCCGGGACTGTATCTCTCCAGCCCGTAAATCTCTCCACTGGCTCCCGGTTGCTGCAAGGATCAAATTCAATACCCTCTGCATCATCCACAATGATTTCTGGGGCCTGGGTCCACGCTATATCCAACTCTCTCTCCCTAAATACCTCCCTACTAGGACCCTTCACTCCTCCAGCTCTAACTCTCTGCAAATCAGAAATGTTTCTAAGCAGAAAGAGAATGGGGGTAGATCTCTCTCCTCTGCTTGTGCCTCCCTCTGAAAGGGCCTCCCTGCCCCTCTCAGACTGGAGCCGGATCTGTTTAAGTTCCCGAAGCTCCTCAAGACCTTCCTTTTCTCTTCTTCTTCCCCCCCCCCCCTTGCTAACATCCCCTCTGCCTGAGACTGGGGGCCTGGTTCCTTAAGAGTCATGCAGGGCGCCAGGCCCTCCCCGGCCCAGTGTACCTCTGCACATGTTCTCCCATGACCCCGTCCCCCCAACCCTCATCCTGCGCTTGCCCTCTCAAGCCCATGCCTACACTTGACTGGTTAACTTGCACCCCTTGGAGCCATTCCAGTGCCTTAACTTACACTTAATTGTGGACCCGCTCATTCTCTGCTTCCCTCTGGCCCTGTCCACCTGGCCTCCCTGGCACTCTCCTTTCTCAGGGGTCCTTCCACCCAGTTCCTGCACTTCCCCTCCACCATGCACTTATCGTTACCACAATTGCATAATCTGAATGTCGTAAAGCCTATCACTATTTTTCTCCTACATGTTCTCCCCAACCCCCACCCTCCCCAACACATGTGTATAGGCGCATTACAAATGAACAATATATAAATAAAAATAAAACAAATAAGCTTAGTATGGCTGCACATGTCCACACCAGTATCCTACGTAGGAGCCAATCTTCAGCAGCAGACCTCCAGGGTTTTGAGCATGGATTGGAGGAATGCACAGGGTACCCCACCGAAAATTATATGATATGATATGATATTTTATTTATATTGCGCCCTTACACAAGTGTTTCAAGGTGCAACGAGGCAAGGGAGGGGTACACGGGAGGACAACACAACGATCTTATTGGGCCCAGTGACATTCAGAACGTGCAAGTCCAGGGGAGGGGGCAGGGGAGGAGTGGAAAGTGTAGAACACGTGATCAAAACAACAACAGACAGTGCGGCGAGCAGGTATTGTACGATTTTACCGAATGAAAAAGTCTGACACCACCAAAAGACCTAAAACAAACACCACGAAAATTTCGGACTGCGAAATTCCGAACTTTTCGTGGTGTGTGTTTAGGTGTGTCGGTGGGGTCGGACTTGGGGCTGGGGGATTGTCCCCCGCAACACCCTGCTCACTACAGTGAGCAGTGGTTGCGGGGGACAACCCCCCAGCCCCTGCAAAAAAGAAAAAAAACAGGGGCTGCAGGGGTGTGCCCCGCAATACTTAGCTCACTATACTTTATAGTATAGTGAGCGGGGGCTGCGGACGAAACCCCTGCGGCTTCTTAAAAAAAAAAAAAGGATCCTGCAGCGCCGGTTCCCGATCACGGAAGTGAAAGGGAACTGGCACCGCAGGGAGACAGCGTGAAGGAAAGGTAAGTAGGGATTGGGTATGTTGGAGGTGTGGGTGGGGGTGTTTTAAGGGTGTTGGTGGGGGTGTGTGGTGAGTGTGATGTGGGTGGGGGTATGGGTTTGTAGGGGTTTTAAGGCTTGTTCACATGGGAAATGTGTGAACCTTTTGTAGTTCGCACATTTCTCATGCAACCTTTTCCGTCGCTGACTTTTCTGTGACGGAAAAATCACGCAGACCTGGCCAGCAGGTGTCAAGTGCAAGAATTAAGCGCAGATAACGGGTGTCAATAAGTGCAGCTAAGGGGGTTGCAGATAAAGACCCAAGTGCAAGGGTTGCTGGGAGGCAGTGCGGGTAAACAGCTGGGTGGGGAGGAGCCTGGGCCCGAAATCAGTGGGTAGCCCGGTACCCATTGCATAAACAGACAGAGATCAGCAAGGGAGAGGAAGAGAGAAGGCAGAAACAAAGAGGAAGGTCTTGAGGTTCTTCCGGAATGAAGGTGGTTCTCCTCAAGTTTTAGAGAGGCAGGCAGGCTGTTCCCGTAGGTAGGTATTTCCGAAGGGAGAGTTGGAGGTATTGCGGACCCAGGCCCCAGAAGACCCCAGAAGGCTCTGTGGACTATGCAAAGGTTCTTGAACTTAATCCTTGTAGCCACTGGGAGCCAATGAAGAGCTTTCAGGCTGGAGAGATATGATCCCTGGGCTTGAGGCCAAGGACAAGTCTTGCAGTCCTGTTCTGGATGAGTTGCAGAAGACGGAGAGTAGTAGCAGGCAGATTTAGAAAGAGGCTGTTGCAGTAGTCCAGCCTAGAGAGAACCAGAGTTCTATAGACAGTGATCTGCTTGGTGAAGGAGAGGAAAGGAGAATTCTTCTGAGGAGGTGCATAGATGCATTCTCTGTGGCTGGCGTACGTCAGCCAGCCCACCAGTCACATCACAGGCATGCGTTCAAATGTTTTGGTGGTGGGCCAATCAGGCTGGCCTTAGAAATTGCCAACCACAGTCACTTCCACACTGGATGTGGATTGTGTACTTTAGAGGACTTTAAAGCAGTCCACACCGGTTTAAACATAAACCGAGGGCAACTTTGTAGGCTTAAAATGAGATTGTGTCACCAGAACTGATTTTCTGGACATGTCTCATGATTCACATAGACAAAGGGAAGGTACAAAGCAAAATGGCTGAATGCAGGTCTTAAACAAAAAGATTGTAAAATATAATAACATCTAATGGAAAATTTAGAAAAGCCAACATTTCAAATTTCACATTGAGGGCGAAGCACGAAAGTTGATTTTTAAAAGAAATAGAGAAAGAATTCCAATACAGATAATCGCAGTACTAGGACAAAAGCCGCCATGCCTCACTTGAGGATTTCATCTGTTTCTGTTCTGATTGTGAAAGCAGAGATATGGGGAAACACCTAACATGGTTTGTATTCATTTTCTGTGAATCCATTGAAGGATTTCTACAGGCTCGTGGCATCAAACTCCCCTACTAGAAAGCAGGTGATAATTGGACTTTAGAACTATAGAGAAGGGATTGCCCTAAAAACTAAAATAAGAACATTTAAAGTCCTCCTGCTGAAGGCAGACATTTTTTTGAAGCCTAATCACCCACCAGAGGAAGTCAAGTGAGACCAAGGTTAACATGTATTCTATCTCCCTCGACGCGCTCACCTTCTTAAACCATGATACCTTAAGCCAGACACACCAGTTCTTCACTGCCAGGCATATGATAGATTATAATTTTCTCCCAGATCCACCAACAACGCAGTATAGCGTAAACTCTCTGAGGGCATGAGAAGGGCACTTCAACTAAAGGGGCAACCCATGTATTTTGAGAAAGACAGTGTTCAAACGTGGCATCTTTTTACCTCTTAGTCCCATTTTTAGATACAACATAAATACACATTCACGCAAATCAAGATTGGCAAAAATCACCACAAGCTATATCTCCCCACAATATGGACAATCAGGCATTTTAATCACATACATCCACTACACAGAATAAATGTATAATTTTGGGGTACAAAACTTCTATTGTACCAAAAGATATTTTTAGGGCACAGTCAGATTTTGATATCTCTACCAGTCTAGAATAGCATCTCCCGCGCTTTGCACGGTTCTGATATCTTTCCCACCAGCAGAGCATACAGTAGTGTGAAATAACTGTGCTTTTGCAGGAGTGTACCTACATCACCGAATGTCTGTGCATTCAGAGGATCTGGGTGATAGTACACTTTATCTTGTCCTAATGTTTTCTTCAATTGACTGAGGATGCCTCCCTCGCACCACCTGTAACGAAATTGATGGAGCTGACTTAATGAGGGATGCCTGTTCCACCCCTATCTGTGCACTCTCACATGGCTTTGTGTGAGCCAAAGATCCTTCATCAGTGATCTGACCTCAGGCGCCACACAACAACTCGATCTTGACCAGTGCACATGTCGCGGTGGATCTATTAGACCAGTGTCTGGTCACCTGCTGATATTTTCCATGCAACCCTCTCCAAAATGTTTGATGCGATCCCTGACCACAGGTTGCCAGTCTCTGAATTATTACTGGACACTGTATTAACAATTCCCCCTCATTATCCCTAGTTGATCTACTGTAGTTTCAAGAGGGTTATAATTCATCAAGTCTATCTCATCGGGCATCCCCTCGTGCAGGACATTCATCATGGCCCAGGAGTTGTCATCATGGCCCAGGAGTTGTATGATTGCAGTGGGGAATTAGATCGAAGCCCCAACCCTGAGTGAGGGCACATTTCTGTAGCTTTTGGCCAATGTTAGAGTGAGCATGACATTAGATATATTTGTGTGGCCCTTAGCTGTAGATTAGTGGACATTCATCTTACTCAAATTCTTTCATCATCTGCTAGAAATACATTGTGGCTCTTTCTGTACCAAACGTGCCATAATCAGTAATAGGGCTGGCACATGAACTCTCTACGTCTTTTCTCACGGACACGTCCCAACCCCCTTGTATGAGCTCTTCAAAGTCACACTCGTTGTTTAAAGTTTAATTCAACCGCTATACCCTCCACTTCTGGCATTGCACGGTCCAGTCTTCAGCGCTTACTCCACCAATTAGCACTAAAGCATCTTTTTAGGGCTTTTTTGCTGCTTAATGGGGGTAAAAGGCAAATGCACTGGACTACACAAGACTGTGTCTCTTGTACACATTACCTTACAGGGAACTGTCTAGACATACGGCACACCGTTCGAAACCTCAGGAGAACATAAGAGTGGTGTCTCAGTGACAGCGTGTATCTGATCTGTAGGACTCAGTTCCTCCTGCACGTTATGTTACGTTGCTTTACACCGCGCACTGCTGCCACCCAGGGGCAGTCTACAGCCCGCTCCAGGCTACAATGATGTCTTCCCCGGCACTGGAGATCTCCTCTGGCAAATTAACAAAGTCAAGCCTGAAGATTTGGACTATATGTGATTTTACGGCCCGACATTACAGAGTGGTGCATTTCATCGCAGGCAAAACACAGAGCCCACTAATTTTCCACACTTATAACGCCACCCCAACCCCATCCTGACCCATTTTAACCCCTTACTCCACTACCCTTTATATATATAGTCCCTAGTGAAATGTACCACTCTGTAATGTGTTAGGTAAATTGACTGGATACCAAGTTTTGATGGCTGGCTTTTTAACGGCGAGCCATTCAAGTATTCAAGTTTAAAACAGTTTGTATTGTCTACAGGAAACTACGTGAAGGAGACATGTGCAGCCCATGTGTGGTTCCTTTAGGAACTTTCTGTATTTTGAATGTGTTACAACATACAGTCCGCATGTCTAATGTTTGTGCTATGTGGTTTAGCAGTTCTGACTGTCACATCATGACAAGCCAAACCCAATAGAGATGAACCAGACACGTGCTAGCACTCTGGATACCCAGCTGGCGTAGGTCATATTTTTCCTTTGGGTTTAAGATATACTGAAGTTTAGCACCGTGGTGAACAAACAAAGTTGATATAATAGTGCATTACATCATACAAAAATACTTCTCCTTTCGATGATCCACACAGTGCACAAGAGCAACAGGGCCCGCCCTCCCCAACAGGGCCCCCCATCCCCTCTGTCCCCCCCTCAAGAACCTTCCATCAGATCCAGCCAGACACAGCAGGGGATGTGAGAGCCCACCGCTGAAAGAAAAGGAGATTCTCCGCTATATCCCAGTAAACCCCCCCCCCCCATGCTCCCCCACTCTCGCAGATGCCTTTCTCAATGATGGGGGCAGACCGCAAGGAGTCCAGCCAGTCATCTAGAACAGGTGCATCAAATTTGGCATGCTGTGAGGCAGACGCTAATGAAATCCTGCTGGCATCCAAGATATCAACCCGTGGGATTGTCTGAGTTTCAATTACTTTGAGTGCTATACGTGTCACTATGCATTTCACACACTGTTGGAAAGAGAACATTACAGAGTTGTTAGCCACAGTGTGAATCAATATTTAAACATTTAGGAGTTTTAATTATTAGTGTGTTGTATGTGATCTAATGCACAACTGCAATACACTTGCTGCAGATACACAGATACATTGAAAATGAAATGTGACATCAACATGCATTGTCCTTAGCCGTAAAGCGTTCTCACTCACGACACTAACACTTGTCTAAAGGCCAGCTTCATTGTCGCTCTCTGCCTTACTCTTAGCCCTACAATCTCATTGAACAGATGTCCCATGGGTGCAGAGCTGAAGCTCAAGTGTAGGAGAGGATACCCCCAGACACCTCCAAAGGGTAGTCGGCGCAGTGTCAAACAAAACGTGGGGGCCCCTCTGCAAGCCATGATGAGTGGCCAGTACCCCAGTTCCTCAACAAAGAACGGCTCAAGCCACACTCCAAGCTGACCTACACCACTATAAGTGCGCAACGCCCGTGATGATCATGCCGCTGCAGGGGCACGCGCGGACTGCCCTAACTGAATGATATATGATTTTTGATCAACGCGTAAACCTTTCACCTAGCGTATGAACAAGGAGGTGGTGCATAGCCCATGGCACTTGAATGTATCAGCCAGCAGAGGTGGCTGGTGAATTTTTTAATTGGAGGGGAGTAAACATTTGCCACAAGTATACAACAGTAACCGAGCACATGGAGAAAAACCTTAACCATCCAAAGGTGGTTTGGGGGGAGAAAGAGGATGAAATGGCACAGATGTAAGGATGGAGTGATGTAGAAGGGGAAAATAAATGTTTGGAAGCATGTGGACAATGGCAGCAGGTGAATCGTTTAATTGGAGGTGCATAAATACTTCCTCCAAATTTACTATACCGACCGAGTGTAGCAAGGGAGCCTGAACCAACCCAGGAGTGTTCGGAGGATGAGAGGGTTCTCCCTCTGTGAACAACTTTTGAATAATGTGTTCAAATGGTGCATTATACAGCACGCATTGGTCAAAAAGCCAGATGGTTTGCAATTCGTTTTGTAGGGTAACTCATAAAAAAATCCAATAGATGCAATTCACCAACAGGGTACAGCAGCATTTCCCAATGAATTTTCATACCTTTTCACTAATATAATAATATATAATAATAATAATAATTTTGCATTTATATAGCGCTAGGAACCCTAAGGTATCTGAGTGCTGCTTATTATTACGGGTGTGTGGTGCTCATTTATCGACCTCGGAAGGATAAAAGGCTGAGTTTGGGGTGTGTGGTGCTCATTTATCGACCTCGGAAGGATAAAAGGCTGAGTTTGGCCCTGCCGGGATTCGAACCGGCGTTAGCAAGCGAGCACTCTACTCACTGTGCCACTTGACCGGCTTATAAAAACATTGTCATGCTGGCCATGCCCATACATTTCCACGCTGGGTGCACCAATGTATGCCAGTATTCCCATATGAGAACATTCTCATGCTTTTTTTGTGCATAATCCCAGTAATGATACTATAAGAAAATATGTACTAGCTGGCTCTGCCAATAGATGCAAGTATCATAGATATTTAAAACACAACAATCTCCTCCTATTGATTTCCTGCTTACACTCCTTCTCATGCTCTCCATCATTTTTTACTTCAACACACTCTTTTCGTCTTGTATTATACCATTTTCTGTTCAATGCATCCTACGCAGGCTAAGGTCATGCTGTCCCTAAATGGGACTTAATGCACCTTAATTCAGACAAGGTTTACGAACTTTCAGACTACCATTGGTGTGAGCTTGTGCAGTACAAAAAACACAATAAGATTAATGAAATTATCCTCACGTAAGGACATACTCATGTTGGCTTTTCCATTAAATGCCATGCCAAAATAAGAAAACATGTCCAAACTAGATGCAGCAAAAAGGCCAGTCTAGCCACGTAATTACATTTAACATACTTGCTTTACCATGGATGTACAGGAAACAATGCCATGTCACATTAAGAAATGGCTACACTGGCTGCACCCAAATGCCAGTCTAGCCAGATATTTATTTATTCATTGAATATTTATAAGGCGCATTATACAGCAAAATGGTGTTTCCAGGTGCCACAAGACAAAAGGGGGGCAGGGGCAGGGGAGATAAACAACAATAACCATCCTACTATGCTTTGTGACATTCGGATCATGCAAGTGCAGTAACAAGAAGTGTAGGGGGGAGGGACCTGGAATTGGGGGCATATGTAGTAAGAGAACGGTCCGGGGAGGGGGGCATAAAAATGCAGAGGGGAGGGGAAGAAGGAAGAAAGGGGCCAGGTACTAGGCAAGTGGGGGCAATCCACCATCTAAGGTAATAACACATGCTTTATCATAGATGTCCAGTAAAAAAATGTCATGTCACAGTAAGAAATAGGTAGACTGTATCCACCAAAATAGCAGTCTAACCATGTATAACAAATGTCATGCTTGCTACATCATTGAGGGATGCCCACTAAATATGCCATGTCACAGTAGGAAATGGCTAGACTGGCTGTACCAAAATGTCAGTCTACCCACATAATAACACATATCTTGCTTGCTTTATCATCTATGGATTCCCTTTAACGCACCCCCATCCATGCACTCTAACTGAAGGAAATTATTTCTAGCTGATGCTTGATGGGGCCCCATTATACACACAAAGGAAGCTGAGGGAGTGGCACTGCCCACTGCTAACCAGCCCTCATTAAGGTTCTTCACCTTTATCAACAAATATTAATGTTAGGCAAGCTGTTGAAACTGTTTTCACAATGAGGTACCATGAACGAGACCAGAAACCAACATGCCTGGTTGGTGCTAACGCTATATTCAATTCCGAAGCACACACCGGGTCTAACTTAAAAAAATAAAAAGTTTTATTAACATATTAAAATAATAATAAATACTTGAAAGGTGCTGATGGTCACCATAAGAGATTCAACACAAAATGTAGATACACAATTAAATCAATAGTGCTCACTGAAATAGGTATAGACAGTGCAAAAGATGTTACAGACAGTAAAACGTTAGGACAAAGGTATTGAGTCACGATGGCCTAAAGGGTCAGTGGTGTAATGAAAGTGTCATGTGCTGTGCAAATTACACTCGTAATCTTAATCTAACACTCCATTCAAACTCACCATTACTCATTCATCCACATACATACAAGTCATACCAACATATTTCTTTCCAAAATGTAGCAGGTGCAAAGATTGTGCAAGGAAATTCATCAGGGACTGTCAACATCAAGTAACAAACAAAACCCTGTTGTGCAAATTCAGCTAAAACAAGACAAGGTAAAACTCCTGTCAATACCAATAACAATATTAGTATGGCCTCAACACTCATAAGAGTGTTACTATAAACACATTTCACAAGCCTCAAGATGCTTAATATCGGGTTGGTGATGTGTCCACAATGTGGCAGCTAGTTTCACCACGGATTACCATATGCTGTTGGAAGTGCTATAAGCAGTCATCTTTAAGCTCGGGAGCATTAGATGTGGTTTGTCATACATTCGGCAAAGCTTCCCATTGTGGAATTGAATGCCAATGGGGGGAGGTTAATCTAAATCCATACAGGTCAGGCTTCTTTAATTGAAGGAGCTGGTGCCTCAGGGTAACGCTTCTGCGAAAGGCACAGGTGTGGCTGCTTCACGAGAGGGTGGGTATGGTGGGGCTGCCCAGTGCAGTCTCAGTGGAACACTGTGTTCGCGTGTAGGCTTGCATGAAAGAACCGTATAAGATGACGGTCTGGACGAGGTGCAAGCTGCCGTCACAAGTACGCGGTGCTGCGGAAACGCAGTGCTGCACGGCTGAGACTCCAATGTGTCTCGGTATGGAGATATGCTTGATGGGGCCCCCCAGGATATGCTGCAGTGATGCCCTTGCACCTCGGGAGTTGCGGGCCCCCCCACTCTGCCATTGCTGGAAAGGTACAATAGGGTTGAGTGGTAAATTAAGAGAGAATAGCCCACAGGCTCTGCCAATATATGCCAGTACCCCCACCTAAGTTTATACTTCTGTTGGCTTTGCAATTAAAAATGCCATGCCATAGTATGAAAACATGTACAAATTGTCTCCAATGTAGGGCAGTGTAGACACATAAGAACACCTATTGTGCTTGCTTTTTCATAGATGGCCAGTTAAAAATGTTATGCCACAGTAGGAATTGATTAAGACTGGCTTAAACAAAATGATCTTGCCTGCTGAACACTCATCTCAGCCCTTGCCCAAATTCTCTAACCCTCCTTTGCTCCATAGTCACCTTACGTTTGTCAGAGATTTCACACTCTCTAACCCAATGGACCTTTGTCCACCTCTCAGTCATCCACCTGATCGAACTGTGGCAGAACCTCCAGACTTGCAGGTTCTAAAGCAGGCAGAGAAATATGGTAGTGGCACAACAGCTGCTAATTCTGACTCCAAAGAAAGTGGCTGATTAACCCAGGAAAATCATCATTCATTTAGTAGTGCCATAGTCTTAAAAGTGGTCAATTGAAGCAGAAAGCACACATGGAGAAAGAGGCGTTTGTGGTGTATCAAAAAACCACACACCATCGCCCAGTCTCTGTGGGTGATCCTGGATGTGAAACAATGCACCGCAGCATTTTCTGCAGCATGGCTATGATATGCAGAATGGGCACTTTTGCTCAGTGGCAACGGGGTCGGATTGGAAGCAAGAGGACACCGAGCATCACAGGTTCGAATCCCCGTTCTGTGCTTAGAAATCTCTTCGGTATTGAGGGCGTTATAAAAAAACAATTATAATAATTATAAATCCTCTGGGTTTTCTGAGAGGGAGCACCATTCCTGCCAGGCAGTGACTGCAACATTGAGCGCAGGTCAGGATGACCAGTTGGACTGGACCAGGCAGCACCTAACACAGACAGACAGACAGGCAGACAGACAAACCCTACCTGTAGATTCTCTGCAGATATGTCCTCAAGGCACTTGCACCAGTTGTACTAATGGAAACTATCCCCCTAAATCCTGTCCTGAGCTACAACTAATGCTGTTTTAAGAACTTGCTCTACTAGAGGTTAGAAAACAAAACTAGGCCCCGGTCTATAGTCGGTGCATGCGAGAGGGCTGTATGAGTGGATTTGCTGTACCACACTAGTGTTAGTAAAAGTCTACAGCAATGTTTGGCGAGTTATCCATTAGGCGAGTGATCTATTTAGCTTATGACAACGTGTTGCAATGTCAGCGCAGCTCCCTTGTGCTTCTTGACACTGAAGTATATTCCTGGCACCATCATGTGTGCATCCATTTGCAGAGATGACTAAGTAGTGGCTCACATGGAGGTCCATGGCCCGTCAGCTGCTTTCCAACCAGGTCCCCACCCCAGAGACTACCATTTTGAATTGCGGATGCACTTTTGCCCTTGCTGGATGAGCAGACATCTGCTGCGTTAGTCATGTTAGATCTCTCAGCTGCGTTCGATACAGTAAACTGTGTGGTTTTGGCCAATCACGCTGAAAGTCAAGCAAGATTATCAGGGATAACATTAATGTGGATCATATCCCATCTGTCTGATGGGGGGCAACACATGCCGGGAACACTGAGCCTCTGAGAGAAGTGTGATGCAATATGCTGTGCTGCTACCCTTCCAATCTTGCAAGTCAGATTTCCTCCTTGCTGGTGATTGCAGGCAAAGACCTCCAGTGCCAGATGTATTCAAATGACACTAGGATCTGGCATGTCCGCAAGGGGGTTGAGGCTGCCTCTGGGAACCCAGACTGCCTACGTGGGTCCCAGGCCTGGATTGGGCACAGCTGATAGTGTCTTCAGAGCATTTGAGGAAAGTGGGATTAAGGATGACCTTGATAGCAAGCTGTCCATACATTTCAAACCTGCCAATCAACATTGCAGACAGGGTTATGCAAACCCATGTGTTCATAGATATTCCTAGAATGAACTCAGTGCATTCATGATGCCTTCTCTGCTTCTAGGGAATTATACCATATGGGGAAGTAATAAGTACTAAAAGAGGATTTCTTTCTTAATAAAGTATGACTTTCCTTTCAGTAATTGAAGTAATCCTCCAAATGATATTTTGGGAATTCCAAAATCATTTGTCTTTAGAAATCTCATTCTGTTGATTTCATTCATTTTTTAAAGGCATTGCAAATGAACAATGAACCCAGGCCCCCCTCAGAGCTATGCAAAGGCTATTTGACTGACCATACTAATCAACCTGGTGTCACCATGGCAGCCATCTTGCCATCCTGACCCTGTTGATAAGCGTCTGGTTATCACTCATGTGCATGCAGGAACATGCCGTCATCAGTGCAAATGATGACCTAAGCTTCTGCAATACAAAAATCATGAAATTAAATACAAAACAAGATGAACAAAATACAAATTAATTTGCCACACTGCAGCTGGAGTGACTGAAAAAGTGTAAATCACTGTGTACTGTGTGCCCTTGCGGTTAACCCTTGTTTATTTTCTTTTATAGATGGGACAGCAATTTTTCCAAAAGAGCCTAGTTTGATGAGGTCACATATGAGAGGTTAGGGGATGGAGTGTGGGGACTCTGGGGCACTTTGCAATGCTGACCTAGGGGGGTCCCCTCAGGATCTCTGACCAGTCCCTAGCCTCGTATTTGAGTCATACAGAAATCCACACTGGGTCCACAGAATATTACTTGCTATCAGAGAGATGAAATGTGGGAGTGAAGTAACAACTTCTCCCGAGCCACATTCTGTGGGGACTCTGTGAGACGGGCATCAGCTCCTGCAGAGAGCAGTCATTAGAGGAGCACCCAAGGGTGAGCTTCGTTTGGAACACTCAGAAACAGGGGGGGGGCAAATAAGCAGAGAATCAGAGACAGGCAGATTCTGCAACCTTCCTGAGCAGTGCCATTCTGGAATCCCTGAAGAAAGGCTGTCTGCATCCAATGTGCAAAAACAGCATACATAACCCCTTGGCGCGTGGAGTTGCTAAACAGCCCCCAACAGTAATCAGCACACATGTGTGGTCTGCATTCTTCTCACTTTTCCTCCAATCAGACGGCCTATTTCCATGTCTTCCCCAGCTTCCACTGGTCCCCTGCTCACGAGTCAAATGAAACTTCCCACAAGAGTGTAAGAAAGAGGTCAAACAAGAGGGTTGTATGAGGAGAGAGAAGATTGAGGAGAGAGGAGGAACACAAAGAACGAGAGGAGGAAAGGAGAGGAGGTGGAGGAGGAACATATGTAGAAGGAGGATGGAGAGGACAGAGTAGAGTGAGGGTGCGAGAGGAAAGGAGATAAGGTGGAGAAAGATATTATACAGAGAGAGGAGAGGGATGAGAGAGTGGTGAGAGGGAGTGATGGAGGGGAGGAGGAAGACCTGGAGCAGAAAGGTGCTTCTGAGATTGTAGGGAATGGCCTGAGCAGAGGCCAGAGACTGGAGAAAGGACTCCCTGGTCAAGCCCGAGTTAAGAAAGGGAGAAAAGAGTCAGGGGGAAATCCTCTGTAGAGAAGCATTTTCTGAAATCCAAGAAATGGAAAAGCGAAGTACCATGGGGTCCAAACGTTCCTGCTGAATCGGACACCCGTCAGTCAACCTAAGGGTGTCGTGGTAGTGGTGCCTGGTAGCTGAGTCCAAAGGACCAAAAGAGAGGCCCTGCCAACCCTACATGCATCCTGCCAAGAAAGACAAGCGCAGCAAAAGAAGTATTCAGGAGACTATATGGGACTGGGCGACTGTATGGAACATATCCAGAGAGGCTGTCAAGAGAGCGGGGGAAGGACTGAGGACTTTGGCCCTAAGGGATTCGAGATTCGTATGGAAAACCAGTCTTCATACATAGATTCTAGATCTGCCACTTTTCATTCACAAATCCAAAACCTGTGGTATCAAGAACACCATTTCCAGAAACACTTATTTTGATTTTGAGCACCTTGGCCATTACACAAGTGAGTACAGACTAAGCTAAAGAAAAGGATGGCTCATTTTGTGATAAATATCTTTGGGTACAACACTTTTTCATTTACAAGTGAGTTTCAAATGTAGAAGCTGTGCACATCCCCCCACGTTTCTATCAGGCTGGACCCACAACAGATATTAAGCATGTTTTGTACATGAATGCAGAATACAATCACATTAGGGGTATATTGTCTACAGGGGGAGATCCAGGGAATAGGAGTGTGCTCTTCAGGGGGTGCTGCAGTTCCAATAGACCTTTCATGGGACCAAAGGACCTGGCTGTATGGTCTAAAACCCTATTTGTTATTTTCAAATGTTGTTAATATTTAGAGTTTGTGCATACTGTAGGAAATGCACAGGTTAGGCAGCATTACAAATCCCTCCTTAAGAAGTAAGGACTTTTTGAGAGACACAATTCTATATAGTCTCAGCAAAAGAAGCTATTACACAAGTGAATGATGTAATTTTACTGACATTGTAAACATGCTCTTTTTGAAATGTTGCAATATTCATTTTGAATGTGACTTCAAGTATATATTGTAGTTAAAATAGGAATGCTAAACCTGTCTTGCTGATCAAAGCATATTATCAAAACATATATTAACCATATACATTTGTTCTGATAGAAGGCTATCATTTCAGGGAGGAAGGTCTGATACCCACCTCTTGTCTGTTTTCGAAAATACCCCTATGAGAAAGCGGAAGGCGACACATAGCTCAAATAAAGGTTATTAGCCACTATTCAGAAAATAAAAGTGCATGTTGGAAAAATAAGAATGACCACTGATCTTTATGATTGACAAATATGTCTGCAATGAAGGGGTTGTATGTTTAAATCACTACTAGTAATGCACACTGGGTTTGATACTCATTTCATTTTTCGCAACACTCACCCGAACATGGGAGTTTTGTAACTATGAACCATATATACTCAATTGGATAGTCTGAGGACATGGCTATGAGGGTAAAATGGCTTTGACATGTGTTGCTCCATTGGGGTGGAGGGCTGCCCATGGTGAATTTGAGAAGAGGTGGGTCTGTGAGAGGAAGTTGGGTGTAGACATGCATATAGAGTTATAAATGTAGGATTCAGATTTTAGAAAGTGCGACAATGGCACCTTCAGACCAAAACAAAGGGCTTAAGGCAGATTTCAGCGTAATTTCACCAGATATTAAAAGAGTTTTATTTATGCATTCAGCCAGTAGGATTTGCAAGATAAAAGGATACAAGTTTTAAAAAGCGTGCTGAATCAATTTGACTAACAACATTATGGCGACTTACATTGAAAAGAACACATATATAGAGTAAGAGGGAAAGATGAGTAAAGCAATGGAAACAGTAGAAAAAAGAAAAAAGAAGAGAGGTATAAAAAGAAATATGGTAAGACATAGGTAGTGGAAAGTGAGGGAAGTGCCAGGGGAGGCACCTGTTGCGTTATATTGAGACCACCCTTAACCTGGGGAGTTCCTTCCCACCCCAATCAAGGAACCCTGCAATTCTCACAAACGTGTTTTTTTAGTGCTGGCCTTACTGTTGACTTATATAGAGTCACACAAATCTTCCCACCTGTGCCCACAGTGAGCCAAGAACCAGGCTGGGTTATAGGAAATATATTTGTATTTATTTGGAAAACAGGTAATAGAGATCACACTAAAACTACACACACCGCCTTCTTTGTGTTTCACAATTAAACTTCTAGTTAGACAAATAAATCACACAATTTGTTTGGGCAAAACATAAATCACAATACTTTATAAAGATTACCCTTCAAGAAATAATCAAACTGGTCAATAAAGGAAACCAATTTGCATAAGTAGTGCTGTGCAATTTTCAATTTCCCTGTGCATTTAAAAGGCTAGCAGTATGGTTTATGGATTGATACAAATGCATATGACAATTATGAGTTCACCCACACTTTTGGTTTAAAATTATTTAGCGGTTTGTTTTCAGACCCCCCTCGCTGAAAGGTATGTATTGCGGAAGATAGACAGTAAATATTGGGATGATTTAAGAATTTTGGATTTTCAGCCCACCTCCACTTACAGGCCTGTGTTAGCGAAGTTGGACAGTAAATATTGGGATGATTTAAGAATTTTAGATTTCAGACCACCCTCCACTTAAAAGGCCTGTGTTGGGAAAGCTGGCCAAGAAAGCTGGACTGAAAATAATTGCGATGATTTGAAAATTTTGCATTTTCAGTCCCCCTCCACTTAAATTCCTGTGTTAGAGAAGCTGGGCCCATAGGATTGCCCAATTAAATTACAGTCTATAGTTTTCAGCACACCCTGGGAATTAGCTTTGATAATTTAGAATTTTAAGAAAAATCCCACTATTGTGTTCTGCCAAGAGGAATCATTACATTAATATTTTTAGTTAAATAGACTAAGGATCTACAGAGTTTACACCCCCACCTCCAGCCCCACTATGAAGGGACAGGATTTATGCCAAGCATATTCCCCCATCTTTGGTTTCAAGTGGTTCAATTCTACTTAAATTGAAAGCCTCTGTTTAGAGTTCAGGAAAGCAAACTGCATTTCAGGACCCTCTGGGAGGACAGGGAAGGAGTCTGGTCACTCAACTCTCAAGGATGGTCTCATGCTCTTCACCATAGGACCCAGTGAGCGTTTAGGCTTTCCAGCAATACACCACTCCACCCAGATGCAATTTGAGCAAAATCTCTTTTTGGTGTTTCCTTACGGCTGTCAACCGGTACATTTCAGCAGCTCTGTCCTTTCCTCATAGTCCAACCACTTTACAGACTAGTGATGACACCGTCAGATTTGAATACTGGGTGATGCCCTGTAACAATTCTCGTAACCGGGATTGGACAGTTACCCTTCTCCCTACTCCCAAGTCCAGCCTCTCTCTAGGATTGGCTTAGGAGCCTGGAGCAGACATATGGGAACTTCCATTTGAAATCCCCTTTTGTTCCCATGTCAACTTTTGGAACAAATGTAGTTATGTGTAAAAAACAGAATTTACTAGTAACTGATATAATATGTATATTTTCCACTTCAGCTAATCATGGGGAATTTAATAAAACAACAGCCTGGTTTGCACCATGTTGTACAGCCATTTGGCAATTTCCCACCATTTTTACATACTCCATAATCATTAGGAACATGCAATTTACTCCCCACATTCCTAATTTTACACTCCCCCAGTGTTTCAACTCTCAAATTCGGAACATGTTGAGAGCAGCCAGGAACACCTTTTAACTGGACATTACAATTCCCTAAATTGCAGGTGGATGAATTTTGTTTCAACAAAACTGCCTGAAAATTATCTCGAAAAAGGAACATACATCTAATCAGTGCTATTTGTTGATCTGGGAAAATGCAACAATTGAGATCATCCATTTAAACAAAGGGAATCTTCATATGTGCAAATATGAGCTTCCCTTCATCCAGGCCATTTGCCACTCTTAGCCATCCTGTGACCAGAGTATTTTTTATTGGTCTCTTTGTTGTTTGAATTCAGAGTTCAGCCTTGATTGCAGCCCCTGTTTTCACACCTCACCCCTATTTCCGGTCATGCACCAGCCACAACATTTGACCTGCATAAAACTCCCCTCAGAGACAGCAAGTCTGGGGAAACTTTGCTTTCAACACCCTTTGATTAGGCCACATTGTATTGCAGTTGTAAATGGTGGGGATGCAAGCCAGACTTTCAGTGGGGAAGTCCTTTCTAAATTTGCCCAGAAACTCACCATTTGTCCTTGGCTGATGTGAGACAGACATGGTATGAAGAGATGACACAGCCAACAGATTTTCAATTCAACAGTACAATCTTTATTAAGTATCAAGATAGTGTAATGCCTAACTTGCCCTATAACTATGGTGGCGGTTTAGCCTACCCAAACAAGACTGAATGAAGTCGGTGTCTTTAAGTCCAAATCAAAAAGTTTTATTTTCTTCTCTTTACAATGAGCACTGAGTAAATTATATATATATATATATATATATATATATATATATATATATATATATATATATATATATATATATATATATATATATTCACTGAAAATCTTTGTTAAAGGGACATTATGATAAGTTGCACTAATAAAAATCTATGAAATTCAATGAAAAATGTGTTAAAGGGACATTATGGTTACAAGTAAAACAGAAACTCCCCAGAAATTGACCAGTTATGGTAAGCTAAGTAACTATAACTCGTGGCACCACTGTGGAAAATGGCTATTTATCTTAAAAGTGGCTTCAGCTATTGCCATCCCTCCTCCCCAAGAGCAACCACTACCACCAACAGCAGGAGGACCTACACAACAAAAGAAGCGCAATACTTCCAAAGACAATCAAGAATACTAGGATGATGAGGTAGAAGAATTGCCACCTCTAGCACCCAAAGAGAATCATGGCTTTGGCAGTTCTTTACCACTCTTGGAAATGCACCAAAGGCTAAAGCTACCAAAGTAAAATTCAGTGAGTGCAACAGTGTATTCAGTCGTGGACATCCTGGGCAGTACTCCTACGGGACCACCTCCATGCGCCACCACACCAAATCCAACCAACGAAATGCTCTCAGAAAGGCTGTACCTTTCCTAGGAAGTAGTAGGCTGTCTTCCTCTACCACATCTTTCTCAACCAATCCTGTAACCCCACAGCCTGTCTCTGTGGGACACAAAATCTCACCAACTACCTTGTATGCAATAAAAGAGGCTGTTTATTTATAGCTTTCAAAAACAACAGTACTTTTTATATACTGCAACACACCACTCAGCAAGTGGGAGCAATTTCAAAGTGCTTTTGAAGCTGTAATTAAGAGGCATGAGAAACAGTGCCCTCTACCTTAGATTTAACACACGCACAACATCTTTCCCTATCCACAGCCCCCCCTTATGTGTGGTTGGTGCCCATTCCCTCATTTCCCTCCCCGCCTTACTTTCCACGCTCTGCTGCTGCAGAGAAAACATAAAAAAGGTTCATTTAGGAACCACCTTTCACAGTAAAAAATAGAACTAGAAAAATAAACTTATAGACTCCATCTACTTTACATTTTTCAGTAATGTAGATAAATTCAATGAGATTCTCCAACATTCCCATTAAAAGTTTCTGCCATGCTAATGGAAATAATGGACACTTGTATGCAAGAGAAAAAGAAAAAAGCACAGAAACAAATTCATGTCCGAAATTCTTCTCTCTAGTATAAAATAAACACCACAATCCATTGCCGTTTATAACTATCCAAAGTCTCTGCATTCCTCTGTCTAGCCTTAGAAAACAGAAATTGCACATGCACACCATCACACAAAACATCCCTTTTACTCTTTTTACTGTTATGTTTGTAACATTGCCTCTTTGCCTTCTGTAAACCATTCATCCATAAAGCCACCAATCACTTAAATAAACTCTACATATGGCCTATCCACATATTAGACTTCCAACTGCCACTTAACAAAGTTCTACAAATTCTACATTTCCCATACTTATGCCAACATTTGTTTACATAGTGTTCCTATAAATGCTCATATGCATTGTGCAGTGTCAGAAGTGCATAAATAAAAGGGGCAGTACAGATGGACAAGTGCTCATGGGAGCCCAGGAGGGAAGTGCCAAAGGATCCAAAGGTGGAAGGCCACTAGCGAACTGCTGGGGCAGAGGAATCGTAACGTCCCTTTAACAACGTTTTTTCTGTCAATTGAATAAGTTTTCATAAGTGAAAATGTTTCATAATGTTACATCACTGTATATAAGTTCATAATAATTCCTCTTTTAACATATATGAAACAACTATAAACCTCCCTTAACAAACATATTTTTAGCAACACATACTTATGTAAGTCGTTATCCGCAGGCCATACCCCAATAGGCAAATCAGAGTAGACATTTGTCCTTGCGGAAGGCCAGGGCCTCTGCAGAAAAGGTATATCACCATTTTATGTACTTACATTTCAACAATTTCAAAAAAGTAAAACACAGGACAGATTTTCAAAAGCATCCTTTCATGTCCTTGCTGATGCTCGTTACAAAACTTTGCTGCAATCCCGTCCAGCACTCCGAGCTGCAGTCGCAAGCAGATTTTGTTTTCACATTTAAACATAGTACTTAAAACAGATTACCCTGCTGCTGGTGATGGGGTTCTTTTGTGAAGGTGCCCTTCCTTCTTCAAGAGTTAGGTTTTGAATAGGAGAGTGAGTTTTGTTCATCTCAGCACTGGATTATTCAATTAGTAACTGTTGTCGTAATGAAGCAGTCTACAAAACCATTTGTGATACTATATTTATTGTTAGAACTCAGCCGACACGTAATTCGACTCTCTAGAGTCTTTCTCAAGGTATGTGTACTTTGGGCCAGTCATTGCCGCAAGGTTGAGGAAATTAGCCCAGCTTCCAATCCCAATATCTTGTCCCACTATGGTCGCAGATAAGGGTGGGTAATGTGAGAAACCAAAGGGTGTCTCACCCATTAGTCTTCTGGGACTTGTCATCCAGGTGGCCAAGACACACCCATCGCTTTTGGATCCAGTTCCTGAGGCTGGACCAGTGTGGGAGGATCACCTGGGTGAGAGGTATTTGGGGAGTGGCGGTGAGATAGCCGATGGTGAGACACTATGTCCCCCCCTTTTGTTTATCTAACCCCTTCTATTCTTTAGGATATACTGCGGTCCCAACTCCCCCCTTTTACACAAACACTGGGCCGGGGAAGAGGGTGGCTAAGAGTAACAACATTAACTTTCACACATCGTACTGGACATGTCCCACAAATCGGGTCAGGAAAAGTCAGGCACTTGACTCTAAGTACACACACCGGATACCAATTAGTTCTCACACGAATAAAAGGCAGAACCCAAAAACACACTCCGAGCAAGGCAGAACACTAGTATGAGCAGAACTTCTGGGATGAAGGCAAACCTACTGAAGCAGGGCAATGGACCAAGAGGCGAGAGTAGTGGGTCGAAAACCCCAAGAGTTCCCTACCGGAGGTTGTTGCCTTCGACAGGCTGCGGAAAACACATGGAGAAGTCAAGATCCCACAAGTGAAGACTGCATTGTGTTACAAGGATGCCAGCGACCCTCCCAGGTGAACGGCGGAGTTGGGGAGGCGAGGCCAAGCCTGTGGTACTATACTTGACTCATAAATTGGATATCACAAAACCACGAAAGAGACGCACACAGCCGGTGAGTTGGCAAGTGACGTGAGAGACCGGTGTGTGTTAAAATTTGACGTAGCAACATTATATCGTAGGTGAAGGCTGCACGCTTGTGGGTGAGATGCAAGGAAAGGCAAACCTGTGAATGAACATTGAAGTAAAAGACAGCTGTGAAATCAGTGATACTAAGTAAGTGAGTTGGCTGACAAAAGGAAGTAGCCCACTTGAAAGTTTCTGTGAAAGGTACATTGTTTGAAGCAATAAAGCGAATGAACAGCAAACGTGAAATATATAAGTTTAACTCCTAGAGAAAGGGAGAGTGAACGTTAAACTGTAAACTTTGAGACAAAGTGTTCCTGCGGTGTTCTGTAAAGAAAGCCATGCACATTCAAAAGTCTTCAACACTCGAGAATGGTCCGAGTCCGACAGAGGGAGACTGAAGTATAATAAGCTTGGGGAAGGGAGCACCCATGCAAGTTTGTGTTGAACTTTGTCATAAATGGTCCAATGTCAAGGACTTGCAGGTAGAGACGTGCACCCAAAGCCAAATGGAGAAAATTACACAAGAAGCAGGAGTGCAAAGAGTCATACAGACAAGAAAGGCAGTGAACAGAAAAGGGCAAGTACAAGTAAAACAAACAAGTTTGGTTCTCTCTTGGGGTGTACGCAGAATGGGGAAAGGTTTCCCATAGAACCACGGAAACTCCAGCCTTCTGAGCAGGTTACTATTAGAGGTACCCACTCTAAATGTCCATGGAAAGGAGCAGCAGCAGTGGATGTCTGTGTCTGGACCTTAAGGCATGAACAAGGTAACAGTACTCACAAGACTGAAGCCTGTACAGGTCCATAAGGAACTGAAGAATGACTGCCTCCTGAAACGGGAACCAGCCCACTGTTTACAATGACACAAGGTACAATACTGAAATGTAACAAAGGAACCAGGCAGAGATTGCCTGCTGGAAACCCAGCAGCCAAACTCTGAACAAATGAATGAGACAAGGTGCAAGTGAAGACATGAACTGTAACAGAAATATCCAGGGAAAAAAGAAAGTGAGCAAGGTTCATGACAGAGAATCAGAAGAAAGACGAAAAGCAAGACAACTAGAATCTAAGTGCAGGGGTAAGGAGACTGGAAACTTCTGGTTGGTAACAACGAACATTAACTCTGGAATAAGAAGGATAGGACTGCAGAGAGAAACAAAGAACTGTAACTCTGAAGTGGCATAACAACGTCAGAACTGCAGACAGATAACAAGGAACTGTAACTGGAGTGGGATAACAAGGAAGCTAAAGCCAGGTACACAGGCAATGGGCACAGAACAAGGAACTGCAGGCAGGGAACAAGATAGTTAGTGTTAGAGAGCAAGGAGCTGTAAACAGGAAACAGAGGATTGCAAGCAGGGGAGCAGGGCTGCATTGTTGCCAGCACAGAGGTTTAGGGCACAGGCAGGGGAGTGAAGGCAGAGTCACAGGGCTGTAAGGCAGGGAGCACAGGATTCCGGAACAGGAGCAGGTTCGGGAAACTACAGGACACAGCAGAAATCCAAGTACCAATGCAACAAAGGGCTGGAAGCAGGCTCAATTCAAAAGACCTGTGCTCCTGCAGGCAGCTGCTTAAATACTGACCCGCCCTAGGCTGAATCAGGCTAGTTAGCAGCACCTGGAACACCACACATGAAGGTAATTGGCCTCCTCCTACTCTGGTCCTGAGAAAATGAAAGCAGCACTGATCCCTACGTTTTCTGGGGAGTGTAGTTCCACGTCTGCTGCATAGGAATAGCCAGGGAATGGGAACTGCCACATGCATTATGAGACATGTAATAAGGAAGTTCCAAAGTCTTGCAAACGGAAAGTAAAGGCAAAATTATGAAGAGGTAATGTCCAGAAAGGTTTATGGTGATGATCGAGTACCATATAGTCCACAATGGGTGCCAATTGATGCTCCAGTGGCACAGTCGCGACATCCAAACCTGAAAGAGACCCGAAGTGAAATAACCTTGGGGAAGAAAGCCCCCCTTGCAAGTGTGTGGTGAACTTTATCGTGAGAGGTCTGAGCACAGTAGAGGGGGACCTGTGAGAACTGTGTAGTGAAAGGTCTGAGCCAAACAGAGGGGGACCTTTGTGAACTTTTTGGTTGAAACATTATTTTGGAAATATAGAAAAGAAACTTAAACATGGAAGGCCAGATGGGCCTCGATCCACGTTCTGGAACTGTTTGTTGTATTGAAAGCAGAGCCAGAGTGTGATATCCTGCCTACAGGTACAGCCTTACTCCGTGAGGTCTAACGTGGCGAGGAGAGCAGGTTCAACCACACTTATTCATTTGAACACTTTTGCATACAATTCTCCTTTTTACTCCACTATGAGTGAGTTATTTATTATTTGTTGGTAGAGACTACTCCCATCTTAGTTATAGGGCAAAATAGGAGTTTCTCCAACCCCAACAATTTCAATAAAGATTTTAGAAATTGTACCCAGTAAGCTCACCGGCACCCTTGTTTCCGGGCCGGCAAACTACGTGTTTGCCTGCCGGAAGCACTGTGCCCAACAGGTCTGACACTGCCGGGTGCAGCGGTCACGGTAGGCAAAGCCGTCACGGAAGCACCGGCACTGTTAGCAACAGTGTCAGTGCTTCCATGACCCCAATCCCATATGCGGGATGGGGATTAACAAATTTACAAGCACCTGACTTTCCGGCCGCCAGACTCGTAATGAGTCGGTGGCACAAGGAAGTGTCATGGGGCAAGACTTGGGGCTATGTGTTATGGACCCTGTTGGAGACCATAGTCTAGTAGCAACAGGTAAAAACATGCAAGAAGCAAAAGGATCCGGATCCAGCCTTATAGGAGGCTTGTGTGCTCTTCTTGCAGGAAAATAGCCTACACTACACTACCCAGACATCCCTGGGCCAAGAACAACTTGAATAAGCCCACGTGGGGCGGGGCACGCATGCACGTGCACGCAAGAACCTCCACAGCACAGGGCTTGTGCTTGGACGCTCGACCGGAGAAGACGTGTTCTGGGGAGCTCCGTGCATGGGGATCAGCATGAGGGGCCACGCCCCTGAAATCTTCCACCCAGGCCCCTCGCATAAGACAGATAAGTAGCACCCGAATTGGGGGAATACACGCAGCACTGGGGGAGAGCACACAATGCTGCAATGTAGCAAGAGAAGAGAAAAAACAAACCCACAGAAGGCAGCCAGGGGCATGCGCAGGTGGACACCGCTCAGAGTCCTAACGTCCCCCTGCTCCAAAGAAGCTATATCCACTAGCCAATACCCCAGCACCCGAGCAGCCGCCAGGAAAACGGCGCGCAGAAAGAGTTTGGCATGGCATGACGTGATAGCAGTGCATGTATTTTGCATACTAATTAGCCACGCAGAGAGGCTTCCACAGCAGACGCATTCAGTACAGTGTGGCTTGGACAGCCACAACCCGTCATGTGCGACAGACAGCACAAATCATAGCCACGAGGAGCAAGACCACTTAAGGGTCCTCGACCTTGCAAATAGATCCAATACAGCGCTGAGCCACGTGCAGCCTTAGATCTGCATGTGCTTGGCTCAAACTCAGTCAATTGCATGTGCATTAACCTGGAGTGTATAGTAGCACGCATAAGGGTGTGATTAACCATTTGCATGCTCAACAACTGTTCATTTCTATGTGTGTGAAGAAACACACAGATTAGTAACTCCTACTCTCTTTGCAGCGGTAATATGCTCCAGTTACTGGACCTGAGAGTGTGCAGGCAGGAGGCCAGCACTCACCCCAGAGATAAGTCTCTTTCTGGCACTTAAGTTTGTTGTGGAATGTACTGCACGTGTGGTGTGTTGAATATGTACAATTGTATTACCCTATGTTCCCTTGCCTGTCCACCTCCCCTCTCCTAACCCTCTTACTGGTTATCCTAATCGCCTGAACCCATCCAATCATCGAGTTCCTAACCCTCTTTCCCCACTGGAGTCACAGTGGCTTTTATAAGATTTATCTTGCAAGCGCCCAGACTGTGGAGGGGACCCGCCAGACCCGTAATGAGGCCCATTGTCTTTTCCCTTACATCTTTATGTTAGCAGGTGAGCAATTTTCTCATTTCTTGTGTTAAACTGCAAACACACATGCACAGCCTTGGGCCTCATTATGAGTCTGGTGGCAGCCGTGTCGGTAAATACCGGCATGGCTGCCACCGGAGTCATGAATTTACCAGCACCCAGCAATGGGGAGTTACCGGGGCATTCCAGCCCCGGCAGACCCAGTAAATCCCCATTGCCGTGTGCCGGTAATTATTACTCCCCATTCCCATTTGAGTCCCAATGAACTCAATGGGAATGGGGAGGCCGGATGCACCAGCACCATTCATGAATGGTGCTGGTGAAAGGCACCCGCGAGCAGAACTCATAGTTTGCCGGTCCGGTAACAACTGTGTCGGAAGCTTATCGGCACCATTGTTACTGGACCAACAAACTTATAATGAGGTCCGATGTTTGAAACTCTTGTTTTTCATGTGAAAGGGACCTTTGAATTTCTTCTACCACTTGTGAATTAAAATGCTGCTTTTTCTTTTGTAACGAAAGGTAGGCCTTTTTCACATGGTTATAAATGCTATCAGGTCATTTTTTTTCAGTGGGCCCGTCAGTGCTGTTGGTTTGGGGTCTTTTTCCTTAGTTTTGAGCGTATACGGCTCAATTTCCTTCATTAGGGAGTGGGCACTCCAGCCCCCCTTCCTTCTTTGGTTTGTGTGCATTCCCAGAATCCCCTCTTGCCTCCAGGCTAGAAGTTAATCATCTATCAAATGGAGAAAAACAAGTTCAGTAAGTTTTACACAATATATTTCTCTGAAAGATTTACACAGAATTTGACGAAAAGACCAAAAGAATACCATTATAAGACAAGACAATTTCACCATTATACAAAACCATATTTATTTTCTTTCTTTCTCTTTACAATAAGCACTAAGTAAATCACTCCCTGTATATATATATATTACACGGCCCGCAATAGCGGACGTCTAGTGATGGTTAAGTTGCTGAACCCATAGGAAGAGCACTTTTTGGCCAGGTTATAACTTCGCTCCCCCTGGAGGAATCCTCACCAAACTTTGCAAAGTTTGGTGAGGTTTTGACAAGGGGGGGGGGGGGGAGTTATAGAGGGGCTCCTCATTTTTTTTCCCTTAGACTGAATGGAGGAAAGCTTTGCTCATGCCTACAGCCCAAACCGCCGGACCGATTTCCACAAAATTAGCGGCAGGAGCGGCGGCTCGGGCCTGAAAGTGTGATTTTGTAAATTTTTGGGAAATACATCCAGTAGTTTTTTGTAAAACAACCAAAAAGTATGTCCAAAAAAATGTGTGATATCTAGGTTCGGTCCGCGGACCCATTTCCCTGTTCGGTCCATGGAGAGGGCTCTGATTGGCTTAGAAGGTAACGTGGTGTCCGCAGATATGGGATTCGCCCACTAATTGGATGGTGAAAAGCGTGAAGTGCGTCATATTTTTGGAAATGCCCACCATGTTAGATGCGCGGACAGCGGCCGGTGTTCGCCGATATTGCGGTAAAAACCTATTAAAAACACAACATTGCACTTGTCAAACTTATCAAATAATCTCTGGGGAGGTGATGGTTGATGAGGATGGGATGGGATCTGGCTGCAAGAATAAAATAACGGGCGTTGTTCGTGGACACCTCTGCATTACAGGGTTCCACTTAATGAAACTGCATGACATTTTGCAATTATATTCTTGACCTGATTCCGAATGGGTTTGCAGAGTTTGGTGGGATTTTGTCAAGAGAGGGCAAAATTAGAGGGGGTCCCTACATATTGTAAAGGCTTATAAATGTGCTGCCATTTGACGAATCTACACAAAGGTTTGCTAAAAGATTATAGATCTAGATATAAATGTTTTTACAAAATTTGGTTGGATTTGATCAAGAGAGGGCGGATTTAGAGATGGGGTCCCAAAATATTGGAAAGGCTTATAAATGTGGTGCCATTTGACGAATCTACAAAGAAATTGAAAAAAGATGATAGATCTAGACATAAATGTTTTTGCAAAGTCTGGTGGGATTCTGTCAAGAGGGGGCAAAATTAGAGGGGGGTCCGAAAATATTGCAAAGGCTTATAAATGTGGTACAATTTGATGAATCTACACAAAAGTTTACAAACAGATTTTAGATCTAGATATAAATGTGTTTGTAAAGTCTGAATGGATTTTGTCAAGTGAGGGCTAAGTTATATGACTATATGACTATTGTATGTGCATACATTTGACACTTTTGAAATAATAAAACATGGGTGGATTTCCAGGAAACTTGTGTAAGGAGCCTTGGCAAGGACCTTAAAGGATGGTTTTGCAAATGTGTCTGTGTTTTATTTTTTGACAAGTGTCATAATGTAGGTACAAAAAATTGGGATATTTCTTTGGTGACTGCGGTGTAGCCTGTGGCCATGGGCAGTGGCCATATTGTCTGGGGCAGGGAATAAGGTCATGATCTGGACAATCTGGCTACTGGCCATGACCATGAAGGACAACACATCTCCCGCCGATCCGTAATGATCCTTGGGTGCATGGGTACCTTAACCCTGAACATTCGCTACGTGAGATAGACCAAAGCTGGTGGGAACACTAGCTGCATCGAATGATGGAATTCCGCTCAAAATCCAGCCAGTGTTAGAGCGACTACGGCAGAAATTGTGCTGGCGACGGTGGACGGCTCTCGGATCAAAGATGGCGGCTGTGCAAGCTCGCCGAACAAAGGATTGGGAAGACTGAGAAGGAGGGCTTGCTGCGCGTCTTGAGGGGAAGCACCCTTTGTCGGCCGGGAAAACCGCCCAAGCGACAACGAGAAGTGCCTGAGAGGCAGCTGAGGCCGACAAGGGGCCCCCAATGTATGGCTAGCCCGGTGGCTGGTTAGGAAGACTGCGGGTCCTTCTGGTCAACGTGGCTGGGGCCCGACCACCTCGCCTTAAACTGGGGGGATGCCTGACGGCAGGATGACATTCAAACTCCCCAAATCCAAGGGGAAGCAGCCCACAATGGAAGACTACATCAAGACCCCGCAACAGGCGGAGGGGGTGAGACCAAAGGACAAGATTCCGCCAGAGGACACCACTCTGACACGCGTTGACCGGCAGATCCTAGAAGCAATTGCAGACCTCAAGGCCACGTGGGAAAGCAAGCTAGAGGCAGCCACTGCCGAACTTAAGGGAGCGCTGGAGCACAAAATCGGCACAGTACAGGAGGAGGTCAACTTGCTCAGACTGGACGTGTGGAAAATGGCAGAACGCACAGATGAGTTGGAGAAAGTGACCATAAACACGACGGCCCGGACCTCTCACACCTCGGAGATCCACATCCTGAGGCAGCAGGTGAGCAACTTGGAGAACAGGGCCGAGGAGGCAGAAGGGCGCCCCCGAAGGAACAATGTGCGCATAGTTGGACTTCCGGAGGGGGAAGAAGGCCTTAACCCGATGGACTTTGTTGAAAATATGCTGTTGCAGGAAATAGGAGCTGGGGTCTTTACGCAAGGCTTCGCGGTGGAGAGAGCACACAGAGCGCTTACGAGGAAACCCCCCCCTGAAACCTCCCCGAGGCCAATCATCACCAAGATTTTGAACTACCAGGACAGAGAGAAGATACTGGAATATTTCAGAAAGGGGGGCACCATACAAAGAGCCTATGCGACCATCTCGGCATATCCCGACTATACACCCCAAGTGCAGAGGCGGAGGCTGAACTACAGGACGGTGAAGAGGAGATTGCGTGAGGTGGGATGCGTTACATGCTGATGTACCCAGCCAAGCTGAAGGTGATCCACAAATCCAAAACTTTGTTTTTCGAGAGTCCGGAGGATGCGACTGTATGGTTGGACAGCCAAAATTGCCCGGAGGAAGTGGACAGCCGGAAGAAGGATGATAAGGACAAGTGATGCCCGTTCCCGGGACCGAGGTGCTGTACATAATATGACTCTGGGACTTGATTATAATACAGTGTAGCGATGTGTTGATTCTTAGGGGCGTCAAATTCTACCGTGATAAGGAGAATGCACAACGTATCATGGGAATTAACAGGAGACAAGTAAGGAGCACTCTTAGCCCCAACAGTTAGGACGTTAGTTAGGTCACCACATATTGGTGACACCCTGCCATGTTCCCGACCTCGGCACTTAGAGGTGGGACCAAACGCGGGGGAGCCTGAGATCCAGGGATGGAGCTGGGCATTAGTTGGGGCATGGTTGGGGGGTGGGCATTAAAGGGAAGTGTGCAGTGGGGAACAGTTGAGTTGGGGGAGGTGGGCGGGCTAGTTGGGGAGTTTAAGTTGGGATAGGGAGGGGCACAAGCCCAATTCCATGCTGATCGGGACTGGAATGGAGACCCGGGGAGGAGGGAGGCAGTACATACCTCGCATGGCTACGGATAGTCTCAGAATTGTAACCTGGAACGTGAGAGGTCTCAACAGTTATCTGAAAAGGAATAAAGTGATGATGTACCTGATAAGGCTGAAAGTAAATATAGCATTATTACAGGAGACCCAACTCACCGGGGACAAACTAGAGCTAGTTAAGAGAAAGTGGAGGGGGAGCACCACAGGAGCTACATACTCGGCGTATGCGAGGGGGGTGGTCACGTGGATAGCACCTCATGTACCATTCCAGCTGCTGTAATCCACGCCAGACCCAGATGGAAGAATGTGGTGTGGGGGATGTTGGAGAACAGGGAGGTGAGCATTGTCAACACATATGCTCCCAACCAGGACACAGCGGCTTACTACAGAGCCCTATATGACAAAATTAGCCCCCTAATGGGCAGCGCCACCATCTGGGGAGGCGACTTCAATTGCACATTAGACCCCAAGATGGACAGGTCCGATAAGAAACTAGAGAAACCCACCCCTGCGGCAAAGGCACTATTGGCCCTTCTGCGGGACTTTGAGCTAGAAGACATATGGAGACTGCTGCGTCTCTGTGTGTCATTTCTGGGTCGTATTATCTTCTATCTGCAAGTCTGTCCGGGCCTTCGTGACATCGCCATTCGTCTTTAATTAAGGCCTTTTGAGTTTCTTCCGGGGCAGTGTTTAAGCAACCTTCATTTCGTTTCATTTGCTGGTAGGGTTTTCTCAATGGATACCTTACTGTCCATGGTTGTCTGGTTATTGGTACTTCCATAGGTATTATTCTTCTGATAGGCACTGGGCAGAGCCCTACTGCGGCTCTCTGCTGGGTTATTTGCTCATCATGCGTCACATATCTCGGTGTGAACGTTCGTGGTACTTCAAAATGGGCGGTTGGAGTGGAGGCCTCACGCGGGACCTCCTCAACAACGCATCCACCAGTTGCATCGAAGCCGCCATCATCCAACACTGTCACTCTTGTACAACACTTGAAATGTACCGTTATACATTAACAATACAAATGTCGTTCCATTCCAAAGCACGTGCACTACAAAGTTCAATAAAAGTATGCACGATTTCTCCATCCGTGTACATCCACATTCCCACCCTGGATGTGGCACGTGTAATCCTGAAAGTACAGAATAATTCACTACCTTTCATGATAGTGTGGGGGGGTTAACAATATCCAACTGGGTAGGGGATTCAGTCTTCCATCGTAGATGTATGAAAGTGTTTCTTTTTGTTGTTGTTTTTGTGACGTGCGTGCCAGCAAATTTTTTTGTTTATTTTCTCTTTATATGCGTTTCTGTTTGCCTGTCGTCGCATTTTTACCACAATCTGGGCAATGCTTCTTGCACAGTGTAAAAGAAAACGGCATTGCCAATGGTGCTCAAATTAATGCCATTTTTACGGAACCACGGAGTATCTGGCGACCTCATGATCTCATAGTGGGTGGAGAAAATGCCAGCAGTCTGCATAAACTCACGCATAATTCTGTTTATTTCACACCTTCCGACCTCTGGCTCCGGACAAATTACACAGTCATGGACCCAAAATCCTCTTGGTGTTATGAATGAGTAAACGACCTTCGCAGTAGGAAAATTACGCATCACTGCAGTCAGCAACCTCTTCAGGTGATGGATTAATTGTCCGCACGACATGTAACCCAAATGTAGACTTCCATAGTGCACCACGACAAAGTCAACGTTCGTGACGGACGCCACATATCTGCAAAGGCCACCCATCCCGCTGAAACTGAAGTCAACCTGACAGGCCCAGAGAACATCCACTCCTTCCAACCCGAAATTACCAGCAACACCTCTGCATACAACACCTGTGCAAATGGCACACAAAGGTATCACAGACGATAAGCACTGTGCGTCTCTCCATCTCGACTACCCTCACGACACAGTATTGGGAGGAAATGGTACCGCCCCTTCCTGTGAACCACGCCCTAAACTCCTACTTGCCTACTTCCCACAATTCCACTTCCCTTTCCACCCTGTCCATAATGGCAGGATGTGCACGTGCGCTTTCCCAAATACAGTGAGCGCCACGGCCCAGTAAAGCTGAGACAATATTTCTTCCCTATGCAAGGTCACTTTTTGCAGCACTCCCCCATTCAAATTTTCAAACAAGCATGCAGCAATGACAAACAAAGGCTCTGCATTGCACACTGTCATTTCTATGCAGCACTTCGTATTTACAGTTGAACACTCTCAGTACACGTTCTGTTTCATTGCAAAGCCCCTCCACCAGAAACCTCTGCTAAATAATGCAAGATTGCAGCATCCACAAAGATCGTCAGACGCACCCAGCACACCTTTGGCCATGCAAACAACATTGCAGCCATTTCCACACCCACCAGCACACTATACATCCAAGCAAGCAACTATGTGCGCACCTACCATTATGCACAAACGTAACATATGTAGCAGCATTTCCACCCAACTCCCCCACACCATAAAACACCCATTCATGAAAATATGACACACTTAGCAGAATCCACAAACATACCACAGGCTCTATCACCCCTACACACTGCCGTTTGCAAAGTACTGTGTCACTGGCAACCTATGCACAACAGCTGCACAATATTGGGCCTACTTAAATAATTTTGCACACAGCATAGTAACCAACCACATATAAGCTGCACTTCAACCATACCCACTTCCATACTCACATTACGTAAACATTGCACCCTGTGGCCACACTTTTCACTGCCCCATCTCCTGCTGCACATCAAATACTGTTGCATGTTGCAACTATCACCACAACCATGGAATGCACAATACACTCTTCGCAACTCACTTGTAGTGCTATTGCACGCCGACAATGTGCGCCACACCCATTCTCCAAAGATCACCACCCTCTGACTCATGCACTATCAAACCTGCAATCCTCCAGTGGATGTGCTCCTTGCACACATTCCCTGCACCGTAATGCAATCATGCATGTCAGCATGTCACCAACTACCACTATGCACATACGCACCACTGGCACCAGCACTCCTAACCAACCTCCACAATGCAATGGACATGCACAGTGTTACATGCAACAGTTACCTTAATGTATGAACATTACACTGTTTCCGGCACCCCTATGCCCTTTCATTCACATACTACCGTCTTACCGAATTCCACTCAGAAGGTATTGTGTCACTGCCAACGTAACCACGCAATGTTTACAACATTGCCCATACTGCAGGCATTGTGCACATGTGCACACAGCACACTATCCAAGCACATATTTGCTGCTCTTCACCCATACCCTCTACCATACTGACAGCATGCAAACACTGCACCCAGAGCCCGCACTGCGTGACTTTTCACTGCTACATTTTCAAACACAGCGCACCTCCATGCAGCTATGCAAGAACAACTTGCAACAGTTACCATAATGTACAAACAAAACAATCTCTCATGCATCCCTGTGCACTTTCAATATACTATGGGCATACCCACTTCCATTCACAAAGTATTGTGCCACTTCCAACCTACCCACAATCTGTTTGCAACACTGGCCTATAACGGCTGAAATGTGCTCAACAACCATTCCTTACATGTCACCACCCTCTAAGTGATGCACATTCAAAAATGCATTTCTGCCATGGGTGTCCTCAAGGCCTAGGCTCTTGAGTGCATGGCCTTCGGCCATGCACCCAATAGCCTAGTTCTTGAACACACTCACAGCACGTAATGCCACCATGCATGTCACCATGTCAGCAAGTACGACAATCCGCATACACACCAGTGCCACCAGCGCTCCTACCCAACCTGTACAGCGCTATGACGCTAAGCAACACCAAATTGCACCATATAACATAACGCCCATGTGGGCAGCTAAGACTAAACACAAACAAAACACCCATGCATGAAAACAGGTTGCAATTACCAGAATCCACAAACACACCACACCCTCCACCACCACTACCCACAGCTATTCACAAAGTGTTGTGTCACTAACCATAACATTGGGCCTACTTGAAGAAATATGCACACAGCATAGGCTGTGAACACACCCACAGCAAGGTAATGCCACCATGTATGTCACCATGGCACCCACTACCACTATACACATACACACCACTGCCACCAGCACTCCTACCCAACCTGCGCACCGCCACGCAGCTATGCAACAACACATTGCAACAGTGAACATAATGTGCAAAGAAAACACTCTCTCCTGTACCCCTGTGCACTTTTATTCACTTACTGTGGGTGTCCCCAATTCCATTCACAAAGTACTGTGTCACTGCCAACCTACCCACATTCTGGTCTCAACACTAGCCCTACTGCAACCAATCTGCACATACCACACTATACAAGCACCACCCTGTACCAAATGTAGAGTCAGACATGTATTACTGTGGTGGGTATGTTGCAGCCCTACGATCTTGAGCGCATGCCCTACACCCTACGGCCTATGGCCTTCGCCCATGCACCAATTAGTCCAATCCGTCAGCAGACCCACCACACCATCATTCACCCATGCATGCCACCAAGTCGCCAACTACAACATTCCATCCACAGCGCACAGCCACCTGTGCTCCCACCCACCCTATGTCATGTGCAAATCACTCCCCTTCTGCAATTCACCTGCCACCACTCACCACAAAAAGAGGTTGCAGCAAACTGGTTGCGGCAGAAGCTATGGGGCTGTTACGACACTGCCTCCAATCACCACACACAGTACTTGCCTACATATGTCACATTAAGCACTTCTCACTCCCCCACCCGTTCCCTCCCTTATTGGCGCCAACACATTCCGTACGGTACATTTTCCAGTTCCTTCCGCCAAGGAACTGTCCTCCGATACATTATGGCGGCTTTCCCAAAAAATGTTGACATACATCACGCTTCCCTCCAGCGAACCACTAACCACGCCCAAACTTCTCTGACAGCAAGCCGTACCGCAAGCCAATTACACTTCTGTCCGCAGAGCGAACAGGGAAATGGGTCCGCGTAGAGGACCCAGATATCACACATTTTTTGGGATGTACATTTCAGTTATTTGCAACAAAACTACTGGTCGTATTTCCACCAAACACACAAAAGCACGCTTTCTGACCCAAGCCCCCATTCCTGCCTCAAACTTGGTCAAAATCTGTCCAGCCGTTCTGCTGGTAGCCGTGCGCATTGTTTTTTCCCATTCAGTCTATGGAAAAAAAAACTTTGGGACCTCCCTATAACTTTGCCCCATACCCCGTACGAAGCCTCCCCCAACTTGGCGAAAAAGTTCAGACCCGGCCATATACTTTTTTTATTGTTATTTGTGATGTCTTAGAAATGCACATAGATGGTGTGAGTTATGGTTGCTTAGCTTACTATAAAGGGGGAATGTGCAGTGGAGTTTGGGTGCACTGTGAAGTGTGACATTCCTTTAGTGAAGTCTTTTTAGTAAATGTACATATATATGTATGGCAGGGAAGGGAAAGAAAGGGGCTAAACAAGTGATGTTGTCATTGATGGCATCATTGACATGTGAGATGACATCTTTCATGGTCTGGGTGTCAGTGTTAGCAATGCACAGGGGTGGTGGCAGGGTTGGGGGCTTAGTTGACCATAACTGGCGAGTTTCAGGGGTTTTTCGGTTTTAATTAGAACCATAAAGGGGAGGTGGAAAGTTTTTGTTTAGTGAAGTGAACAGGTTTTTGTTAGGGCAACTTAACCATAACGTCCCCTCAACAAAGTTTTTTTTGTAGTTAATTTCACTGGTTTTTGGGAGGGCAACTTAACCATAACGTCCCCTTAGCAAAGTTTTTTTTGTAGGGAATTGTACAGGTATTTGGAAGGTGGAAGCTCAGCATGAAATTGTGGCAATTAAGTTGTTGAGCAGAATATGCACTGTAATCATGTGATTTTGACAGATATGTAGTATAATCTATGTACTTGACATACATTTAACATAGAACATACAGAACCTCCTCCCTATTGATTTTATAAAGGGACGTACTGAGCGCCTGTTTGCAGACGGGGCGGACAGAATCACCATTAACCAAAGAGGCGGGGGGTATCTGAAAATGTACTATTGTCTTACACAAAAAGTGTGAAACGTTGAAGAAGGGCATAACAATATTGTAAGTAGTAATAAGTAAATATGGAAACCTGAAGGTGTGAAAAGAAAACAACACATTTAATAGCCATGTAGAATGAAGTGGATGGAACCAAAAAAAAAAAGAAAGGATGCCTCCAGCGTAAGCACTTCACAGAAACTCGGCAGCCTGGAACGACAGTGGACGGACGCAGTAGGACGAAGGGAGATTACATCAAAAGAGTGAGTGCAGGCCATTTATTTTATGTGCGTGTGGTTTTCTTTTTGGTATGTGGTGCAGAAATAATAATTTCTTTCTGTTGTTTTGACTCAGAAATGGCTAGTACTTTGGAGTGGCTGGAGGAGTATTTCCCGCACGGGGAAATGTCTGAAGACGGCGACAACAATGGTACACAATGATGTGCATATGGAGAATAGTGACCAGTATTTTATAGGCATTTAACTTATGGTGTATTTTTTTTCAACAGACCAGGAAAAAAAGAGGAAAGGGCAACAAACGAGATAGAAGAAGACAGGATAGAAAGGATAGAGCAGAAAGTGGACATTTTGAGTTCACAGGAGTTTGTAGAGGACGTTGTGAGAGGAAAAGTTCGGTGCCATTGCCCCACCTGCACCTGCCCTGCTTCTCCATTCCCTAGTGACCCATCCCCAAACCTGCAAGAGGAAAATAGACGTTTCGACGAAGTATCCATCCCTTCTTCCCCTCACAAATCTTCCCCTCATAACCAGCCCGTTTTAAATGTAAATTCCCCCATATTTGTTTCAGTGTCCGCTTCTCCCGCTGTTTCTTTAGATTGATGTGTGTGTATGTGTGTAGTAAATGGTTTTGTACAGTAGTTGTAGAGAAAGAGTTTGTGTGTACATTTTTTTTAAAAAGACGTAAAATGTTCACGAACAGCAGGCCTGTTCGACCTATCCGCAAGCAATGGAATGTGGGTGCTGTCTAATGCCAAGTAAAACGGATGTGATGTGTGACTGCACCATCTTTTCAAAATGTGCGTACATAAACAGAAAGGGGTGTCCAAAGGATATACTACCTCGGCGTACCGCCTGGAAATGAGATAATACATGGTCGCAGAAGGTGTCCGGTCAAATGGTCGAAAATAAAAGATCGAATGACCATTTGATCGAAAGTCAAATGGCCGAAAAGAAAATGGTCGAATTTATTTATTTATTTATTTATTTATTTATTTATTTATTTATTTATATATTTTGTTTGGTAAAAAAAAAAATTAATATAGAAAAAGGGGGTTTGGGGGGGAACCCCCCATAAAAAAAAATTTTAAAAAAATAATCGACCATTTTTTCGACCATTTGACTCTCGATCAAATGGCATTCGATCATTTGGTTTTCGACCAAATGACTGGTAACCTCGTAGAACACACAAGATGTCCGGAATGGGTGTAAATAAGTAAAAAGGGAGTGTGGGAAGGACAGTATAGCGGTCCATATTGGGCGCAGTCAAAATGGCGCCGTCTGAAGAACAGGCACGGTGGCCGGCAAGTTTATAGGCAAACAAAATGGAGTTGTTCTAAGGACACCGGAACTGTCCGTACAGTGAGCATTGCATGCATGCACATGCGCAGTACAAACTAAAGGATTGGCAACATGGCGCCAGTTGCTAACTGTCCATCTCACTTGTGTTGCACTTTGAAGTAGTTTGAGAACCCGAACACTGTCCGTAGGACAATTGTGAGCATGTTTGCATCTTTGTATTTGCTATCCACGTGACTTTCATTAAGGGGGCGGATGTGTTGAGGACGTCATCTTGTGACTGCACCTATGCTGTGCGTGGGGACTAGTTTCCGCGGTTTGTGTGCTTCCGCAACACTAAAAATGAACTTATAGACACTAGGCAAACTATTGAGGAGTGTAAAAATATAATTTCACACATCCCAAACAATAGGCCACCTCATGAGTTGCTGTGTAAAATGTGTGTACCGCTTTGTAGGGATGAAGACGGGCGTGAGGCAAACCCCTGCACCCCTTTAAAAGGCCACACCCCCGAGCGCATCTTCATTGTCCTTCTAGCTATAGCAGATAGAGGTGTGTTGTCTTTACTGCTGTAGTGACTGTTGGATTATTAGCCTCTGCACCACCCCCAAACCCGCCACCATCACCACCTCACTAAGGGCCTGCAGAGAAATATATGGGTGAGGATGTAGAGATTGAGAAGGAAGAGGAGGAAGAGAATTAAGTGGAGGAACTCCGCACTAGGAGCACTCGGTGGGAGTCGTGGGTGTGGCGGTTGTTTTCTGTTGATGGGAACGTACCAAAAGCACGTGCGAACCTGGTGAAGTGTAACCAGTGCGATGTGGTGTTGAGTTGCGGGAGATTTGGAGCGTACAGTTTTGGTACGACAACCATGAAGCGACACCTCACTTTGTTCCACACTGCGGACATTCAAAAGGTGGTGCCATGTGAAGAGCGTAGTCGTTTGAGTTCCTCCACAGCATCCTCGGAATCTGCTCCTCCCACCACAAGAGACACTCCTGTGGGGGAGCGCCTCCCTCCAGCTGCTTCACAAGCTATTCGCATTGCTGTGGACCCTTACCTTTCAAAGGTGACAGTAGTGTGCACGTATTGTGACGCAGTACTCTGCAGGGGGGAGAGTTTTCGAAGTGCTTTTGAGGCTGCAGTAACTGAGCACCAGAAGATTTGCTCCTTACCTAAATAAAGATCACCAGTAATATTTGTCTGTTGAGTTGCCCTTTCTTATCCCTGTGGCTGGTGTCCCTTCCTTACCCTCCTATAGCCTCTTCTCCTAGTGTGTTGAGTGCTGTTAATTAATGAACGTAAAAACAACAAAAATGACAGAAAATGCTCTTTTCAGAGCCGCCTTTCTCAGTGTAACAATAGAACTATGAAGTGAAGGCCATAGACCCATGCCTGCGGAGTTCAGCAAAAGTTTGCAGACAGTCGTAGAGGGGAAAAAGGGAGGGTGCAAGCAACACAAACGCAATAAAGTGTACGTTGGGAGTAAGTGGCGGCTCTGAAAAGAGCCTTTTGGTGGTGTGTTGTGTGGGTGAAAAACAGTGTATTGGGGAAAACGGATTGTCAGATAGGTTAGTGTGATTGCAAAAGAAGGCCCAATGCATTTTATAAATTGTGAAGAAACATCTGATTACCAGCATATGTGAGGTGGACTCCATCTCTGCGGAAAATGAAAGTGCTACGAAACAAAATGTTTTCATTGTGGAAAGAGGACATGCCAACATCTCTTAAAAAGGCACACAAAGCCTTATTCACATTGTGTCTCGCTTTCTCCATTTGTGGACCAAATGCTGAAGAATGCAACCATTTTTGTCTTTGGGCAATACGGGAAAAAAGTATTTGACAATTTAGAAACATGTCCATGAGCTTCGCGAGTCCTTCCTTCATGGCAAATTGTAAAGAAATGCCAGATAGATGGCCTAAACTGTTTCCTCCACAACGAATGATGAGGATATCTGGAGGACGCTCTGTCTGTAAAGTAACACAAAGAGGTACCAAGTCCACCCATCTCATGTCACGCACACCATGCCGGTGCACTTCCACATGTAGAAATCCAAGATTTGTAGATAAACTGCAGCTTTCTGCATGCACCTTCAACCAATGTATCCATGAGTCTCCCACAATCCAGATAATCAGTTTTGGAGCATGGAAAGCCATGGCTGTGTGGTGGCCTGTGAGGGGGAAGACAGTCTTACTAAAGTACATCGGTCAGAACACACCTACTGAACTTTATGGACCAATCCCTAGCTCCGCTCATTCTCATTTACTTGCGGCTCCACCCTTCAATCCCCGGTGATGATATGTGCTGTCTGCTAACTACCGCCATGTTCCCGGACATGTACAGGATCAGAGCATGACAACGGTACATTAAAGTACTATTCATCTTATTCCTCTTTAAGGTAGGCTCTGAAAAGAGCTGTTTTTTTTAAAAAAAAATTGGCTACATATCGTACAGACATGTGGTATTTTATGTATTTTTTGTATTTTTTGTCCTTGCTTTACTCGTGCAAACATTACAGAACATTCTCTAAAGCAAGTCTTAGGTTCCAAAAAAACATTGCCTTTCCCAAAGAGGATAGCGCAACACCATCTCCTTCAAAGTAATATGCATTGCTTGGAGCAATGTTATCGTGGCTACCAAATAACATACCAACTCATAGCATGAATGCACGCATGCCGCGATTGATGATGTACCTCCCGATGCTTTGTTTTGGACAGAAAACAAAAGTATTGTTCCATTACACTCTTGGGAGTGAATCAGAAAAAATACATTTCTATGTTGGGAAGATGGTCATGAGGGCTTCAACCAACTGTGCCAAATCTGACAACAAAGTACGTGAAGTCAGGTATCACAAGTGGCAAGCACCGTAGTGCAAAATTACCACATGAGGAGTGATCATTCGACGCATGTTTCTGCAAACTTGCAGAATTGCTGCAACATTGGCATCAGTGTCAACGCTCCACACCACCTCCACTCCTCGCACATCGAAATGCTGTGCCACATGTCTCCTCTCGGCATAGTGTTGTAAGCCTTGCACAAAAATGTCTCCAAGCAGCAAAACCCTGACCCTCTGCACCTCTGCCATTTTCAGTGTGCGCACCGTCTTTCGACACAAAAGACTAATGTGAACATCTGATTGGCTGATGCCTACAGTCGTCTTGCCATGCAGGATTTGCTGTAGAACCCGTATGTAACACGCCCTACCAGCGGACAAGCGTTGCTTACGTGCGGCACATAACTCTTACCCAGTCCTTCCACCCTTTCTACAACGGTACCAAAGCGAGTCCCTCATTGGACACAACTAAGCGGGCACACAATCATCCACCAATCACATAGAACATCACTCATTTTAACTCCGTCATCAACATTGCGCACTTCAAAATTACTGTTGATGATTCTTAATGAAAATCGCATACCATTGCAAAGGACCTACTTGACAAGCCATTGTACAAGGATTGCAAATTTCTACGTACAGCTCCCTGCATGTGCGCATGCATCAGTATAGAGTACAGGTATGTACATTTTGAACAGAGTACATGTTGAACCCTTATGATGTAAAATAGAAAAAATAATAGCAGTAAATTTCCATAGGGAACACATAACAACATTCTCCCTTTTAAAGTGCAACAATGCCGATTTGTCATTAACAAATCGCACGACCGCTTACTGTCCTCTGCATAACCTGTACATACGTTGCAAGCATGCCGATTTAGGCATAGCTCTCAACCATTTTTGTCTTAAAGGCGGGTGAAATCAGCTGATTTTGTTTTTGCGGGTGAGACGTCCATTGGATAGAATGGCCGTGCAGGAGGCTTGGAGGGTGAGTCTGCCCTTTACAAGGCGAGTAACACCCGCCAAAAGCGTGTGAGTTCAGAAGTAGAATTTAGGGCAGACCTCAATTTTGTATGTGAAAATGTCAGAGTTCTGTACTCTGTACTGCCTACAGTAATGCTTCTTACAATGTGATCGTATGAGAATAGTAATCGCTCCCGATTGTGGTGCTCACATGTCCTTCGGATGGTCTCCCGATTTTTGGACATTGTGCTTTTCATTAACAAGTACAAAATGTTTGCCCATCTAGTACTTTGCCCTATCGCTTACAAACCTCTCTCCTATGCATACTACATTTTGTAAAGAACAAGGCCTTTCCAAACCCTTAAAAAATGTAGTTATTTTGAAAGACTTTCAAGTACCATATTCAAAGTAGTATGGAAAGACTGCATAGAGAGAAGTGAAATGTGCATGTCGACTGGGTTGAAATATGAAAGTTTAATCCTCTGTCGAAAAAAGTACAAGTAAAGTCTGCAGTATCATTACCACTGCAAACACACAAACAGTAATTGATATTGTTTTTTTAATTCACAGTGAAGGCTACTGTCCTGAGAATCAACAGCATCTACACTGCAGACGACATATCCGAAGAAACCTGGTCATCTCGTACAAAAAAGTAAGTAGAGTACAACCTTCATATTCTAACTACTCCGTAAAGAGGCTGCGTGGGTTATGTGTTTATTTTGAGCACCAAAGCAAGCATTCATTTGTAAACCATTCTACCTACAAATATCCATTTATTGAACAAAGAATAACAGGTGGAATGGCTGACAAATCCCTGTGTGTTTGGTACTGAAAGAACATAGGGAATCCTTAGAAGGTTAGATTCTGAAAGTAAGTTGTGGTAGCAGGTTTTTGACATTTCAGTTATTAATAATGGTTCTCGTCACAAGAAGGGCACTTTGTACTCTCATCTAAAGCACATTGTACTAGTATACAAACAGTAAAGGAGCCTTACCAAATGATAGTTAGAGGTCACCGTGCTTTGAGACACCATGCCAAAGACCTTCCCCATCACACTTACGCACACATGCACAAAGCACACATAGATTGGAGAACAGACCAAAGTATACTTTTTTTCTCAACAGACACCAAAGAATGCCTACAAAAAAGCAGCTCCGTAGAAAGGAACGCAGAATTAGAGCAAATAAAAATAAAGGTGCCCAATGTAAGCATCCACCTGTTGTAGAGTTAGTGGAGAATCTTGGTAAAAACCACCTAATTCAGTTGGGTAACATAATAAAAGAAGTCTCAACTACCGAAACTGTACCTCCTCCATCAAAAAGTGTCACAAAACACGGAAATGTTGTCAAAAAAAGAGCTGCCAGTACAGCTAACAATGTTCCTAATAATCCTGATAGTGTAAGAATAACCCATAGTTAAAAAAAGTATGTTAGCAAAAATGTTTCGTCACAGAGCACTTCAGAATCTACTAAGAAGAGGACCAAAATCATCCTCGCCCTTTAAAATGTACCGTAGAAAGCTAATTCTACAAGCACTCGTGGACAGTGCCATCCTTCTCAAAAGGAAGTTGTTCATATTAGTGTTGAAAAGGATGAAAACATTAACAAAACTAAGTACCAAACTACAAATGAAACTCAGCAATAAACGGAATGTGAACAAAAATAATTGTTTGCATGTTTGTGGTGGTGAATGGAGTCACACAAGCACAGGGCCATACTTTAATGAAGAAGCATACAAACAATATCAAACAAACACAATTGCCATCTATAGCAGTGGACGAGGGTATGAGAAAATCAATACTACCATCATGGAACAAGAAACACTGCTTACAAAACTGTCTTCTGAAAACTCAGAATTACCTCTTGATTCAGCAGAACCACACCGTCCAGTTTACAAATGGCTGTGCACATCAATGTGTGCCAATCCAAACAGAGCTTTCAAATCTTTACGTCAGTTCCTCAATCAATATGTAAAAGGTAAAGAGAAAAGTAAAATGAAAGTGCTGCAAAATATGGATATTTGTGTAGTGCGGAAAGTCACAGGACTAAAAGGACATTCATTAGCCTGCATTTCTGGCCCTCTTTGCAAAAGTAGCTTCCATGATATCAAAAGAATTGCAGTACATCATTCCAAAGTAGGAAATTTAGTGTACAAAATATACTGTGCAAAAAGTCCAGCTTCAGAATTAGGCAATTTAAATACCACTCGTCTGCATGGTACACCCAAATACTTACAAGAAGAAATGGACCGTATTCAGAAAAAGTATTTTGGAAGTGAAAACCACGTAGAAAATGCAACAGTTTTAGAGCATAGTAGCGACAATTCTACACATAGCAACCTTCTATTACACACATATAGAAAAGAAATACTAACATTTAAAAGGTCATCGGCTGAAGTACCAAACCATGTGTGTGTATGTTGCCACAGAACGTTTTACAAAAGGAACACATAAAGGGGGTAATTCATGGATTATTTGCGCTGAAGAAAACGCGATTTGTGCGCGATTCTGCCCGCAAATCCCCATTTGTTAAACAGGGATTTGCGGGCAGAATGGCGCACAAATCCCTTTTTTTCGGCGCATATATTCCATGAATTATCCCCAAAATGTGGACATAGCATACAAAATGAAAACAATGAAGACTCTACTTTGTATCTTTTAGCTGAAAGCAAATATGAAATAACTGAATGCATAATATGTTGCAGTTACTGTACTGCAAAATTAGAAAACAACCACACTCTTTCACGTGCAATTACAAATAATTTGGAATTGTTTCCATTACCAAAAATCCTCCAACAGCTCAATTTGTATGAGAGCATAATAATTCAAACAGTTCACCCATTTCAAGCAATTATACGCCTTCATCCAAAAACAGCAAATTTACCTTCCTCTGAATTGGTGAAAGGAATTTGTGGCAAAGTAGTTTACTTGCCATTAGATCTAACGGAAAATGTGCACACTCTAGGAGTGGACGTTCAATAGACCATTCTTTAATAGTCTTGGTAAATGGAGTACCAACAAAGGATAAAAAAAATTGGCAACAATTAGTAGACTTACACAAAGTAACACAGGCATTGCAATATCTAAAAGATAACAATGAGTACTATAAGGAAATACATATTGATGAAAGCGTAAGGCAAACAACTGAAATAATTCAAGAGCCATCAGAAACTGGGGAATTCAAACATTTGGAACCAGCTACAGTATCCACTCTTTTGAAACATTACACAATTCATCCATTGAATTCCAATGAAAGCATAGATGATGCACTAGAAACTTACCAAATGCGACAAACCAAAGGGTCACCAATGAGTATTTGGGAAAAAAGTATAGAAGCACATGCTTTTCCACTGCTATTTCCAACTGGCAAAGGTGGGAGATATGATGATAGACCCACTCAGATTGGGGCATCAGAATACCGCTCATTACGAATGTATTCACAAGATCCCAGATTTAGGCAAAATGTGGAATACATATTCCACCTACTCTATGAAAGTGAATTAGCAACACTATGTTATGGAATTGCACACATTCTTAAATCTGGAACGCACTTTCAAAATATGTCAGCTTCGCAGTTAATACAAAACGTACAAGAAAAAGATGAGGTTTTACAGTCAAGTATAACAAATTTGTTTGCAAACATGCGTGGTACAAAGGAATACTGGTTCAGACGGCACGGAGACGTGCGTTGCATGATCAGAAACCTTAGACCACCAACTTGGTTTGTTACGCTAAGTTGTGCAGAATATGCATGGGAAGATTTGCATGAGTTCCTACACATAGCAAATAGCAACAAAAACAACATAGATATATTAACACCTGGAGAACTTTGCTCTCTGGATCCAGTTAATGTCTCAAGATATTTCCATCATCGTTTCATTGCAATGCTACACTTTATTTGCAATAAAACTGTTCCTCCCCTTGGAGAAGTGCAACATTTCTTTTGGAGAAAAGAATATCAAGCGAGAGGAGCACCACATATTCACATGCTGTTATGGATCAAAGGTGCTCCGAAATTTGGGCACGACAGTGATAGCACTGTTTTGCATTTTATCCAAAAATATGTCACATGTGAAATCCCTTCACAACAGACACATAGTGAGCTGCATGGGCAGATTTTAGAATTTCAAAGACACAAATGTGGCAAATATTGTCACCGTAAATGCAAAAACATAGATTAAATACTACACCAAATGCCGCTTTGGTTTCCGTAGACCAGTTACAGAAACAGGTGAAGTAAACAACTTCATGTCTTCAGTTTGACATAGTGTTAAAGGTAAATCACCTAAAAACATGTATTACATAAAAAGAAGGGAAAAATCAAAATATATCAATGATTACAAGGCAATCATTGCCCTATTATGGAATGCAAACATAGATGTGCAGTACATTGCAGACAATTCAACTGCTGTTGCACGATATGTTACAGCCGATTTAACAAAAGCAGAAAAAACAGAGCTCCAATACCTCTGGGATGACCTAGCATCAGAAAAAACATTATCACAGAAATTGTACAGCCTAGGCATAAAAATGCTCTCTCATAGAGAATGTGGGGCCTGTGAAGCAACAGATCGTTTAACCGGCACTGCTTTGTATGGAAAATCAGACAACATAGTATAGCTCAGTCTTGGTCCTGCAAAATCTAGAAAAAGAGTGCTAAAATCATATGAGGACATAGAAAAAATTGCCAGAAATGATCCCAACAGCCAAGACATTCTAAAAAACAATTTACTAGACACATACTATCCGAACAGGAGTACCACTCTGGAAAGCATGTGTCTATACCACAAAGCTCAAACCTTTGCATACAAAAATAATGTAAAACCCGATGAAAGCAAAAATCGATACAGAGTGACCGATTGTGAAGGGAGCTTAGTGAAACTTAACAAAGGAAGCTTAATTAATCATGTGAAATTGTCATTAAAAACTCCTCAACAGAAAGAACTATATTACATGTCTCTGTTAAAATTTTTTAAACCATGGAGAAAAGAGGAAGACATACTAGATAATTATGAGTGCTATGAAGATGCTTTCAAAGCAAATGAAAGCACTATCACCGATGGTAACTTTACGCAGTACAAAACAATGTTACACAATGAGCAGCAACAAGAAGAAGAAATTCAGGCTCAACTAGATAAAGAGTATTCCGACAGTAGTCAACCTTCTGTAACAGGAAGTCAAGAACCATTAGGACAACCACTAATAGCAAATGAGGCTGAAGTTGCTATGGCAGAAGTAGAAAACACCATGTATCAGTATCAAGAAGATACAGAGGACTTAACTGTAAAACAAGGAAAACTTAACAACGATCAGCGCACCATTTTTGAAGAGGTAACAAAACAAATTGTGCATGGCGCACAACACGAAAATAAAGAATTTACCTGCCAAAATTGCAAACCTATACTGCTGTACGTGTAGTGGTGAAGCTGGTTCAGGGAAAACATTCTTAATCAAAATTATCAGCAAGTCCCTTCAACAATTGACAGACAACAAACTGTCAGCTGTTGTAACCGCCCCCACAGGTTTAGCTGCCTACAACATAGGCGGTGTGACTTTACACCGATTACTACTGCTTCTAGTAGAGCATCAAAATAAATTAGACTACCACAAACTTTCTGCAGAAGCTGCAATGGAATTACGTAGAGTATTGAAACAAATGAAAATGCTACTAATAGATGGAGTGAGCATGGTCTCCAATCTAATGTTGGCTTTGATTCTTCTCAGATTGCAAGAAGTACTTAAAAGTAATAACGAAGAACTCTGCAGGGAAACACATTATCGTTTTCGGAGATCTTCTACAATTGACACCAGTAAAAGGTGAACCGATTTTTAAAACCTTAGGCCACAAACTCTGCCGGAAAACTGTTGGTAGCATAAGTAATGTTAACCTTTGGCAACATTTCCAATACAGAGAATTAACTGAGAACATGCAGAAATCTGCAGATCTAACTTATGCCAACATTTTGAAAAGTATTGGAGTTGGTGTATTATCGCAAGAAATACAAGTGGTATTGAAAAAGCGGTATATACATGCACTTTATGGCGATAATGCATGTGCAAGTGATGTTATGGAACAAATAGTGCACAAAAATGTCAATTGTATGGCCTTAATGCCCACTCTTGCAAGCTGTTTCAAATTGAATGAAACAATGTTAAAGAAAGAAATGCAAGCAATAATAGAAATTAGCGCCACAGACAAACTAGACGTACATGGTTTGACAGTACCCATGTGTGAGCAAGCCACAACAAGACTAAATAGTTTAGAAAATTCAATCTCCAACACAGCTGGGTTGGAAAAAGTATTCAAATTATCATTAAATTGTAGAGTAATGCTTAAACGTAACCTTGACGTAGAGCAAGGGCTAGTTAATGGAGCTCTGGGCACAGTTGTTGGGTTTCAATCATACCCACGTGATAGCAGCATTCAGTTTGTCAATATTCTCTTTGATAAAGTTTCAGAAGTAAAAAGGATAGGGCACTGCACTCAATGGCTCGATTCCTTCTCTTAAAAGACATGTATGTTCGTAGAGAGCAGTTTTCTCTAACTCTTGCATATACAGTTACCATTCATAAATCCCAAGTTCTTACCCTAGAGAAAGCAATGATAGATATAGGAAAGACAGTGTTTAAGGAAGGCATGAGCTACGTAGCATTATCACGCTTACGTACACTTGACGGTCTAATGCTAATAAACTTTGATTCAAGTAAAGTCAAAGCTGATATTCCTTGCATTCTAGAATACAATAGATTGCTTTCACTGTAGACCCATCATCTGAAACAATACCCTGTTCCAGAAAAAGTGAAACGTGGTAAAAGAAAAGTAAATGAAAAGGAAATGCAACAAAACGCAACAGGAAATTCTGCAAAAAAAAGAAAAGAAGCTAAAGTTTCATCAATTGCTGCAAACACAGAAGAACCTATTAGGGAATGTAAACCAGGCACATCAGCAAAGAAGCAACAGAAAAAACGAAAAATGCACTCAGATACAGAACTTGCTGGCCCAATCAAATTTACAAATGAAAGTGGTGTAAGTTGCTATGCAAATGTAGCAATGAATATTCTATTTCAATTGCAACCAATTGTTAAGAATATTTACCTGCACAGCACAGACCAATTGTGTTTGCAAATGTTAGTGCTGCATAGAAATGCAACAAGCAATCCTGACAACACATACAGTGTTTATGGAGTAAGGCAACAATTGGACGACTGTGCTGGAATAGTGAGATTCACTATGAGCTCACAAGAAGATCCACAAGAATTTCTAATGTACATACTATTAGTATTGGAAAACAAAAGCATAACTGTAAATGAAATCTCCCAAATTTCGTACATGTGGATACATACATGCACTCTCTGTCACAATGTGATACAGGAAGAAATTCCAAATGAGCGATTTGCACATATTACCATACCAAATTGTGAGAGCATTCCATTTCAGCAACTTGTACAAAATGCAAACCATGGCAGATTATGTAGTATTTGCAATTCAGACAATCGCTCTTCCTTACTGATACAATTACATAGTGCCTACATAATAGTTATGTTTCTACGTTATAATGCAGATGGCACCAAAAACAACTGCAAACTAACTGGATTTACACACGGTCAAGTGTCACTTGGAAAGAAAACCTTTACAACAGTAGGAATAATCTACCATGCAGGAGCTACAACCAGTGCAGGTCACTACACTGCATACATTAAAAAGAGTTCTGGATGGTTTGAATGTAATGTTAGCACCATTACTCTAAAGCAGAGGTTGCCAGCTAACATAAGAAATGCTATTTAATGTTCTTGAAGCCAAAATTTACGTAATAGGGTGTACTTCAAAATTGTCAACAAAGTATGTGAAAGACTACAAACAGTTAGAATACGCCCACAGGTATCTTATTACCCAACAGGATGGAAAAATGACACAAATAAATGATTATCACAGATCCTTGGAAACAAATGCACGGGCAGAATACGCCTAAATGCATGTAACTGTTGTTAAAAATCATCAGAAAGGCAGCAAAGAAAACATTAAAGGGAAAGATAAAGGAAACAGGCTATGTCAATGATACAAATGAATGAGTATCACAAATCTGTAGGAACAAATGCAGTTAGAATACGTCTACAGGTATCGAACTACCCAACAGGATGGAAGAATGACACAAATAAATGATAATCACAGATCGTTGGAAACAAATGCACAGGTAGAATATGCCTATAGGTATCTAAGTGTTGGTAAAAATCGGCAGGAAGGCAACAAAGAAAACATTAATGGAAAAGATGAAGGAAACAGGATGTAACAACGACACAAATGAATGAGTATCAAAAATGTATAAGAACACATGTTCATTTAGAATACGCCTACAGGTATCTAACTGTTGTTAAAAATGGGCAGTAAGGCAACAAACATAACAGTGATTAGAAAAATGAAGAAAACACTGAAAGGAAAAAATGAAGTACTTAGTTGCATAAGAAATGAAGGTCTTTTTTTAATCTGACAAGGATTTTTTTTACCCAGACCCAAAGATTAGAAAAGCAAACACAGAAACTGAGCGCAATGCACAGTACACTGGTATGTAAACGAAATATGAGGGTCTAAAAAAAAAGTTACCTGTCTATTATGCAATGGCCATCATTACGACCCTGGCGGTAATTTGCGGACATTACCGGCATGGCGCAATTAACGTGTCTGTGCTGGCCAGATACCGCTAAAAGCGGCACATTACGACCTCTCGGGCACGAGCATTGCACCATGCCGGTAATGTAACAACCGCCATAGCGGAAAAGTACCAAAAAACGCCACTTACCAGCATCGTATGCCATGCAAATAGTGCGTCTGCCACCTCAGCCATCGATATCAACGATCACCGCCATTAGTGGTGACCGCAAATAAGCGGAACCGGAAGTTGCGTCAGCGCACAGGAACGGAAAAGAGCACGGCAGCCACGGGTATGTGCACGATCAAATTCCTCCTTGTGCCGGTTCTGTGGGTTCCGGACTGGGGTAAGAAGCCACCTCTTCAAGGGATAGCCTGCATCACCTGTATGTGGGCAACAATGTGTGTGTCAATCATAACATCAGATTTCAAATCATGACGTAACACATGACATGCTTTCATCTCCTCCTTTGAACCCTATTTCCATGCACGAATGCAGTCACACGATGCGACCTCTATATGTGTATTCCTCTTATGGACTGTTTTGCATGCCTTCAACCACTGTATGCAGGGGGGTCCAGTACCTTATGAGTGCCCATTCACTGTGTTAGTACATAGCGGTTATTTTGGTGATCTGACCGATGGCCATGTGCTATCAATGCTCTCATCATGGCACCATTGCTGTCAGCCTCATGATGACCTCACTGAGCACTAAAAATGTTGTCATGCAATTCATTTGGGCCTCTATGTCCATGTATCGGTGTTTTGATGTTCGTGTCCGTCATGTGGCTCCTTTGTGCGCAGTTCTGATGGACTGGCCTTTCAGTTGATGGAGTTTGGTGCCGTGTATTGGCTGAAGTCATTGCATGTAGGTGCATTTCTTTGAGCTGGATGCGGTCTGATTTTGTACAGTGCACATGCATTTGGTTGGGTCATGGTTGGGACACATCTTCATTCACATGGTAGGGCTGCCTACATCTGGCATTATGTGGTCAGGTGCCAGCTAAAGTCTGCACTGCTTTAGGGTATGAGCTGGCTCCATTACCTCTGCTACTCGCAGCCATATGAAGTATGCATCCACCCCCCCTGTCAGCCAGATGAAGTATGCATCCTCCCCTCCCTCCTGTCAGCCAGATGACGTATGCATCCTTCCCCCCGTCAATCACCTATCCACTTCACAATTCCATGGCCATGACATGAGACTCACCAAGTAGCCAGGATCTCGGCCCTGCATGTCGATCCATGTAGCGTGGTATTGTGGATTTCCGCAGGACCATTGAATCATGGGTTGATCCGGGGTATCGGGCACAACAATGTGTGATGATCCTGTATGAGTCACATACCATTTGCACGTTGATGGAGTGGTATAGTTTACGGTTTCGGTACGCTACCTCCATGGCATGTGGCACCACCAATTCCACATGGGTGCAGTCAATGGCACCAATGCAACCAGGTATGCCGACCAGTGCATGGAAACCCACTTTGGTGTTTGCGATCTCCTGGGCAGACCGTGGTAAGGAAATGTGGTCGCATGTGTGCTTCAGGAGGGAATCAAGCACTTAGTTCAGCGTACGTGAGAATAATGGTTGAGACATGCCATGCATGTGCCCCACTGTGTGCTGGTAGGTGCCTGTGGCCAGGAAGTGGAACACAGACACTATCTTTAGTAGGGGTGGGATGGCGGTGCGTGTTTCAATCAGGCTGACAATGTCGTCATGTATCATGTCATGTGATAGTGTCCCGGTCCAGACGGTACAGAGTGTGGATCTGCTCAGGGGTTAGGTCGAATGGACTGGCTCTGATGCGAGGGATTGGGTGCTGCCTGCGTGGTGCCACTGGCTGCACAGGTGTGGCATGCTGGGCTTGCCTCACCCTCCTTCTCCTCCTGCATCTCCTCTGTGCTGCTTGTTGTTGTAGTTGTTGTTGTTGTTGCAGCAGTTCCAGTGCAATCATGTCCTCCAGCCCCAGCATTGCTAGTAGTATTGGATCCATTTTGGTGTGTGACTGGGTGTGGGAAGGGGTGGTGTGTGCTCCTTTTGTGCTGGCCCAGTCTGTATTGCCTCCACCTGTGCTGATTGTGTGCACCTGTGGCAGTTGGGAACACTGCACATGGCTGTTTACGTGTGGTCCGCGATGCCGGTATTTGCATCATGCCGGTAAGGTACTTTTCAGCCTTCACTAGGGCGTTATTTGCATGTCCGCCTGACTTGTGATGTTCCCCTGTTTGCGCCATGCCGGTATTGCCGCCATGATAGGTTGCATGCCCGTGCTCATGTCGCTATTAGCGGCACTGTTAATTATGGTGCCGCTAATAGCGTGTTGGCGTGTCCTAATCGTGCGGAGCGGTAAGCGATGCCGGTAATCCTTTACCGGCATCGTTTTGCAAAAACCGCCCGGGTCGTAATGAGGCCCATGGTGTGAAGGAAAGTCTCTTTGAAGTCCATATTTTTATCACTCCTTTCAGGCTTCCGGCTGTTTTTACATGTTCGTCTTTGTTCCATGTCATCAGCTGACACTGTCCGTTTGGGCTTCAATAGATCCATTTTCCTTCATATTTTCTTCGTTACCTGGGACACCTAAACTTTGTTCCTTCTGGCGCATATTCGCAGCCTTCACAAAGTCTCATCATCATCAGTCAGGTCTCTGGGCTTCCATCCTGGTTTGACATTTATCATGATATTCATCCCTATGGCTTTTTTTCGCAGTTTTCTAGAATTGCAAGATTATTGTCTTGACACCACAAAATCCTAGTAGTATCATCAATAGTAGGGCTCCCAGGAACTTGAATATATCTACCATCCATTATGGGACCCATGAGAATAGTGATCCAAACCAGCTGTAATCATCAACTTCGTCAGTTTTGTCGATAATCTGGTTCTTCAGGTTTGTCAGCATACCTATGGCTTCTGTTAAGGTTCCATTTTCTTCCTCATGTGAAGGTATAAATGTGTAATATGATTCTCCGATTTTTGCACCATCTCCTCCATCCATCGCTGTGATCATGTCAAGTACATATCTGTTCTGGAGAGTCATTAGTCGAATGGCTCTTAACTCTTCCTTGATTGCATTGAATCCCTTTATTGCTGAGCTGATGGTCTGCAATAATTCCCATCTGGTTATTTACAACCATTTAGTGTTTGCTCCAACTTGGAACCTTGGCATGAAGATTGTTGTGAACACTGATGAGGTGTGGCTGAACAGCCTCTGTTCATATGGGATTGCATGGAATGAAGTGAAGAAATTCTCTCTCTTCATTCGGGATATCAGTTCCACAGATCTCCTTTTCCTCAGGTGAGCATCTGCTTTCGGGAAACTGTCAATATTCAGGTCACTTTTCAGGATCACTAGTGCTGGAACGTGGACGTTCACTATTGTGCATATGCCTCCCCAGTTTTTCTGCAGTCTTATGTATGCTTTGGATCCACACGCCCAGTAATGATCCATAATTAATGCAGCTCCGTGAGTCATACCTGGAGCTTCAAAAATGTGTCCGCAGTTCTGATTCTCTCCCATCTTCCTTGTGCCATTGTTCCTGAAGCATAGTTTTGGGCTTTCTAGTGGCACTATCCGCAGGGGTCCTCCTGTGTCTTCGACCCATGTCAGCAATCTTGTGAGTTTAGGCCATAGAGATTTGCACAACCTCTGTGAGTTTTCTATTGCTTCCTTGCAGGCTCAAGGACCATCCATGCTCGGCAGATCACCACTCCTTCTTCCCATCCGTCTGGTCAAAGCACTGTTCTCCAAATCTGCATTTGGCCTCTGTTCTTCCAAATTTGAGCCTCTTCTGGAGTTTTTCCTTTGATGTTCAGCCTTGGTTTTATATCCCATCTTATTCCTGCTCCTTTAACTTCAGGCTTCTCATACCTGATCATGTGATTCCGAGTGTGAGCTCTATTTCTACTCTTAATGTCCTGAACATAATCATCTTCCACGCGGTAATCTTTCTCGGTTGCCCATATCAATGAGGCAGCCCTCCCCATGAACTGGCCTCTGGTGTTGCACATTGCTACGTGTGACAGACAATGTGCTGTTGGGACATCAATCTCTACAGCCACGAAGATCTTGGATTTTGCCATGCTCTACGGTAGAAGTGCACAAACGAAGCATTCTCCTTCTGAAGTTTGTCTTCCAACTTCTTTCATGTGCTGGTACCAAATGTTGTTCCCTAGATGTGCTGTGCTGTCCAGGTAGTCATTCAGTTCTTTTTTATCTTCATGCAGGCTTCTCTTGATCCTTAGTGTCTTTCTGTAGTTTGCTAACTATTATAACTACATCCCTAAACGTGTCTATATGGCTTTTTCTTGCTGGAGGACTCTCGGGCATTCTGGTCCACGGTGCAGGTCTCTTTATCTGCATCGATGAGGTAGGTGGAGGTTTTGCAATTCTCTCTTTCTCTTCTTGCATCCTTTTCCTGCCATCTATAAGTGCCTTCATAGTGCCAGTGCATCGTAGGCCTGGTACTTGTCCCCGGTGTTGGAACTTGGGTGCTTGTCAATACGGTCTCTGTGGTTTTATTTTTCAGTTCCTCATGCAGTTTGCTCGCTCTAGCTATGCACAGGAATAAAAGATCTATTAACATTTGTGTCTTTGCAGTGAGTTTTTCAGCAGCAGCTTCTGTCTTCTTAAAGGCTTCTGATATGACTGCTTTTGTTGGCCTTTCACTTGATTCTTCCCGGTTTCTCTCATTATTTTCTGGGTCTGCTTGTTCGGTAGGCAGTCTCATCTTCTCTTTCATTTGAGGTTCTACTGCTCTTGCCATCTGGCCTGGTTCGTGTGCATTCAGTGTGTGTGTGCATGTAGTTGTCAGTACCTTGTCTTTATTTTTTCCGAGCCGACCCTGTCTCTGGCTTTCCTGCTGCTTTCTTACCACAAGTGTGTGCATATCATTATCAATCACGTTCATTTCAAGTTCATTTACATTACCATCAGATTTTCTTGGTACTGGAAAAACTATGTAAGGTCTGGGTGCTTTTGTGGGACTCATGCGTACATCATCAGGTGGGTGCCCTGACATTGGAACGCTTCGTGCACCAATAAAAATGCAGTTCTGATCGTCAACGACCGCAAAACTATGATAAACACAATGCATAAATACATAATAGTGCGGTAAGTAAGACGGCAGCATTTTCTTCCAGAGAAGCGAGGGTGCCCCTCTGCTTGTGGGAGGACCAGGTTACTATTCTGGGCCCCCATCTCGATCATTTACCCAATGTCAATGTTATTGTTCTCCCCAATTCAATATTGTTCTTGAACAGTTTATTTCATAAAGTGTCTGGTGCTTCACAAGTGTCCCCCCCTCTTGCGGGTGACGATTGTCTCTTGATACAGGATATAGTTCCCTTGCTAGACTATGGAAAAATAGATTAGACTAACATTTCAATAAGTCACATTTAATGTGCATGTTCGAAATACGTGAGTTCCCAGTCCAACCCGCGAATCTGATTCAGTCCTGAGGACATGATGGATGCTGGTCAGTGTGAAGAAAGGGAACAAGTGTTAACAAATACAACAATTAGGGTTTTTGATTCTGTTCCCTCGATCTCACCCTCGGCGGAAAGTTTCTCTAGAACCTCCTTCGATACTCTCTCTGAAAGTTAGAAAGCTCCACTTCCAGCATTATTCCATGGAGGAACATACCCATCTGTGCGACATTAGCTGGATCTCTGATGAAGGTGAGGACGTCTACTTCGATAGGTCTCCCCACCATCTCTGGAAAGTCAGTGACTAGGCAAAAAAGGACATTGTGTGCCAGTCTGCTGTCTTTGGGTGACAGGGACATTTGCCCTGCCTTGCTGGGTTCAGGATTGTAGGTTCTTCTCTTGTTGGGAACAACACTGTCCGGCTGCATGGAGTGCGACTAAATAGCTAATTTTGTTCAGCAATTGGCTCAAATGTTCAGTGTTTGCTGGATCTCAAATGAAGGTCAGAGTGTCAGTTGTTATCCTGATAATAGCTGGACAGTCTTCGATTATGCGAAAGAAAATCGTACTGATGAGTTCATCTAGTATCGTCTGTGGTGGGAGCATTTGTGTCCTTTTCGCTGTACTCTGGTAGTACAATGACGGCTTACGCGATGACAGTAAGCAGTTGCCAGATTACTTTCTTTTTGGCAGGATCTTGTATAAACTCTGTGACGCTGGTGACCCTCCCTACCAGTGACGGATATGATACCAATACTAAATGGAAGTAGTTAAGCACGTCATTGGTGATGTCTCTACGGGGTACACCATAAGTGCTGCCGAGAAAAGTCTTGGTACTGGATAATTCAGGATGCTGTATTTTCCTCTCAATGTAAAAGTCCTTGATCAATGTTTGTTATAGGGCCTCATTCTGAGATTGGTGGTAGTCATGGCGCTATTTGCGCCATTACTGCCACCAATAATTGGTCGGGCACCGGTGTAGTTCAATGGGGACTTACCGGTCTAGTCCGACCCTGGTGGGACCGGTAAGTCCCCATTGAACATGCCATTCCCCATTCCCATTTGAGCCCCCACACGGCTCAATGGGAATGGGGAGGGCGCTAATAATGGGCGCGCGACGTGCAAGCCCGTTTTTAGTGCCCTGATCCCTAGCGGGACCCGTAGGGGACGTGTGGTCTGACCAAATGTTCCTTACGGTCCCCACCAAGGGACCTCGGAATAGGGCGGTAGGGGATTACCGGCACCGGTCTCCTTTCCGGTGCCCGGTATCCCTTACCGCTCTACTCGTAATGAGGCCCATAGTCCTTTCCTCAACAAGGCTTAAGTGTGACTTGGTTCAAATGTTCATGTTAAGAAACATGCTGTGGCTTTACATGCGCAATTTTCTTCTTCACCCTGCAACTAGGATGCACAGACTGTCTGTTTTTATGTCCTTATCCTCTTTTTTGCTTAGAGGAAATGTCCAATTTAAGCCACAATTTGCAGAAGGGTTATCTGTCTTGTTTTACTGCTCATGCGTCCTTCTTCCTCGTCATGGATCTTGTCTGCACGTGCTGTGGTTCTTCCCCGTTGTCTATAGTTTCTTTGTGGTGGGGTGCCACTAGAGGGCTTTCTCTGATATAGGGCTTAATGTCATTGAGAAAAATCCATGCTCTCCTGCTCTGCAGTTTCACAGCTGATGGAGTGCAGTCCTCCATGATGAAAGGACCATTGAATCTTGGCTCGTCCCACCTCTTCCTCGTGTGTTTTTTTTACCAAAACAGCATCTCCAGGAAAGACGAGTAGAACATGTAGACCTTGAACTGGGTCTGTTGCAGTGTTCCCTGCTATGTTGTGTACTGCGCTGCACCCTTTTCATCATCGTTGCAGTTGGTCTGAAATTACAATAAGGCTGGATGTCATGCAGTTCAGGTACTTTTGCATTTCGGATCCTAGGACCTCTTGGGTTCACTGGGCATCATATCTATCTCTGTCTCGAGGGGTTAGGGGAGAATTAATCTCGTGCATTAATCTCGTGCGGTGTAAGATGATGGTCGGAGCCTGGTTGGTTCCGAAGAGCATACAATGCCAATGGAAGGCAGTGCAACCATCCCTTCTTCAGAGTAAGCTTCAACTTGGCTATCCTTTCCTTTAACAAGCCATTGAGCCTCTCACAAAGCCCATTACCTTCTGGATGATACGCCGATGAGAACTTGTGCTTTATACCAAACAACAAGCTGATCTGCTCAAAGACTGCATTTACAAAATGAGCCCCATTATCTGATCTCATTACTTCACACACGCCCCATCTAGGGAACACTTCCCTTACTAGGAATTTGGCTGCACAGGTAGAATCTGGATGTGTACATGGACCTGCTTCTATCCATCTAGAGAATGGACACACCACGACAATTAAGTATCTGTACCCGTTACACACTTGAATCATATCGACATAGTCGATATGTAAGTGCTGAAAAGGCCCGTTTGGCCGGGGGATGACTCCTCTCACTACTTTTAATGTGTGCCCAGCAGTGAATTGCTGGCATATTATGCAGTTCCCCATAAAGAATGCAACATGCTCAGCTAAATTCAGTATAAACCAGTCTTCCACGAGCGTTGCTGCTAGATTTTCTTTTGACATATGTATTGGGTAGTATAACTGTTCTAACTCTATTTTTAGTAAGGCTACAGGCATTACTGGTTTACCAGTGCTGTCCTGCCGCCACAATCCGTCAGAGGGGTTTAAAGAACACCCTCAACGTTTCCACAAGTTCTTCTCGTCCTGTGGTGCCTCCCCTTGAAGCTCCATTAGTTGTGTCAGCCCCAGATTGCTATAGGCTTCAGGAGTGGTTCGTGCCACCATCATTCTCTCATGGGTGCACGGCACTTCCACTTCCACAATCATCTCACTTTTGGATGCCATACACTTGGCTTATGTGTCTGCTGTGTGGTTTCCGTGTGACACAAAATCCATCCCCTTTGTGTGGGAGGCGCATTTCACGACCGCTATGCCTACTGGGAGCTGTAGTGCCTTAATCAGTCTGCCCAATAAGGCTGCGTGCTGCACTGGCGTGCCGTCTGCTTGGAAGTAGCCCCTCCTTTTCTAGCGCACTAGACCTGCGTGCACTGTTGACGTCACATAGGCAGAGTCACTGTACACCGTTACTTCCTGGTCTGCCTGATCCTCAATGGCGAGTATCAGCACCAATAATTCTGCAGCCTGAGCCGAATAATGGGATGGTATTCGTGCACTGACGAGTACTCGAAATTTTCCATTTGCTATGTGTTTCATCACAGTGACGCCTGTAAATCTTTGTCCGTCTTCTTGATCGATTTTTGAAGATCCGTCAATAAAAATGATCTCCCCTCCCGCCAGGGCATTTTCTTTCACCCTGGGGATTTCATCATACAATTATTCATAGTTTTCACAGTCATGTATCGGCTCTCCTTCAGTGACTGGCTCAGCTATGAATGTGGCTGGGTTCACTCTTTTACAGCAAACTATTTTGATCGATGGATTGGATATGATCACTTCATATGCAGAAGCTCTCTGAGATGTCAATGTGCCCTTTGGTTTCTCTAAAATGGCAAATAATGAGTGCTTGACATATAACGTCATGGTGAAAGGGGCCCCTAGGGGTCCCTTACGTCTATGGAAACAAGGCGAGTCACCAAACATGATAGATACGCCAGACACAGGGTTGTATTCCCAAAGCTAGGGTTTATTGCAAAGCAAATAGTCTCAGTTGGCCAACTCGGTCTCACGCCCCGAGACGTATATCTCTAGACCTCGAGGGACGCAAGAGAGATAATTACGTACATCAGTTACATATATACAAAATGCATATCATACTATCAGCTATGAGATGTTTAACACCCCCCTTTATTGGGTTTCTTTGAACTCGGTGTGATGATGGACACTTCCGACAATTATGACACCTTCAAATATCTATTCTAGTAACAATATGCAATTTGCAAGTGAGGAGGCATCTTTCAGTTGTTGAACAGAACACAGTGCTTGCATTCTTGGAAGTGAGCTACATACAGGGGAAGAATTGCATTCCAGACCTTGCTATCTATGAGGTGCTATTCGTGTCCTGGGAGCCGACACGCTCTAACAGGGCTCAGTAAAGGGGGGCCGTAAGAAGAGCCTAATTCAAGCCTTTAGCTGCTTTATTCTAAACGTATTCTACCATATAACGAGACTGGCTGGCAGCTGTGAAATGATTAAATGCCCTGCAGCTCTGCTTCAAGGCTACATTCGGGAGGGAGCCGGGTATTCTTTCCTGGCGCTGCCTACGTTATGTTTCAACAAACTCTTGTTATCCTCACGGCCCTGCGGCCTTGTCATTTCACGTGCAGACAACAATGTTTTACAGTCGAGCAGTGTAAGCAGAAAATGTACTGCGAAGCAATAAGAACAGAAAGCAATGAGCAATGGTTAGAAAACAAAATGGCGATCCTTGTTACATCAAAATGGCCATTCATTGGCAAACTCGGAAACCTATATGTCTGTCATATCGTGCATGAGACGGTTGGCCCACGGCCATCAAAATACGTTTGCCGTCACATATGAGAGGTATCCATTTTTCTAGACTGACAAACCCTCCTTTGGCCGTATGTCAAACGTCTCATCCATTCATTGTATCCTCCTCTAATGACGATAAATCTGTAGTACTTATGTCTGAATTTTGCATGCTATTGTAAGCATCATCATCTTCATTAATATCTATAGCCATCAATTCTTTTACTGTTTTCATCTCATTTGTGTCTTGGTCATCCCGACCATGAGTTTGTTTTCTTTTTGTCATCATATGCATACATCCCTTAGTACATACCTCAGTTACCTCAGTGCAAACTATTGGTAGGCAGTGTATGCAACAACAGCACGTTATGAATATTCCAAACACCACTACTAATATCGAAATCAACTTCCATCCCCAAGAACGCAGTATTCCCCAAAACCAGGGCTCTATTCCCCAGCCTCCTTCTCCAGTAGGGAGTTTGGAACTGAGGACATGCATTTTCTTTATTGCTTCAAAAATCGTAGGGGAATAGTCATCTACAAATGCACAACACGCGGATGCCACTATTCTGCAAATTCCCCCACGATCAACCAGGATCACATCGAGAGCCATTCTATTTTGCAGCATCATTAACCTGATTCCTTTTTCTTCCAACGTCATGTTAAATAGTATATCTGTCGTTGTGTTTATGGTATTTTTTAGTATTCTGGACAGCTGCCTTATATTATAGGAGTTCACTATCTGGGACAAGAATGGAATTAATGATTTTGCTACGTCAGTCGCTATCAAAACACCTTCGCTACTCCTTTTGACTCTAGATCTGGATAGTCTGGCCATGTCTGCTGTTTCTAAGAGGAACACTCCTGGGAACAGTAGACCTAGGTAACATGTACCTCCCCAGTTTCTGGGCAACCAAGGATATGCTTTCTCTCCACATATAAAATAAACTGAATCTCCCACATATACTGGTTCTATTTCCCATTTCAATACCACTTATTCATGCATCCAGTAAATGTTCCGATTGAAAAGGAGCCTTTCTTTTTTAGACAAAAAGGGACAGTTCTTGGGTTATAATTCACTGTGTAAGAAGCGGGAACTGCATCTTTGTTCCCGTCTGTTCTTACACGAAACATCATCACAGATGTTTTATCTGGTGGGGACAATCTATCTTGTCTATTTTGTCGTGTTATCTTTCGCATACTTTTCCTCGTAGGCTCTGGGGTCATTACATGCGCTTTATGGAATATGGAACAACCCACAGGCCTCATTATTATTTCCTCAAACTCATTCATGTTGGTTCTGTCTAATTGACCCGTACTACTCTTATTCCATTTCCCATAGAACATTGCACTTAAAGATGCACTACATGCAGAACTTAATGGTAATGGCTGTACATACCAACCTATTCCTTTCCCAGCATGCTGCGGTAAATGGGCACATACCCAGCAATTTGTTTTCTTCAGAATTGCATGTGTCATATTCATAATTAATAACAACGTGTTGTTCCCAAACCCTTCCCTGTGTCTTTCTTCCATTGGGGACAGGGTATAAGTAATCACTTGAACCGGGCTTTCAGTAGTGGATATATTAACTATTGGAAAAAACATTCCCAATGGGTGTATCGATTCCACATACCATAAGACTAGGGCTGTCGGTGCTACCACGCTCATAAAGCACATAATTATTGTCAGTGCCAGCATACAATTCTTTTTACCATGCGTTTTTCTTAAGCTTACAGTCTTTATAATTGACTCATTCTCAGCAGTGGTGCAGGAGGAGGCTGGAACTGGTCCCGACATGTTTCTCATTGTCCTTATTCTTCCTTATTACAGTTCGCCGTGGATATCTCTCTTCGTTGCACTTGCTATGATGTCAATAAGTTCAACGGAATTTGTCACAGTTCAATTCTGCCAGTCCTTTATAGCGTGGATTTGCTTATTTTGTTTTTAGGCAAGATCACTTGTCCTTTCTCATACTGCTCAGAGGACTTTTGATCAGTTATCTTATTGCCTTAGTACCATGTGCGCCCAGCTTGTCCGCTCTGGTTCCAGACACATGTACTTTTTATGATCGCACCGAGGAGCCGCGAGTCTTAAATTGTCTGACTTGCACAATTCTCATGCTTCTCTCCTCTACACCTCTAGTACCTTCTCCGTCCATGAGCAGAACTAGAGATTGACATAAACACCAAAGAACTGTGGATCACTTTGTCTTTCGAGGCCGCAAATTGTATAGCCTCACTCCTGGTATTGTGTGATCCGTGAACAGTGCCGGTGCACTTCCAGATTCAGGCTCAAAGTCAGCCTGAGTCGCTACTGCAGGTGCTGGTGTGCATCGCGCCAGTGATGCAGATTCGGTCTTTGGCGTGCTGGCAAGTGCTGGTGGGTGCCAAAGGGGTACACGTTTAGTTTCTGCTGGTATTTGCAAGGCAGATGTTGTGTCGGCCAACAGTGATGTAGATTCTGCTGGGCAACGTTCGGGCACTCTTTGCCCTTTCCCCTTTTTGGCAATCGTCTCAGGCTTTGGTTCCAGTTTCACTTCTCGCTTGGGCAGATTTGGTGGCGGCTTACTGGCAACAGTTTCTTCCGTTTCTGGGACCGCTGTCTCTTTTCGGTCGTCTGGGTCAGGCAAGTCTTTCATTGAAGTTGGAATCTTTTTGGCATGGGTGGCATGGATCCACGACTTCCGTCCATCGACCCGTATCGCTGTCTGCGTTGCGAAGAGTGCAAAGAGTACTTGATAGGGGCCACGCCACCTGGGTGCTAACAATGACTTTATTTCAAAAATTTTAAGCGCCACCCAGTCTCCTGGCTCCAGCGCGTGCCCCGGACCAGTGTATCTCACTGGTAATGCCTCCTGCACCTGCTGAGGAATCAAACGCAACTTCTGCATTAAAAGGCCACAATAAGTACTAAGCACAGCATGTTCTACCTCTCTAAGTCGTTTTGGCTGAGGTGCTCACCAAACATTTGCAGGCCTCCCCATTACGATTTCGTACAGAGAGAGCCCAGTTTTAGCCTGTACAGACGTACGCATGCATAATAGCGCTATTGGTAACGCATCCACCCAACTCAACTTGCTTCCTGCACATATGTTGCTGATTTTTGACTTGAGAATACCATTGTGCCTCTCCACAAGACCTGCCGAACTTGGATGCCTTGAACTATGGAATCTCTTATCAATCTGACTACCCGCACATATCTGTAACACCACTGCACCCACAAAATGTGGGCCATTATCTGACCATAGGACACGGGGCAAGCCAAAACGGGAAAAATATTCTTTAAGCATTACTTTTGCCGTGCTCATTGCTGTGCAGTCTTTTAAGGGATATGCCTCCACCCACTTGTAGAATGCACAGATCACCACTAAGACATATTTCAAATTTTGGCATCTCTCCATCTCTATGACGTCAAAATGGATCACCTCAAAAGGCATAGAGGGCGGGCCAAAACTGCCTATTGGAGTCACTGTTCCCTTTCCTACATTGTGTTGTAAACACGTGATACAGTTCTGCACCAACCTCTCTGCATTCTTCTTTATGTTTACATTCTGCCATACTGTAGATAGGTGCTGTATTATCTTTCTCGCACAGATGTGAGTAGGGCTGTGGGCCATTGTGACCATTGCAGTCACATACAAATTTGGCAACATCCAGTTTCTAGTTCCCTCGTCCACCCAACAACCCTCCAGATCTAACTCAGCAGAGCCCTCTGCCCACCCTTGTATTTCATCGGCCGTAGCTTCGGCCTGCATTTCTTTGACAGTGGCAACTCCATTTTATATCATACAGGGTACTTCCTCAGTCTGAACCGTCATTATTTTGGTATTTAAATCAGTGGCAGTTTGTTTCGCAATTCTGTCTGCAAACGCGTTTCCCTCTCCTACTTTGCATGCTACCTTTTTGTGTGCCTGGCATTTCACTATTGCTAGGCGCTTTAGAAGCGTGAGTGCAGACAGCAATCGTACAATCAAAGGGTCATGTTGAATTCTGGCACCATGTGATGTCAAAAACCCTCTCTCAGCCCAGAGTCGACCAAAGTTATGAACCACCCCAAAAGCATACTGACTATCAGTATATATATATTCACATTCAAATTTTCAGAAATCTCGCAGGCTCTGGTCAATGCTATTATCTCTGCGGCTTGTGCTGAGTTGTAGGGGATTATTTTGCTTTCTACAACGCTCTCTAGGGTAGTGATAGCGTACGCGGCAGTTGTCGTGCCGTCAGGTAATTTAAAACAAGAGCCGTCACAAAATAACTCTCCATCTGGCTCTTTCTGTGGGGTATCACTTAAATCAACTCTCCCCTTGGTTTCTTCCTCAGGGACCATTAAGCAATCATGGGGGGGTGATTCATTCTCCCCAATTTCTTTTATGGGTAGTGGCATTAATTCTGCAGGATTCAAAGCGCTACACCTCATAATTTTGATATGGGGCGCAAACGAGATAATCTCATACCTTGTCAATCTAGCAGAGGTGAGGTGTTGCGTCTGTGTTCTATTTAATAGAACGTCTATGGCATATGACACCATCAGAATTAAAGTATGCCCCAATACCATCCCTTCCATTTGTTTCACTGACGCAGCAGCCGCCGCGACAGATCGCAAACATCGTGGTAGTGCGCGTGCTACAGAGTCCAGCGCAGAAGAAAAATAGCCGCATGGCCTATTTCTTCCACCTTGTTCCTGTGTCAAAACCGCCAATGCACATCCTTCACTTTCACACACAAACAGTCTAAAAACCTTCTCATAATTCAGCGTGCCCAAAACTGGAGCAGAACATAATGCAGTTTTCAATTGATGAAATGTTTTCTGACATTCCTCATCCCACTGTCAAGGCATAACCGCATCCTTTCTAGTCAAATTCACCATCGGTTTCACAATTAACGCAAAATTACCAATCCATTGTCGGCAATATGAAGCCATGCCTATTATGGCTCTGACTCCATACAAGAAATACTTTCCATGCGTTCTGGCGTTAGCCTTCTCCCTTCTTTCGAAAGTAGGTAGCCCAAATTGGCCACCTCTTTTCGATTATATTGAAATTTCTTCAAACTAGCTTTATGGCCATGTGCCGCTAGGTGTGACAGTAGTAATACAGTGCTTTCTTTACAAATCTCCTCTGTGTCAGCAGCTAATAAAAGATCGTCTATGTATTGCAAGAGTACGCAACCCACTGGTAAGTCTAGCATGTCTAGCTGCTCTTTCAATGCTCTACTGTAAATAATCGGACTTTCCGTGTAACCTTGCGGAATCCGCGTGAATGTAAATGATCGTCCTCCTAATGTGAATGCAAACAAATATTCTGCTGTCCTTGTCCACCGGAATGCTAAAGAACACATTTTTTAGATCAACTACACTAAAGTATTCTGCTGAAACAGGTATCATTGTCAATATTGTAGTTGCATCTGGCACTAAGGGAAACTGTCGATCTACTACTTTGTTTAGCGCGCGCAAATCAATTATAAAACGTTATGGTACTTCATTGCCTCCTTTTTATAAACTGGAAGAATCAGGCTGTTGCTTGTACTGCCTGTAATTTCTTCAATTACCACTAATTTCACCAAATCTGTAACAATACTCTTCAATCCTTTCTCACCTTCAGCCGAAATTCTGTATTGGGGAATTTGCGGTAGGGTAACACCCTCTTTCAAAATAATCTTTACTGGCTCTATTTTCAAGCATCCTACATCGTTGTCATGCATTGCCATATACGGGTTGGCACTTTACTTAGTTCTCCTGGTAAAGTTTCAGACATGAATTCTGACACAGGGGAATCTTGTGGCCAAATCGTCAGGAACACCCCGTCTGCTGTGCAATGTATGACGGAACCTAATTTTTTCAACAAATTAAATCCCAACAGGTTCTCCCCACAATTTCCTGTTAAATGAAAGAAGAATGTTCAGTGAATGATCCTATAGTAACTGGGACTGGTTGGGACACTGGGTTTATGAATGGTGTACCTGCGAACCCTACGGAAACATTATTTTGCCCTGTGGTATATCCGGAACCAAGTGATGGTCTATTGAACACTTTTGTGCTCCTGTATCTACAAGAAAGCGGTGCTCCTCATTCCCGACTCTCATTTCTACGTAGGGTCCTCTCTGATTCACGGGAATAGACACTGGTTCCGACCCCTGTCCTGGGCTGTCCTATTGGGGAAATAGCACATCGTCCGATGTGTAATCATTACTGTTAGTGTAATACGTGTTTGGCTGTGTATCGCAAACGTTCCCACTCTTCCCTCTATTTCCCCCACTCTGGTTTCCATACTGTTGGTTTTGCTGTCCCTGACTCTCGTTAGGGGCACTTTGGTTTTGGGCTTGGTTTTGATTACCTCCATTATTGTGGTGCTGCTGCATACTATTCCTATTTAGTCCATTTGCTCCTTGGTGCCCTCTATACTGTCTCCTCTGACCAGACATATTTCTATTCTGCAGATGAGGACATTGCGCTCGCCAGTGCCCTTCCTCCTTACAATACGCACACTGATTAGGTCCCACTGCTCCCTCATGCATATTCGAATTGCTCCTCCCTTGTGCGTTCCCTCTCCCTCTATTGTGTCCTGCTACTTGCTGCAGTAGCAGCAGGTAAGGATATTGGGAGACATAAAAACACAGACACCTGTGTTTTTTGTAGGCATACTTTCAAGTCTTCCCCCACCTGTTTTAACAACAATAATCCGTCCACCATCACCTTCTGCCCCGGCGATGGTAACTGCTGCCGTCCATTATGTGACCCCTGCCTTCCTTTCCTATGTCTCCCGATATCCTTACCCCTGTACCCAGGTGTAGTAAACAGTTCAGCATAATCATTACCTAATTCATCTTTAAGTTCAAAAAGTCCATATACATGTACTCTCACTTCTTCATCCCTCTCCCTACAGCGTGCTAATGCATTCAAATCTAACAATCGCTGCAGTGGTAATTTCCCAATTAACTGTTTCCATTTTTCCACCAAATATTCACCCATGCATTCCAACACTACCTGTCTTTCGTTGCTTCTTCGGAAGTCATACATCGAAGCCAATGCTGCCGTCCCATCATTCCCTTCTATATACATCTCTGCCTGTTGCTGCAATTCCACCTTCCTTTCTTTGCTGATCGCACTGCGAGTTACCCTCGTGCATCCCCGTTGTTCAGTCCCGCCTCTCACCCCCGTGGTTTCAACTTCAACCCCGGGAGGAACGGACGGTACCGAGTCTGTGTCTAAGGCGGGAGGTGCGGATGGAACAATGGGAACAGGGAGTGTCTGTTGTGGGTCTGGTTGGCTAATAGGAAGTGTTACATGGCGGCCTGTGGCTGTGGGAGGGCTTGAGCTACAGGAGGAAGAGTTTGGGCTGCGGGCGGGGTTTGGGCATTAGTTATTGACGTGCTTGGCCTCCCTTCTGATCTTGAGCCTTGTTTTGTATGGGTCAATATGTTTTCTATCAATTCATCTGCTATGTGTAATTCTCGTTGTGGGTATATTTTTTCTATATTCAACTGGTCATCTCCCTGACCTCCTTAGACTCTCCGTCCACTCCTCCTCTTCCTTTTCTTCCGCTACTTCACCTTTTGATTCATGCCTGCGGGCATGCTTCGCTCTACTTCTAAATGGGAGCATTGCTTCCCTTCTCCAGTCCTTAACAATATCAAATGCTGCAGGACGTGCTTTCTTTCTTATCAACACCCTTTCTTATCAACACCCTTCTATTCTCGCTATCTCAAAACTACCATTAATCGGCCACTGATGGTCTTGTTGCTTTCTGTTTTGCCTGCCAAGTCTCACAGAATATTATCGCTCCCACACCATACTTTGCATACATCTCATACGCCGGCGTTCCCCCAGGTGGTGCAATTTGGCCATCTTCCAAAGATTGTCTACCACAAGGGTAAAACCCCGCTAGGGTGGACAATACCCCAGGCATGTTTCAACCTTCCCCCTGGTTAATCAACCTTACCTAGGGTGTTTGATTTTGCAAAGTCAACTCTCAACCAATATCAGGATTACTTTGAATCGGGGAATGACTCACCTGATAAATCAATTTGTCCTTTTGGACACAAGTCGTCTGTATACTGACGCAACCAATGACGTTGTGTCTGCGTTTCTTGGCTTCCGCCTCGTTTTGGGACCCTCGCCTCCTTGTTCTCTAGCCAGGCACGTCGATCAGGGATCAGATGTGTGCAGATCTGCAAAGGAGTCTCTCATCGCTTCTACAGTGCACCCAGAACACCTCTTGATCCCGACTCGATCGTCCCATCCTCGCCGTTCTCCGCCTTTACTCAATTACAACGTATGCGATGGAACAAGTGGGGGAGGGTCCCTATTCGGGTGCCATCTTGAAAGGGGTCCCTAGGGGTCCCTTACATCTATAGAAACAAGGCGAGTCACCACACACGATAGATACGCCAGACACAAGGTTGTATTCCCAAAGCTAGAGTTTATTGCAAAGCAAATAGTCTCAGTTGGCCAACTCGGTCTCACGCCCCGCAACGTGTATCTCTAGACCTCGAGGGATGCAAGAGAGTGAATTACGTACATCAGTTACATATATACAAAATGCCTATCATACAATCAACTATGACATGTTTAACACCCCCCTTTATTGAGTTTCTTTGAACTCAGTGTGATGATGGACACTTCCGACAATTATGACACTTTCAAATATCTATTCTAGTAACAATATGCAATTTGCAAGTGAGGAGGCATCTTTCAGTTGTTGAACAGAACACAGTACTTCTGTTCTTGGAAGCGAGCTACATACGGGGGAAGAGTTGCATTCCAGACCTTGCTATCTATGCAGTGCTATTCGTGTCCTGGGAGCCGACACGCTCTAACAGGGCTCAGTAAAGGGGGGCCGTAAGAAGAGCATAATTCTACCCTTTAGCTGCTTTATTCTAAACATATTCTACCATATAACGAGATTGGCTGGCAGCTGTGAAATGATTAAATGCCATGCAGCTCTGCTTCAAGGCTACATTTGGGAGGGAGCCGGGCATTCTTTCCTGGTGCTGCCTACGTTATGTTTCAACGAACTCTTGTTATCCTCGCGGCCTTGCTGCCTTGTCCTTTCACGTGCAGACAACAATGTTTTACAGTCGAGCAGTGTAAGCAGAAAATGTACTGCGAAGCAATAAGAACAGAAAGCAATGAGCAATGGTTAGAAAACAAAATGGCGATCCTTGTTACATCAAAATGGCCGTTCATTGGCAAACTCAGAAACCTATATGTCTGTCATATCGTGCATGAGACGGTTGGCCTATGGCCATCAAAATACGTTTGCCATCACATATGAGAGGTATCCATTTTTCTAGACTGACAATGGAACATCCCATTACAATGATTGTTGCCTTCTCTATGGCGAATGCTGCTTAGCTAAGCTTTGTTCCCATGGGAAGTGGCCTCTCATTACTGGGTCCAGGTTCCCACTGTAATATGCCAGGGGCTTGTACCCCAACAAGGTTTTTTGAGCGAGCACTGCCGTCATAATGCTGCCATCTGTGTGCGAAAACAGGTAGAATCCCTCTGCGTAATTAGGAATTCCGAGAACTGGAGCCGTTCAAATCGCTCTCTTGAGTTCCGCAAACCCCTTTTCCATCACCTCAGACCATTCGATCTTTTCCTTTGTCACCTGGGACTTCTTTAGGGCCTGGAGCAAGGGTTTGGTATACGAGCTGTAATCCAAAACCCATACTCTAACATAGTTGCACGGGCCTAGAAAGCTCTGCATCTGCTTTATCGTGTGTGGTTTACCCGTGATCATGATGGCTTCAGCCCTTTCTTGGGTCTCCTTTTTACATTCATGTGAGATTAGCCGGCCTATGTATAGCACCTCTTGTTGACAATATTGTAACTTTTCCTTGTTAACCTTATACCCTTTCTCAGCCAGTATAGTCAATAGCTGAACAGAATCGTGTCTGCATTGCTCCTCTGTGGTGCTGCAGATTACGATGTCGTCCACATACTGCAAGACGAAACTTTATAATGCGATATTGCTTAGGTCCATCTGTAGGACTCTGTTGAAAATGGATGGGGACTCACAGTACCCCTGTGGCAACCTCGTGCTTTTCAGACGCATTTGTCTGAACGTGAATGACGTCAGATCTTGTGAGTCACGTTGCAACGGGATTGAGAAAAAGGCATTTTTCAAGTCAATCACTGTGAAATATTTTTCCTCGATGGGTATATTACATAGGATTGTAGATGGATTAGGGACTAGAGAGAACTCAGCTTCGACAATATCGTTAAATGCTCGTAAATCCTGAATTAAACACCAAGACCCTCCCTTTGATTTTTTGACAGGATAAATGACCGTATTACATGGTGACTCTGACGTCACTAAAATCCCCTGGTCCATCATGGCGGAAATTGTTTTTGCGATCCCTTCCTCTGCTTCTCTGGACATGGGATATTGTCGGGCTCTCGGTAGAATAGCTCCTGGTTTCAGTTTAATTTTCACTTCTCCCACCCCCTTCAGGAGGCCTACGTCATAGGGTCCTGTAGTCCATACTGAGACAAGCACCCGGGCCATGTCGTCATCAAAGTATTCCCGACGTATCAATGCCAACATCATTCTCTGAGGCACTTCTCTTTTGATCACTCAAAAGATGAGACTCACTTCCACCCTTGTCTCTTCTGAGTCTGGTTGCTCTTCAAAACAGATAGTCATCGTTCACGTCAGTCACTCGATACCCTTCTTCAATGGCGATAATCACGCACCATTGTCTACCTTCATCATCGTAGCCTTCGACCAATGCTACCTTTCCCCGTACTGCGGCTATGTGTATCATTAAGGGAAATACTTGTCCCTCTTCTTTATGCATAGGTATCCTTGGTCTGAATAAAAATTCATCGGGGTTCTCATGAACTTATCTGCAAGGCATGGCAATCCTGCCATAAGTACACACATGCCATATGCGAAAACCTCTGACTCTAATGGTACGGCCCTCATGGCTCTGTGTCCTGAGTATACTCTAATCATTTCGCACACGTTTTAATAATGCATTCCAGGAGTGGAGCATACTATGCCCTCCTCCGTGAACGAGATTGTCATGCTCAATTTTCTCATTAAGTCTCGACCCAAAATGTTTACTGGCTTCTGACGTGAATACAACAAAGGTACATTCATTTCGCACTCTCCTACGGAGACTGGGAGTGCGTCTGTAAAGGGAACTCGACTGTGGGCTCCTGTAAAACTCTGAGTATCTATGGCCTCACTGGACAATGAAAACTTGCCTTCTCGTATGCACGAGCGTGTTGCACCTGTGTCAACTATGAAGGAATATTCTTTACCCCCTATAATGACATTCACCCTAGGTATCTGGTAAATTCAGCCCACTTGGTGCCTGTTGGGATTGCCCTTTTGGCAAATTTCCCATGTTCGGTGGTTGAACCCCTTGTTGCGCACCTTGCTGCACGCCTGGCGCTTGCTGTTGTACTGTGCGATTCTGTGCACCACCCTGTTGTGGGATTGCAGGTGGATTCTCTGTGCCTGCTCCCATTCCTTGGCTGTTCTGCCACGCGCCTTGACTTCTGCATGTGCGCGCCAAATGCCCTGTCATTCCACACAGCCAACATACTGGCGGTGGTCGGATTGTTTGCCCATTTGACATATCTGAGTTGCCCATTTGCATGTTTTGAAAGCCTCCTTGATTACTTGGGAAACCTCCTTGATTACTATGCCATCCTCTTCCTCTAAATCCACTTTCCATCAGGTACAGTCCAACGTTACCCTGGTTGTTCTGCTGTGGATTAGCCACCTGTTGCATGTTTTGTTCAGCTGGGTTAGTTAGCATGGCTCCTTCGAGAGCATACTTCGATAATTTCTTTTGCACCAGCTTCGCTTCCTCACCCTTCGAGTTACCTCCTTTTTTCAATTCTTTTCTTGCAACAATTTACAGTAATGTGCGATAGTTAACTGTATTTCAGCCCAAGGTTTAGCCTCTACTCTTACCAATTTCTTGAGCTGTTTCTACACTGGTTCTGGGAACCCTTTGCACAATATGTGGTAAAACACTGGTATAGAGTTTGTCCAAGATTCATGCGTTTCGAGTATCCACGCGTCTTGAAAATTCTGGATATAAATTAAGGTATCTTCTGACGCCTTCATTTTTTGAGTCATTATAAAAAATTTCAAAAGCAGGAAACTTCATACACGTTTGCCCATATTCAATGCGCACATTTGTACAAACATTTCTGATAAACTGGATATTGTGTTCCGGGCAAAAAGGGCGAAATTCTGTAAAAAGCAGACACAAGATCTTACAGCAATGAGGTTTGGAGGAGTATCTGCTAAACAAAATATGTAAACTGTATTTATGATTGGTATAGAGATTGCACACATGTAAATATGTATTGTACCAAAAGTAGATTTTATGTTCAAGGGACAATGGGAGTATTCTCTGACTCATAAACTCACATCATCAAGGTGACACCCTATTTCTCTAATCCTATCAAGGTAGAGAAGAGACTCTAGCCAATCGCCTGCCTAAGGGGCGCGCTTAGGATAAACCAGCGCTCCCTCCCCTTTATCATAAGCATAAATAGAGATAGCTGAGGACTTAGAGAGACTCAGATTCACCCACTAACCAATTGCTGGCAGAGCACCCTGCTAGAGAACCATCCACCTTCCTTGCTCCAGACTCCAGAAACTTGGTAAGCAGAAAGGCTCATTGCATAGCTGAATCATTTTCAGCTAGGCCTTAAGATTCCAGAACCCATCCCAGAAACCTAAGGGGAACAAAAGAAACAGCCGGGCTGTGCTGTAACTGCTTTCCTGCTAAAAGAATTATTACCAGAACCAAAAGATCCAATCCAGTTGTGCTGTGCTGTGACCAGAGCCATTGCAGACCCGATCCAGTCCTGTGCTGTGCTGTGAACAGACCCAGTCCAGTCCGGTGTGCCAAGCAGAATCCGAGTAGTATCCCTGAACAGAATCCCTGACCAGAAATCTTGACGGACCAGAATTCCTGACGGTTCTGTTCAAAACATATATAGTGAGTATCTATAGAATAGAACTGTGTCACTAGCATATGTACCTGGCTTAGTCCAATCCCTATCTAAATCCTTCCTATCTTGTCTTCAGAACCTGCATTGTTAGAAATCTTTTTGAATTTCCTGAACCCTCTATCGTATCCCTTCTATCTTCCTTCTGTACTAGTATTGTTAAAAATATCTTTGCGCGGATATTTTTCATCTGAAGAAGGCAAGCTCCTCGGCAGGCAGTCACCCTGATCCAGTGGCTGTGCTTCCGTGTGGTATTTGCTTCTTCATAGTCATCCCCTAGTGTAAAGAAATTCCGTTTGTCTTTTAAAAGTGCATCCCAGTTTTCCCATTGTTGCGCCTATCTCAGAAAAACGACCTCCACTAAAACATCCATTACTTTCTCAAGTTTTATGCTAGAAACAAAATTTCAACTTTTGGGATTCCAAATCCATATAGTTCTCCCGCAATCGCGATTACCGCGTGCTGAAATGTTTGCCGCAAATTTCGTTTTATGGAAATTCTGTCACATGTAAAACAGCTCATGATTGCTTCCGACCTTAGTTTTAAGATTTCCCATTGCCCATTAGTATTAAATCATTCCTAGTGTTTTCTGCAACTATCTAAAGCAGCTGCCATAAGAATTTAAACAATTTCAGCAATTTAAACCATATTTAGTGTTTTACCCAATTCATTCTCAAGATAACTTTAGAAACCATTTTGACAACTTGCAAATCAATTCCGTATTTCTCTGGTGTTTGCTGGGGGGAAATTGAGATTGACATTTTGTTTGAATTATATATTCCTGAATACCTGCTCTCTCTCCTCCTATCTCTTTACATTGCCTGTTGGGGGATTGAGGGGTGTGCAGGGGGAAATAGCAACCACATTGCTATTTGATTTGAACACACCCACAAAAGTATTATTTCTGTGCTGAATTGTTTTGCTCACTATTACTCCTTGTGATTAAAGAGATTGCTTAGTGTTACATCACCCCATTGGTGATTATTGTATACCCATTAAACATAGTGTGATAATATTGTAAATACATAAATAAATATTTTAACTTTGCAAACCAGCCTGATTCCTGTTTCAGCGTGACCGGGGGGGTTCCAGGAGAGGGGCGTGATATGAGTGGTACATCGTGCAGAATAAAATAACTTTTAGACACAAAATAAACAAGGATTTCAGTTGTGCATTACACGCTAGGTGTTGATTTAGGTGAAGTGCCGGATTGAAATTACTTACACACTGCAAGTTTCAATCCAATGTTTTCCCACCAAAACTTTTATATCACCAATTTACTCAAAAACATCAATTCGTGTGCGATTCCCTCTCAACTGTAGAATCGCATGAAAACCCAATCAGTTCTTAACAACAAACAAGAATTCCTTACATGTGACACACAACAGAACACGTACGACAGACACTTGACAGACTAGACAGACACCAGCTGGACACAAACACCTCTGCCTCTAATTTTGTATGCCGACATGGAGTTTAAACGAACCCCATTCACAACGTCTTTAAACGTGGTGGTAGCCTAGTCATCCCCTATTATGTGGTGCTCTGAGTTCACGTTTCTTCTGACCGCTATATTAAAGCGCAGGAATAAGGCGTATCCTCTCTTTTTTCTCAGGTGTCTGCTCTGGTATCCTCTCTCTTCTCAGGTGTCCGCCCGGGTAATTTGTTTCTTCTTGGGTGTCTACCCCGGTATCCTCTCTCTTCTCGGGTGTCTACCCCGGTAAACGCTATTTATTCAATAATTCTCAAGTCATTATCCCCTTATATATATACAGTCTTCTCTGCTTCTGATTATTTTGTTTTTCCCCCTCCCTCCGTTACCTTTTCCCTTACTTGTTCTAAAGCCTATGACATTTGCCAAAACATTCAATTTTTTTTTCACTCACCGTTCGCATCGTTCCTCTCTGGACCCTCAGGATTACCGCCTCCGTTACCGCCTCCTTCAGTCTTTCACCTGATCCGCTGCCTGTAGGAATGGGAAGGGTTATGTTTTTAAAACAGGTCCCTTCAGCCCACTGCAGGTTTGGATCAATTTATACTACCATTGTCCACGGGAAGCTTTACAGTCTACTCAGCCAAATGGCGAAGGACTGGTGACATTGCCGAAGACTTAGAGTTACTTCGTGTCGACGGTCAATAAGTGTCTTATTTTAATCACTAATCAATAATTTATGGTCAAAACCATCCTCTCCGTTACCAAGTGTACAAGAGGGCGGAGTGACCTCTGACGGGTCCATAGGATCAGAGCTCACCCTCGAGTAGTTTAATACGAGATAGCTGCACCTTGAGGTGGATGGGGTGCTGGATTCTCTTACTCTAACACCAATCAATAAGGACAACTCAATGGTTTGGCAAAGTGTAGTCCGTTTAATGACAAGTACAAAAAACAGGGAAACATGGAAATCAACAGTGATGCGATCGCCCGTCTCGCTTCAACTCCCAACAATCTTCATTCAGAAGCAATCGTTTTTTAAAAAAATGTCTTTATTAATTTCTTAACAATACAACAGACAAGTCATTACAGTATGATTGTCGCATCACAAATAACTCCCCCCATCCCCCACTCCCAACTTTCCAAGACCATACGGTACTGCACCGCAAACTGTGCACCCCAAATGTTCTCATGGGCTATTCGTGTCCTTGTAGGAGGAACTATCCACCTTCGGGCAGAACAGAGTCACTGTGAGTGCCACCCATTGGAGAAGGTCGTTAGAAGTGTCTGTTTTCTGTTGACGTTGGGCAGTCTCCCATGCCCCTGTTTTGGCAGCTGACCGTCTCCGAAGGTCTTCCCACTATAGTGTTACGCTTGGGGCTTTGGGGCTTTTCCAGCCCATGGCGATGAGTCTTTTCGCAAGGATGTACATTAGGTCCTCGAGTTTATTTAAAGGCTTGTTCTTTTTGTTTCTAGGGTATCTCCCCAGGATGCATGCTTTAGGTGTCTGTACCTCTAAGGTGAGGTCCGCCTCGGCCACCTTGGCTTTCATTTGTGTCCAAAAGGTTTGTATTGCAGGGCATCCCCAGAACATGTGGGTCATCCCAGCACGAGGTTCATAGCATTTGGGGCACGCCTTGGTTCCGGCTCCGCTGAACCTGGAGATGATGTCTGGGGTGAGATATGCTCATTCAGCAGCAATAGTTATAGCAAAAATGTGTCATCATTGACGTGTATCACTCATAAGTTTGTCATGCAATTCTATTGGTTGGAAAGGGTAACTTAAGTATAGATGCTATATCTGTATATGGTAACGGAGTGTGAGGATTGGATAACTCTTATCAGGTGGGCGTCTACGCCATCCCTCTACATCACTCGTGTCAAAACGTCACTAAAGGTACCACATCTCATTGGTTCTACTAGCTATAGGACCCTAGATTATTTGGTCCATTGTGATTGGGTCAGTTACACCCCCTAGACATAAATCTCCACTTTAATTAGCAGCATGCAGAATGTTTGCCCAGATGCAGTGTGCCCCAAGATTCACCCTGCCTCCTTTCCATCAATCAGTACTTTTAGGGCTATGTGTCAATTAGTTGGCTGAGGTTGTCCTCGAAACTGTAGCTTCTTGTCAGGAAAAGTTATGGTATCTTCTGCTTTTGGGTGACATCAGACATTGGTACCTCTTCGCGCTCTGCTGGTCACGTGTTAGTAAACCGTGAATCTGCTTCTTTTCCCTTCTAATTGTGCATTTAATTCTCATTTTCGGCCGTCACCTGCCTGGGGCTCCTTATTTCGACCTTCACGGGGCAGGCTGTTCTTCTCTCAAGTTTCGATTCTCCAATGTTAATGTCCGCCTCCCTCACTTGGTTTGACCTCGACTTCCCAGGCATGAGCTGCCTCTTGCTGAGTTTCGATTTCGCTCTTTCGTCTGGCTTTGAGCTGTCATACGAATCCTGGCCTGTTTGACCCCTAGCAACCTGGGTTTAATTCTGCTATAGTATAATGTGGACTTGCACTCATATAATGTGCTTCGTTGAGGTAGATACATAGTTGGCACTTGCTGCTCTATTCCTCTACTAAGCACAGCAAGCAGCACTGTTTTCTTAGCTTCTTGCGTTCCAAGCCAATTTACAGGTGTTAGCTAGTTGCATATTTTCATCCTGCTTTTTAGTTACGTTTCTTTATTATTTCAACATCGTCTCTTCTTCTAGGACCATTACGTCATTATTCGTAACATTTTGTCTTTTTTTTATCACCTTTTTGGTTGTCGTTTCTTTCATCTGTGAGTCTGTCCGGGCCCTTGTGTCATCACCATTCGACTTCAATTAAGGCTCTTTGGGTCTCTTCTGGGACAGTTTGTAAATAGTCTTAATTTCGTGTCAGCTGCTGGTACGGTTGTCCCAATGGGTATCTTACTGCCCATGGTTGTCTGGTTATGGGTACTTCAATAGGTATTGCTCTTCTGATGGGCACTGGGCAGAGCTCTAGTGCAGCTCTCTGCTGGTTTATTTGCTCATCATACGTCACATATCTCGGTGTGTAAGTTCCTGGTACTTCGAAATGGGTGGCTGGAGTGCAGGCCATATCCAGGACCTCTTCTACACTAGATCGCACATTGCTGCCACAAAGCGATTAATCATGGAAGATGTGGTAACATTCATTTTTAAATTAAAGCCCCCAAAAATAATACAACTAGAATATAACAATTGCAATTCTGCAGCTATTTCAACAAAATCGTTGCAGAAAAAGGCATCATAGCATGGAGGGTGGCAGCTGATAAGAACATGGCAAGTTTCAGTAGGGGAGATGGAGAGACGAACCAGACATGCTTCCATGTTAGTTTTATGGGACAGGGGCAGAAGTGTAACTTTGCTATGAGATTGATACATTAATGCAACCCCCACACAGTCATGACTAAGGGCAATATATTGTAATAAGCAGGAAGTGCCTCTATAATAGATGGACCTGAGGATTTGCAAAGCCAGGTTTCAGTAACACAGGCAACCGCTGGCTTCACCTGCAAAAGGGCATTGTTAAGGATTTCAATCAGGCGACGCACACCTTAGTCTCAGCCCAGTATGCAGCGCACAATTGAAATGCTTATGTTTATAGATTAGATTCAATATTGAGATGATACACCACTCATATCACACCCCCTTTTCAAATACCCCGGGTCACAATGGACCATGAACCAGGCTGGTTAGTAAAATATAGTATTTATTTATTTATTTGAAAATGTAAAGAAATCATACAATTTTTAATATGGGGCAGCAATCACCAATGGGGTGATAAGAACAATAGGGATGTAAGCAACGCACTTAGTTTAACCTTCTATTGACACATCTACAAAACACCAGGGAATAGGAGCACTTTTTGATTTTAGGCAAGATAGCACTCAAATTAGAATTCCCCCCTGCAAGGTTCCCTCATCCCACAAATAATCAATGCTAAGTGGATCAACAGAAGCAGTAGGTAATCAGGGATGACACATTGAAAACAGAATTGAGATCTGACTTTCCCTCCCCAAACAAGAGAGAAAAATGGACTTTAAACCCTGGCAATGCCAAAAATGACACTCGGAAATGGATGAATAAATGAATGAATGTGTGTAAAAACCTTGAAACAAATATTATTCCTCACTACAGCAACCATGTAGAAGTACAAACAATCATGAGCAATGTATAACCAAGAGCATACAATTTGTAAATGAGTGGCAGGTTTTAAAACATGTTTGAAGCCAATGACACGTAGGAAAATTAGCAAACATTTGCAATTCCCGCCTGAAATTACCGAAACGGTTTTTAATAAAAACAGGTGAAATATTGTAAATCGGATGCAGTGAAATTAGGTCTCTAGCTGGAAAATTGAGTGAATTATGCAAGATAGAGTGAGGTACGTTTTTATGAAAATAGGACAGAGAAAAACAGAAAAACGGCTTTAAAATGGATTGCAAATTTTACTTAAACTGGATTCAATGACTAAGGAAAAAGAGAATGCCACCAGTTAATCTCCACAGTTACGCGGCCATTGTAACCCTTCACGTGGTGTACCCCGTTTCCTTTATGGAAAATTAATTTATTTAATCAAAATCGCTAGTGGCTATGTTCTATGCAAAACGAAAATGAAGAGAAAATTGGCGCTGTCACTAGGAATCAAAGGCAGGGTTTCACATATAATGCGGACAATGCTAACAAGATATCGAGGTCAGAATAGGATAGCTCAGAGATTGGGATAGGACAAAGCAATGCAAGGTATACTATGAATTTCTATGGTTCCTATTGATACTCACAGTCCACTTTTTAGTTTTTGGATTTTGGACAGTCAGTGCTCTGGTCACCACACGGATCTGGTCTAACAAAGGACAGCCGGACAAAATCAGCGGGGCAGGATCAGCTGGGCATGGACTGGTTACCGGGTAGCACTTCTGGTCACTGGATAAGATAGGGCATCAGGGTAGCAGGATGGCAGCAGCATGCAGTGAGTGGCAGCAAGCCAATCTGGATAAGGATGCCAAAAGTACTTCAGTTTTCTCCTGGTTAATGGGAGATTTAGTGTTTTTCAGAATTTGAGGCCTTACTGGGAATGGGTCAGCACTGCTTGGGTCCTGCAGTGGGCCCTGGAGTAAGATCAGCAATTCTTGGCCTTGTAGTTGGAGTCTGGATCTGGAAGATGACGGGTACAGGAACGCAGCGCAGGAATCAGGAAGAGTGTGTGTCATGGTGTGTTGTCAGGGGCTCTTGTCTAGTGACATCATCACAGTATATTACTGGGGCAGGCTTTACTACACACGCCTCAATAAACCGGATTGGGCAAGGGTAGTAGTCTCCGCCTAGCTCTTTGCTGGTTGGATTTAAGAAAAATTATGTCAGGTTTATGGGGTGAGTTTTACAGTGTCCAGAAACCTCCCATAGTCACTGTAACTAAAATCTAATTTGGCCACAAACATATATTTACACAATTGTACACTCTTAGCAAATCAGATACACAGGTCACATATTTTATGCATCACATTCCAGTTCAAACCTCCATTCTGTGAGGCCTTGTTTTGCTCTTTTACCAGTTTTTCACGTTTTTCAATGAGATTTATATTACTCAAAATTCTACAACTTTATACAAGGGTGGGGATTGACAATAGGGATGTGTGTACAAAATATTACATTTGCAATGTGGATGCTTTTCTTATAATCCAACATATATCACCATTTCTGTCCACAAGGTGTCAAAACATTCTACCAAGTTTTAAGATAAAGATGACAAATTCACATTTACACTGTGAAAATTCCACATTTATACAAAGTTAGGCTGCCGAGGTACAAGTCTTTAAAGTTTCCTTATGAACAAGTCTTTAGAAACAAATGGGAGTCACTGGATCATTTTCTTTTCTTTTCAGCTGACACCAACTGCCATTTCCTTCAAAGCAGGAAGGGGAGTTTCTCAGCCTGATAGAAGTTTTATGGTCTCTCACACTTCAGCTTCCGTCCCTGGGAGTTTCATTGCCCTGAGTCCCAGCATAGACGAAGGTCTGTCCCACCCTATAATTATCAGGGGGTTGCCAGGATCTGCTGGGAGAGATAGCCCTCCCTTTTGGCAGAAAACCTGTTTTTCAACTTTGCAATCCAGCCACCCTGGTTTTAAAATCCTTCATTTTCTGATCATAAATCCAGAATTAAACAAGCCTGTTGCATAAATAACCATTTGATATAGTCTCGCCAGTAACAAACCCCTTCATATTGCTAATGACTGTGAAACTTTCATTTATCAGTGTACTATTTCAAGACACAGGCATTTGTTTTTCTTTCTTTTGCAAAAACCCATTTTTTACACGTGGTGCAAAGCTAACATTTCTTTCTTTAATTCGGTTTTGGCAGCTTCATCAGATTTCCCCACTGTCTCTGCATCCAAAGTCATTTTTCTTGAAGACAGGAGTTTTATCTGAACACTGATATATGAAACTGACCAGGCTCAGATAGTTGGAGTTCCTTTGAACTACTGTTGTTTGCTACATTATTAATAAAGTAAATGCGCGTTCCTGTGTGAATGAAAATAAAGATCCTTGTTGATTTCTTTCAAAGCTAACTTGACATGGCCTGTCATGCAGGAATTATGTCTGGTTTTCCTGAGGCACATTGAATTCTCCTGGAAATGGCTGGGGCTTTTCAATCACAATGGCTTCAGAATGAATGTATGGAATTGGCGTCAAACAGCAGTTTAAAAGGTGAAAAAGGTTTCATTTTGAAGGGGAATAAGGGATTTTCAGCACAGTGATGCTGCCTCTTGACTTAACTCCATTTATATGTTTCGGATCACACCAGCAAGCTTCTGCAGTGTGTCCCCTGTTCCATCCTGCCTGAAGTGTGTGTGGCAGGAAGATGCAGCCATCTTTTTGGTTGTTGCAAAAATGCAGTTTTAAGGTACTGGTGCTCACAGGAGTCAGCGCCGTCAATTTGCTGTTTCCTTGTGCAAATACAGCTTTGTGATGTGGTAAAGCACAGCTGAGTGGGTCAATATATCCCACACGCCCCCCGAGTCTCCTGAAAGTTCGAGCAGAGGGAGAATTGGGCAAGTGGGATTCCTTCATCGAACAAGGCAGGGTCTATCGAGTATGAGTCCTTCTCCCATCAGCGAACAATGCGACACGCTCCCCTCGCTGCCTCTGGTTGGAAAATGGAACGATACCCCCAGCCTTCCCTTTTTTTCCTTTCTGGTGTGGAGCGACACTTCCGGAGCTCCGGTTTTGGCCAGCTGATCAGCTAGGTCGTTTCCAGTTTTGTCTGGCCCCTCTATTCTGGAATGACCCTTGATCTTCTTCCAATAGATGGTCATCCCACTAGAGGTGACCAGATCCTCAATATTTTGGATGAGCTTGCCATGTTTGAGCAGTTTATTATTAGCACATAGCATGCCTCTGGTTTTCTAATTGACCAGGTGCTTCACTAACCCCTTCCAGACATAAACTGAATCAGTGATTATGACCAGTTTGTGGAGTTCGTGTTGGACAACAGTGAGTATGGCTTGATGAACGCCCATCAACTCTGCCACCTGACTACTGCAGGGACCGATTTTGTACCCAGCGGAGGGTTGCGGGGCATCATTCACCCAGGCATTCCCAAATCCGGCCACCAGTTCCTTTTCCCCGTTGTTGTCAACATGGTAGGAGCACCCGTCCACATAAACAATGGGCATTCCCTCTCACTTGTCTTCTTCATAGACTTTGTGCAGGGAATTCAGGTACGCCTCCATGTTGTCCTGGATTTTAAGACTTTCGTCCTTGAGACAGTTTTCTCTGGCACAATCATGCAAGTCAGCCAGACCGTGCGCAAGGGGACTCTTCTTGTTTTGGCTTTATCTGACCTCCACAGGAAAACCTTACATTGACAGAATCCAGGAAGTAATTCTGGAATTACTCACATTTCCGGGCCGGATTCTGTCACTTTGGAGATATTGCAACGGCTGGTGGGGAGTCTGCACTATGATGTGTTCCCCCTGGATGAACGGGCGGTAATTCTTCAATGACCACACTGTTGACAGGAGTGCCTTCTCACAATCGTTGAATTTTTCCTCGACATGGGATAAAGTCTTGCTTGCATAGGAGATGACTTTATTGACCTTGTCATGCTTTTCATATAATACTGCTGTCAAGCATGTATTTGAGAATCCTGTCTCCAAGAAGAACTCTTTGTTTTTGACAGGGTAAGCTAGACAAGGCGCTTGTGAGAGGCTTCTTTTGAATTGATTTACTGCCTTGGCTTGTTCTGGACCCCACTCCCACTTGGCCCCACCCTTCAACAGATGGATCAGGGGTTTTATGATCTCTGCGTAATCCTCAATGTACTTCCTACTGTAATTAGTCTGTCCAAGGAGGCTTCTTATCTCACTCAGAGTTGTGAGGTCTCTCAGTTTTAGGAGTGCTTCTACTTTCTTCTCCTGGGGACAGAGACCCTCAGGAGTTATCTCATGCCCAAGAAGTTGACACGGGTCCTGCACCACTATGCCTTTTGGAAAGAGAGTCATTAGTCCAGACTGTTATGATTAAAATTGATAAAATTCTATAGAATGACGAAGGCAGCTCTCACCGAGATGAGGATTGAATGTGAACATAACCAATCAAATATACAGTGTATGTGTCCGATTTTATCAGGGGACATTATTTTAGAAATGTACATTTGTGCAAAAGTTAAGTTTTGGGTCAAAATCAATGTGGCAGTTCCTAAATCCCATCATAAAGATGACAGCTCTTTTCTGACTGCCAACGAGAAGAAGGCTAGCGCATGTGGCCACTCACAGCCGTGGGTTTGTGTTTTGAAATTCTGCCCACACCATAAACTTGATGATGCCACTTGGTATGATAAATATAGGAACTTCACCACACATAAGACGCATGGCTTTCTGAACACATCCAGATTTCCACGTAGCGCTTTGTTCCTGACTTCTTCATCCTATCCAGAACTCTTCATCTTGCAGCTGACTCTAGATTTCCTGCAGAATCCAGACTTTAGCATTACTGAGCTCTTTCTAGCTAGATCCAAATTCAAACATCCCAAACTTGAGGGGATTTAGTTCTGATTCAGTCTGGCTTTCTGCCATTAAGGCTTGCCCGCTGAAACTTGCATTCTCCTATCTACCGTGTCCAGTGACCAGAAGGGCCCACCCAAATCCAGTCCAGTCTGAGGTGCAGTCCAAAATTGACCAGAACCGCACTGCCGATCCAATCCCGCCAGAGGGGCCCTGCTGTCGGTCGACCTGACCTGATCCAATGACCAGAACCCTGATGGTCCAATTTTAATTACAAGGGATTGTAAATATTAATAGGAATAACAGTGACCCAGAGTATATTTGCTTTGTTTTATCCCAATCTCAACCCATCCCATCTTTAACGTCAGAACCCTAGTATTGTCAGAACCATTCTTGCGCTGATTTTTCTCATTTGTTTTACAAAAACATAAGTCATTAGTGATTTTGAGTAACTAAAGTAAATCCCAGAAACAAATAGAGTATCCACCACATGAAGGGTTACGGTGGCCACATAACTGTGGAGATTGCCGGGTGGCATTCTCTTTTTCATAGTCATAAATCTAGTGTAATCAAACCAATCTGTCATTTTTAAAACCGAATTTCTGTTTTCATTTTCGCAGCTATTTTGCAAAAACGCCTCTCACTAAAACCTCCATATCTTCTTCCATTTTATAGATAGAAACGAAATTTCAACTCTAACTTATACCTAAGACCCTTAGCTACATCCATTGCGTAACAGTGTATTTGACTGGCTTTTATAAAAAAATCGCATAGTGACATTTTGCCGTGAATTTACAGTTTCAAACGTTTACATGTGTCTTTTTCGCATCCAAAGAGTTCCTCAAATACCTTTCTGATCTAAAGGGTGTAATGTTGTTTATATTGTAGATTCTGTGTTTTAGGACATGTTTAGTGTTGCTTTCCTAAGAATTTTTCTCCATTGAAGCATTTTAGCACCCTTTTGAATTATTTCAGAAAGCCATTTTCACCTGTCATTTTAAAAGTGTCAATTTCCAAAAACGGTTGTCTCTCTTGTTTGGGGAGGAAAGATTACATTCAAACTCTAGACATTATCTTTCATTCCTGAATACCTGCTGATTAATTACATCTGTGTAGGATTGCTCAATTGTACCTTAAGAACTTTGCAGGGGGAAATATTAAACTCAACGCTATCCGTGCACAAACCAAAACTGTTTTCTTTCCTGTGTTTTCCATTCTGCATTATCATAAGTGAATTCAATTGCTTTACTTATTTTGGATTGTATTGTCACCGCTTGGTGATTGCTGCCCTATATTTATATTTTATAGAATTTTATATATATTAAAATGTATGTGTGATTTGAATATTAAATAAGTAAATAAATATTTACATTTACAAACTAGCCTGATTCCTGGTCCAGTGTGACCTGGGGGGTATTTTGAGAAGGGTGAGTGGTATATGAGTGGTATATCATTCAGAATATTGAACTTATAGACACAAATAAATAAGTATTTCATTGCGCACTACATGCTAGTCGAAACCTGGGTGTGTGCCTGATTGAAAACCTTAACAGATTTTGGGGGCTTGTGCCGTGATTCTGAATTCAAGATACCACCCGTGACAGTCTAGCACAGCATACTAGCCTGCGAGGGTACAGTCACCTTGCTGGGTTGGGGTACTGTGCTACACTGTAAAAACACCTCTAAAAATAAATATTCAAAATATCAGGCTTGCTTGTAAAAGTAAATTAATTCTAAAATAAGTCATAAGGAAATTGATGTTTCTGAAATGGCGATCCCAGTAGAGATTAATATTGCTAGGGAACAACACCTGCACAAACTGTTTGTCAGGGGTGAGTGGCCAGAACAGAATGAGCAGAACTGGCTACAAGAAATCAAAGAACAGGTCACTGCCATAGACCTAGATAGAGGGCAGGACAAGGGACCATTACACTAAGCGCTTAGTGATCTGTACATAGCCCCAAAAGTAAAAGAGAAGCAGTGTATAATTGCCAAAATTGCGGCCTACCTGTCCCTCCACATAGGAATAATACAGGATATGCATGCAGGAAACATAGTTCTGGCAAAGAAGCAAGGGGAAACACTAAAGAAAATCCAAACTGAGCTAGACTCTGCAGGGCAAAGGCTACAGAAGAGCCAAGAATCAGAAAAAGAGGCTAGGCAGTATATTACCAAATTAAAAGAAGATCTGGCTCTCTTACAGTAAAAGAAGGCAGAGCAAGATACCAAATTACAGACATTGCAAAAGGAGTGTCAGCAAATGGTTGACTTTTTACAACAGAGTCAACAGAATCTGGCACAACAATTAACTTTTAATAGAGTCTGTGCAGAAAAGGTGGTCATCATACAGGACCCGACAGACAAATTAAAAGAAGAAAACAATACATTAATTATTAAAGATCTAGAATCTCAAGCAGAATTTTATGAGGAGTCCCAGAAATCCCATGCATTTAAAAGACAAAGGGACGACCTGGCTGAACAGAGGGGCACTCTAAGTCAGGAGAGGGACGCCTTAGGCCAGGAAGGCAGCCAATTAAAAATTAAGTTAGAGGAAAGAAAGCTTGCCCTCCAGGAGCTTAGTGAAGTTACAGCTACTAGAGTACACCAGGTGGGTGGAGGATGCTCTGGAAAAGAACACTCAGACCAATAATGACAAAACTCAGGAGGTGAGTCTCCTGCAGCAAAAATTGACCCAAATTTCTAAACAGGGCAGGAAGCACAGAGAGTCAACGAGGCTCTCTGTGAAAAGAAGGATAGGCTCCACAACAGATAGCCATGCAAGAGCAAATCATTGAGACCAGTAAGGCCTTAATAGAGGAGCAAAAGAGTCAGATTTGGCATGTCACCAAGGAAAAGGGGCTGGAAGAGAAGAGGTAGGAAGGGAGAGAGACACCCCTGAACATAACATCAGGACCCCTGTCAACAGGGACTCTAACCCCTTCAATACCATGGACTCTGCCGCCTTCATGTCCACTGGCTCATAGGACCCAAGGGCCACAGGGATGGTAGACTTCAGAAGAATGGGAAACATGGGACTGACAGATCAGCGCCTCCCAGAAATGGATGAGTGGGAATCTCTGTACAGATTCGCAAATGTTAGGGCTAGTCTCTTTGATCAGGAAGACCCCTGTGAGGGGAGAATCATGGAATTGGATCCTCTAAAATACTGCCTACCAAAAGAGCAGTGTGTAAAATGTGGTGGGGAACTCCAGGAAAGCAGGCACACAAAGAGTATCATAAAGACCTCTTCCCAGCTAGGGCAGTAGGGGGGGTACTCAGCCAATCCTGGGAGCAGAGGAGAGTCAGAAGACTCTTCTGAGTGCCACAGGCATCAAGAAACTATGTCCCCCCATTCTGGCAGCCATTGGCTAGCTCACAAAATCAGGGAGAGCCTAGAGGATTAGATAGCCACCTGCTGTAGCAGTGCATCTGAGTCAGAGGATGAGTGGACTCAGGTGACTAAGGTAAAAAAGGTCAACAAAATTAAGAGGGCTCTACTAAAAGAGCTCCTGAAACAGATCAAGGCCATTAGGAGCATCATAACTCCCTATCATAAAAATGTCAAGTACTCAGTCTGGGAGCACATTGAGTTATACAAGCAAATGATGGATACCTTCCATCTGAAAGATAGTCCGAGTCGCATCCAATATGTAAAGTGGACATTTTCCCCTGACTACTCCAGCTTCTTTGTGGGGCTGGAGGATCAGAACCACTCAAGATGGTCCACCTATAGGGCGGCCATCTTAAAACATTTTTCTGTACATAGGAACCCCCAAGAGGCCCGCAAGGCAGACTACATTCTGTAGTGTGGGGAAGACCAGGCCTCACAAGAATTTGTGCAAGAACTAAAGTGTGCCTTTGCGCAGACCACCAGGAGGGTGTAAACAGACAGTAGGGAGTTCATTAATACCTTCTTTCATACACTGCCTAAATACATCATGACCCAGCTGGTGAGGGACTTTCACGAGAAGAGATAACTAGACTGGGTCCTTGAACAGGCGACACGTATTTATGAAGTGCAGAAACCGGTAGAGAATAAAAATACAAATAAAAACCCCAAACCAGCCAACACGCCTGCTGCTGCTAAGGTGGCAGAGGTGAAGGTTGCCCCCATTTTAGATCTGGAGATGGGGGGGCTTAAAAATATTCCTGTACAGAGTCCATCTTCTAACCAAAGAATCAGAAGGCCCTCGGGCCAGTCCCAAACAGGTATTCAGGGAGGTAATCCCACAAATGGGACCACTAACATCCCTGATTATATTAGCCCCTGTTACAAGGCAAAAGACCCATCCTGGGGTATGTGTGGACTCCCCCAGCCCAAGGGGTGGGAATCCAATCAGGCAGGCACCACCCTGGGATCCAATCAGGCAGGCACCACCCCGGGAAACATCCCTCCTAACTTTCCCCAGGAGGGCAGTAATCCCCCAAATGCTGGGTTGAGCTTCTTTCCCCGGTACCCGCCAAACTTCAACACACAAAACAACCTTCCTTTCTTTCCCCACTTTCCTGAGTCCAGACAGACCAATCCGGGAGAGGGGAGGCCAAGGTTGGAGGGTTACCAGAACTATCCCAACCAAGGGTATTATGGGAGAAGGGACAGTTACCTTCCCATGATCCACATAGGATGGAACAGAGACCCCCGTACCAGCCAGAGCGGGTGTCCCAACTGGAGGGCCAGGTCCAGAACTTGTCACTGGATCTGGGTCACATGTTGAGGGCTCAGCAGAAACCTCAGATGAGCATGCTGGCTCAGAAATCCACAAATCATGGGTCTGGAACTCGAGAGCAATGACAGGGAGAGAACCCCGACAACCCACCGATTCCAAAGGAGGAGGCACAGGGGGAAGGGAGGTGTAAAGCCTTAGAGGAAGCATCCTTCCCCACTTGTGAAAAGCCCCTGGAAACCCAAGAACTGGAACCAAAATCTCCTGCCCCCGAAAGTCTGCAACAGAGGGCGGGTATGATAAATAAAGGGCCTCAAAAGACCCATTTTGTGTAGGAGGTTAGTGTCTTCAAATGTGAAGGAGAAGGGTCCTCCGAGGACTCTGGGAAAAGGATCTTCTACTTCAGGGATGGGGGAACTCATCCCAAAGAAAAATGGGTCCCAAGAGATCCTAATCAAGACAGAGTAAATGTGTAGACTGAGTTAGAACCGCCCATCATTGAACCCCTGAATGATCAGCCAGAGAGCCACCTTGCCTGAACATATTCTGGGAACTGCCTCCAAAAAGGGGGGGTGGCCCCGAATCAGAACCAGGAGAGCCCAGAACTCCCCCAATTTCAAACTGCCACATTTTTCTTACAGATTCCCAGGCTCCCACACCGAATCCTGCCCAAAGTACCCCTGTGTCAGAATCAAGAGTAAAGAAATTAACCCACCAACTGGCCAAAAATGCACATTATCTTTGCCCCTTGAGGAGAAGGAGGGAATATTTTATGACCCGGTCTAAATACAAGGGCAATGTACATTTTTGGCACTGGTGGACACTGGATCTCAAGCCACCCTTCTGTCAAAGAGGGCCTTTGATCAGCTGAATTCAGGAAGGGGGGAGAGATGCCAAATCCCTCTCACCCCTTTTCCTGGACAACTTCAGAATTAAGATGGGAATGAAATTCCTGTCGAGGGGACTGCAGATTTAGAAATAAAAATTGGGCGACACAAGGTTAAACACCCGGTCATAGTTGTGACTCCAGATGGCATACCATGTTTACTCGAGAATTACATCCTGCGTAGATTGTCTCCCCTAATAGATTGTGTAAACAAGGTCCTCTGGACCCAGACTAACCGACCAATAAAATGAAAACATAGTGTCCACCATGTTAGTCTAAATGGCACATGCCACATGGTTGAACAAAAACAGGATAACATTGAATTCCATTTTCAGAACAACAAAATCCCTGACGTGACAGTAATTGCTGTAGGACAAAAACTGGTGATGGGAACTCCTCTCCATTCCTGAAAATCAACCTTCCTTCCAGTCTCAAGTGGCATTCCATAATGGAAGGAAATACTCTGAAATTCTATGCTGATTCACAATCAGAACATCCCAATTCCATAGCCAAAATGATGAGAACCCTGCTTAAAGCTTTGCTGACATTCAGAAGATTGGAGAACAGCTATTCATCCCTATTCAGTTAAATGAGGGGAAGGACTCTGTTCTCGCCCGAGTGTGCGTTAACAATGGTAAGAGCTTCATCAGAGAGACCATGTTCCGAAAACTCCCAAAAGATCCAGCCATTCCCACATTGAAATTGATAGACAAATGGGAAATGGACCTGGAAACACCTAATTCCAAACATCTCCTGCCTAGCAGGTGTATGCTCAAAATTTCCATAGGCAACAAGAGCATAGTCCATAATTGTTGGGTTGTGCGAGATGTCTCTGCCGCATTTTATTTAGGCAGTGACATCCTCAATCGCTTTGCCATTAGTTTGGACCTAATAAACTTCAAAGCCTTGTCCCGATTAGCAGGTAATCCCATGGACTTTGATGATCCAGAGAAAGCATTCCGGTCAGCTCCACTGCTGCCATATGCGGTTGAATTTCAGATTGGAGAGGAAGTCACCATCCCAGAACGGACCTGACAATTCCCACTTGAAGTAAAAATTAAAAGAGGACAGAAACTGCAAAATCCTGACCCATATGTTCACCTCAATACCCATCTCCAACAGCAAGGGTTTAACCCAACACCATTAGTCAATACAGAACACAACACCATTCCAATATTGGTGGATAACAGCGACCTTAGGAGTATCACTCTGGGCGAGGCACCATTATTGGAATGGCAGCTGATGACCGACATTTTTACATAGATTTAGGTAATGAACTGATAGGACCAATCCCCAATGACTGTCTTGACAATGAAACAACACCAGACAGGATCTTCACTCGGCATGGGGGGAATTTCCTGGTGTTCTCTTCCTACCCTTATGGTAAGGAAGAGGTGACCTATGACTTCAGGAGAGATGAAGTGATCTTCAAGTCCACCAGGACTGCCTTCCCCACCTGAAGCCATCAGTCCAAGTCAGTACTCTAACCAGGGACTACTCCACCCAACTGGAGGAGGCCCCTGAGATAGCCAAACCAGAAGTCTTTCCGGGACTCAGGCAAATGGTTGAAGAGAGAGTCAACCTAGCTGATGCCTGTGAGACTCTGGCGCAAAAGCAAAAATTGAAACAAGTTTTCTTAGATTTTCAGGATCTCTTTGTTGTGGACTCATATGACAGTGGTCGCACCGAAATCCATACAACCACTATTCCCACGTACCCTGATATGACTCCAGTGTTTGTGAAGCAGTACTGCTTGCCTCTCGCATCCATGGAGTCCCTCACAGAAATAATTAAAAACCTTGAGTCCTGTGGGATAATTCGTCCAGTCCACAGCACCTTCAACAATCCGGTGTGGGGATTTGGAAATCAAACGGCCAGTGGAGACTCTGTGATGACCTTAGGGAGCTGAACAAACGGATCCACACTTCCTGATGGTCACTTCCCTACATTGACCAAGGGCTGGCCCAGATGCAGGGGTCAAAGGTATACACTGCCATTGACCTGACCAATGGGTACTGGACCGTACCTGTCAGTAGGGAGGACCAATACAAGCTGGCCTTTAGCTTCGGGGGGCAGCAGTACACTTGGACCCAGACTCCCTTCGGATACATCAACTCTGGCAATGAATTTAATATCTTCTTGCATAAGGCCATGCCCAACTGGGGTGTAAGGGGTAACCTGGCCTATGTAGATGATGTTCTAATCAAAAGCTCAATTGTGGAGGAACACATAGCAGAGATCTGTTATGTTCTGACACAGTTGACGGCTGCCAGAGAAAAACTATCTTTCCAAAAGGCTCAGTGGTGCAGGACCAATGTCAATTTCTTGGGGCATGAGATAACACCTGAGGGTCTCTGTCCCCAGGAAAAGAAAGTAGAAGCGCTCCTGAAACTAAAAGACCCCACAATTCTGCGTGAGCTAAGGAGCCTCCTTGGACTGACTAATTACAGCAGAAAGTTCATTGAGGATTACGCAGAGATGACAAGACCCCTGATCCATCTGTTGAAGGGGGGGGTCAAGTGGGAGTGGGGTTCAGAACAAGCCGAGGCAGTAAAACAACTCAAAAGAATACTCTCACAAGCGCCTTGCCTAGCTTACTCTGTCAAAATCAAGGAGTTCTTCTTGGAGGCAGGGTTCTCGAATACATGCAAGTCAATAAGGTCATCTCCTACTTGAGTAAGACTTTATTCCTCAGTGGAGGAAAAATTCAACGATTGTGAAAAGGCACTCCTGGCAATGGGGGAACACATTATAGTGGAGACTCCACACCAGCCTCTGCAATATCTTCAAAGTGACAGAATCCAGGCCGGAAATGTGAGTAATTCCCGAATTACTTCCTGGATTCTGTCAATGCAAGCCTTTCCTGTGGAGGTCAGATATGGCCAAAACAAAAATTGTCCCCTCGCGCAAGGTCTGGCTGACTTGCATGATTGTGCCAGAGAAAACTGTCTTGAGGAAGAAAGTCTTAAAATCAAGGACAACATGGAGGCGTACCTCAATTCCCCACACAAAGTCTATGAAGAAGACAAGTGTGAGGGAATGCCCACTGTCTATGTGGATGGGTGCTCCTACCATGTTAACAACAATGGAGAAAAGGAACAAGTGGCCGGCGTGGGGAATGCCTGGGTGAATGATGCCCCAGAACTCTCCACTGGGTACAAAATCGCTCCCTGTAGTAGTCTTGTGGCAGAGCTAATGGCTGTGCATCAAGCCATCTTCACTGCTGTCCAACACCAACTCCCTAAACTGGTCATAATCACTGATTCAGATTATGTCCGGAACGGGTTCGCGGAGCACCTGGTTAACACTAAAACATGGAAAATTAATACAGAATATTGATGATCTGGTCACGTCTAGTGGGATAACCATCTACTGGAAAAAGATCAAGGGTCATTCTAAAGTGGAGGGACCAGACAAAACTGGAAATGACCTTGCTGATCAGCTGGCAAAAACCAGAGCCATCCAAGGGGATCTAATTGAGATTGAGTCCCTGTTGGGGGAAATCCAGGGTCACTGCTGTCACTAGGTCTCAGACATATGCTCACAATGAACTCTCAACTGCCCAGTGGAGTAAGGAGACCCCAGATGCTGATTTGATTATGGCTCAAAAAGGGGATCCAATAATTGGTAAGTTTTATCAACACATTGAGGACCTTGAGAACTTTCCCCTGACGGATACCAATTGCATTGGGAAAGAGGACCTCAGAATGTTGATGAAATGTCCAAAAATGTTCTGAATCCAAGACGGTTTGTTGGTGAGAAGATCCATATCGGGCTGCGACCAGTGGGGGGTCCCTACCTCATTCCGAAGCCTGATGTTAAGTCACGCCTATGATGCGGCCACAGCCGGTCTTCGGGGGTTTCATACGACATTAGAAATCTTGTGAGAGGTTGCATACTGGCCACACATGGGGCATGAACTCTACCAATACTTGAAGGGGTGTCTTGTGTGTGCACAATTTCAGCCAACATCACTCATACACCGTGCTCCCCTTCAAAAGATGGGAATGACACTGCCGTGGTCAGATTTGCAAGTCGATTTCATGGGGCCCGTAATTCGCTCCTCTAGGGGGAACAAGTACATGTTAACCGTAACATGCTTGTTTACTAAGTGGGTGGAATGTTTCCCGGCCCGAAATTGCAAGGCAGAAACAGCAGCTGCCTTGATGATCAATCACATCTTCTCGCGTTTTGTACTACCCCAAATGATTGAGTCAGAAGAGGTAGTCACTTCACCAGTGAAGTGATGACAAAGATGTGGGGGATACTTGGGGTAAAAAGGAAATTACACATTGCATACTGCCAGTCCTCCAGTGGTGGAGTTGAGAGATACAATAAAACTATTGTGAGCATATTAAAAAAGTTTGTGGCAGATTCTGGGCCAAGTTGGGATATTCGATTACCCCTTGTCCTGATGGCCATCAGATCTACCCCTTCTCCTGCAAAAAAATGTCTTCATTTGAGCTGATGACTGCACGAAGGATGGTGCTAAACCAGCATCTGCTCTACAGAACCCAAGAGCAGACCTTAATAAATGCCTCCACAACTCATGAGTTTGTTGAGAATCTGAGAAAACACCTTCAACATGCTTTTGCGTATGCTCAGCGGAATCTAGAAAGATCTGCAAACAGTATGAAGACACACTATGACCTTAAGACAACTAAAAAGGAATATCAAGTAGGAGACAGGGTCTACTTGTACAATTTCCAAAGGAACCAAGCAAAAGAGCGCAAATTTCTCCCAAGTTGGTGGGGTCCTTTTGAAATTGTGGACAAAATCTCACCAGTCGCCTACAGAATCCACATCCCCAAGAGAAATTTGACAGAAGGGGAAGACAAGTAGGTCCACATAAACAAACTAAAGATTTGCTATTCCAGGCATATTTTGCGGCAAATAGAAGAGCCTACCGGAAACCCAGAGGGGGAAAATCTGCACCTCTGAAAAATCATTAAAGTATCATTGAATATATGTGGGAAATATTGTCAATGGTTATTAAATGCATGCATCTGTCCCACTGCTGAAGTCCCCCGGGGAACAGTAATGGGGTAAATTTCCATAGCCGTGCTATGTTCTGTTTTTTAGTACTGGAACTAAACCCACCTAATTACCAATGAGGACCTCCTCAGGGACCGGGAGGAAAAACGCCAGAGTTCTGGAGTGTTGCGCCACACTTCCAACTAGAACCGGCGAGGAGAGTGTGTCGCATCCATCGCTGACGGAAGAAGCTACCGGATTTCTTCACATGGACCGAAGAAAAAAAACAAATACCACTTGCCTGACTCTCCCACGACTGGACGTCATGCTGAAGTCGGGGGGATGTGTGGGATATTTTTACCCATGCCAGTGCGCGCCCCACTATACCCCTTTGCCAATGGGGAAAGAAAACAGCCAAAAATGGATATGCTAAACCCTCGGCGTGCCAAATCTGCAAAACTGGATGTGGTTCACAAATCACAAAAAGGCTGCACACCCTGCCACACAAAGTCAAAGTTGGTGTAAAAACAGGACTCGTTGAATGTCAGTGGGTGCTGTTACCTGTCTCGTGAAGCAAGGCCACAGAAGGGATAAAATCCCAAAAAAATCCCTTTAAAATACAGCTTTCCTAATCAATTTGCAACCTTCAAAGTGCTGTTTTGGCGCTAATTTCAGTCATTTTGCCAGTGAGCTATTGAAATGAAAAATGGGCTGAAATCACAGATTCTCCAGGTTGCTCAGAAATAAACTGGGCTTCGCTGACTGACAGCTGCATAAGAAAATTAGAGGTCAAACCCATTTTAAAAGTGTTTCTTTTTCCTGAAGAAATTGCAAAATTCGGCTATTTAAAGCATGTTTGTGAAGGGCTTAGTTCTTTTAAATGGTCAAATCCCTTATAAACTGTGCTTATTTTATATGTGTGAAATGAAAAGACTGTAAAGTGAATTTAAAGCAACCCAGTATTGGAGTTAAGTAAATACTTAATTCTGACCCGAAAGTGACAGCCTGGGAAAGATTGACACTTCAAAATTGACACTCCCTTGCTAAAGGAAGCCTTAATGGTTCCCACATATTGACAACAAGTAGCACAATGGACTCATTGGACATTTTCATTGGACATTTTCATTGAGCCAAGAACAATGGCAAGCTGCCTACTGATCTCTACAGGGGAGCTTCCCTTTTCAGGAGGAGGACACACCTCCCTGATCACAGGACTGTGACAGCTGTTGCCTGTGAAGGGGAGTTACAGAGGATGAGAAAAAAACTGCCAGAACTTTTTGATGTTTAAATCTTTATTTGTGAATACATTTGAAACTCTTTAACTGTACAACCTAAAGGAGGATAAATCTAAAAAAATGGTACATGTTAACCTAATTTTAGGCTTTTGCTTTGAAGACATTAATGGACTCTGTACCACCTAAGGACACAAAGTTACAGGAAAAACTGATTGTAGCAAAACTATTAATGTTGCCAGTCTAAGATTGTATGTACATGATCCAGTGATAATCGCCCAGATCTGTACTGAATTAGAAGTTATTAGTCCAGACTGTTATGATTAAAATTGATAAAATTCTATACAATGATGAAGGCAGCTCTCGCCGAGATGAGGAGGGAATGTGATCATAACCCATCAAATATACAATGTATGTGTCTGATTTTATTAGGGGACACAAGTTTTGAAATGTGCATTCGTGCAAAAGTTAAGTTTTGGGTCAAAATCAATGTGGGAGTTCCTAAATCCCATCATAAAGATGACAGCTCTTTTCTGACTGCCAACAAGAACAAGGCTAGTTCATGTGGCCACTCACAGCCGTGGGTTTGTGTTTTGAAATTCTGCCCACACCATAAACTTGGTGATGCCACTTGGTATGATAAATATAGGAACTTCACCACACATAAGACACACGGCTTCCTGAACACATCCAGGTTCCTGTGCCTCACTTTGTTCCTGACTTCTTCATCCTATCCAGAACTCTTCATCTTGCAGCTGACTCCAGATTTCTTGCAGAATGCAGACTTTAGCATTACTGAACTCTTTCTAACTAGACCCAAATTCAAACATCCCAAACTTGAGGGGATTTAATTCTGATTCAGTCTGGCTTGCTTCCATTAAGGCTTGCCCGCTGAAACTTGCATCCTGCTATCTACCGTGTCCAGTGACCAGAAGGGCCCATCCAAATCCAGACTGCAGGGCAGTCCAAAATTGACCAGAACCACACTGCCGATCCAATCCCGCCAGAGGTGCCCTGCTTTCGGTAGATCTGACCTGATCCAATGACCCGAACCCTGACGGTCCAATTTTAATTACAAGGGACTGTAGGTATTAATAGGAATAACAGTGACCCAGAGTATATTTGTATTGTCTTATCCCAATATCAACCCATCCCATCTTTAACTTCAGAACCCTAGTATTGTCAGAACCATTCTTGCGCTGATTTTTCTCATTTGTTTTACAAAACATAAGTCATTAGTGATTTTGAGCAACTAAAGTAAATCCCAGAAAGAAATAGAGTATCCACCACGTGAAGGGTTACCATGGCCACGTAACTGTGGAGATTCCTGGATGGCATTCTCTTTTTCATAGTCATAAATCTAGTGTAATCAAACTAATCTGTCATTTTTAAAACCGAATTTCTGTTTTCATTTTCGCGCCTATTTTGCAAAAACGCCTCTCACTAAAACCTCCATAACTTCTTCAATTTTATAGATAGAAATGCAATTACAACTCTCACTGATACATAAGACCTTTACCTACATCCACAACCTTAAACCGCATTGTGTATTTGACCAGTTTTATAGAGAATTGCATAGTGACATTTTGCCGTGAATTTGCAGTTTTCAAAAGTTTACACATGTCTTTTCCCCATCCAAAGTGTTCCTCAAATCCCATTCTGATCTAAAGCATGTACTGTTGTTTATATTGTAGATTCTGTGTGTCAGGACCTGTTTAGTGTACTTTCCTAAGAATTTTTCTCCATTGAAGCATTTTTGCACCCTTTTGCATTATTTCACGAAGCCATTTTCAACTGTCATTTTAAAAGTGTCAATTTCCAAAAACGGTTTTCTCTCTTGTTTGGGGAGGGAAGATTGCATTCAAACTCTAGACATTATTTTCCATTCCTGAATACCTGCTGATCAATTACATATGTGTAGGATTGCTCAATTGTACTTTAAGAACTTTGCAGGTGGAAATATTAACCTCACGCTATCTGTGCACGAATCAATACTGTTCCTTTTCCTGTGTTTTCTATTCTGAATTATCATAAGCAAATTCAATTGCTTTACTTATTTCTAATTGTATTGTCACTGCTTGGTGATTGCTGCCCCATATATATATATATATATATATATATATATATATATATATATATATATATATATATATATATATATATTAAAATGTATGTGTGATTTGAATATTTGATAAATAAATAAATATTTACCTTTACAAACTAGCCTGATTCCTGGTCCAGTGTAACCTGGGGGTATTTTGAGAAGGGTGTGATATGAGTGGCATAGCATTCAGAATATTGAACCTATAGACACAAATAAATAAGTATTGCATTGCGCACTACATGCTAGGCGAGACCTGGGTGTGTGCCTGGTGGAAAACCTTAGCATCATCCACATGGGCCAGTTTACCCCTTCACCCAAGTCGGGCATGGCCTTATGTAGGAAGATGTTGAATTTGTTGCCGGAGTTGATGTATCGAAGGGACATCCGGGTCCATGTCCGGGTCCAGGTGAACTGCTCTCCCCCAACGGTAAAGGCCAGCTTGTATTGGTCCTCCCTACTGGCAGGCATGGTCCAGTACCCAATGGTCAGGTCAATGGTAGTGTATACCTTTGACCACTGGATCTGGGCCAGCACCTGGTCAATGTAGGGGAGCGGCCATCGGGACCCGTTTGTTTAGCTCCCTAAGGTCAGCACAGAGCCTCCGCTGGCCGTTCTGTTTTAAAATCCCCAGCACCGGATTATTAAAGGTGCTGTGGACTGGACGAATTATCCCACCGGAATCACGGTTTTTGATTATTTCTGTCAGGGACTCCATGGATGCGAGAGGCAAGTGGTATTGCTTCACAAACAGTGGAGTCATTCCAGGGTCCATGGGAATTGTGGTTGCATGGATTTTGGTGCGACCGCAGTCATACAAGTCCACCGCAAAGAGATCTTGAAAATCTAAGAACACTTGTTTCAACTTTTCCTTTTGCTACGGATTCTCACAGGCATCAGCTAGGTTGACTCGCTCTTCAACTATTTGCCTGAAGCCTGGAAAGACTTCCGGTTTTGCCATCTCAGAGGCCTCCTCCAGCTGGGTGGAGAGGTCCTTAGTGAGAGTATTGACCTGGAAAGAGGGTTTCTGCTAGGGGAGGCTGTCATCGGGAACCTGGAAGATCACCTCATCTTGCCTAATGTCACAAGTCACCTCTTCCTACCCGTAAGGGCAGGAAGAGTACACCAGGAAATTCCACCCTTGCCGGGTGAAGATCCTGTCTGGTGGTACGTCATTGTCACTATTACTGTGAAAACAGTAATTGGGGATTTGTCCTATCAGTTCATTACCTAGATCCAGGGAAAAATGTCAGCCATCAAATGCCATTCCAATAATGGTGCCTGCGCCCACAGTGATACTCCTAAGGTCGCTGTTATCCATCAATATTGGAATGGTGTTGTGTACTACATTGACTAATAGTGTTGGGTTAAACCCCAACCCCTGCTGTTGGAGATGGGCATTGAGGTGTACATATGCATCAGGATTCTGCAGTTTCTGTCCTCTTTTAATTGGTAATTCAAGTGGGAATAGTCATGGACGTCCTGGGATGATGACCTCCTCTCCAATTTAAACTTCAACGGCATACGGCAGCAATTGGGCTGAGCGAAATGCTTTTTCTGAATCATCAAAGTCTGGGGGATTACCCCCTAGTCAGGACCAGGCTTTGTAATTTATCAGGTCCAAATTAATCGCAAACCGATTGAGAATGTCACTGCCTAAATAGAATGCAGCAGGGACATCTCTCGCACGACCCAACAATTATGTACTATGCTTTTGTTTCCGATAGAAATTTTGAGCATACACCTGCTAGGCAGGCGATGTTTGGAATTGGGAATTTCCAGGCCCATTTCACACTTATTGATTAATTTAAATTTGGGGATGGCTGGATCTTTTGGGAGCTATCGGAACATGGCTTCGCTGATGAAGCTATTACCGTTGTTCACGCACACTTGGGCAAGAACAGATTCCTTCCCCTCATTTAACTGAATAGGGATGAATAACTGTTCTCTAATTTTCTGAATATCAGCTAACCTTTGAGCTGGTTTCTCATCATTTTTGGCTATGGAATTGGGATTTTCAGATTGTGAATTGGTATAGAATTTCAGAGTATTTCCTTCCAGTGTGGAATGCCACTTGAGACTGGAAGGAAGGTTGATTTTCAGGAATGGAGAGGAGTTCCCATCACCAGTTTGTTGTCCTACAGCAATTACTGTCACGTCAGGTATTTGGTTATTCTGGAAATGAAACTCAATATGATTTGATTTTTGTTCAACCTTGTGGCATGTGCCATTTAAACTAACATGGTTGACACTCTGTTTCAACTTTATTGGCCTGCTAGTCTGGGTCCACAGGGCCTTGTTCACAGAGTTTATTAAGGCAGACAACATTCGCAGCATGTCATTCCCTAGTAGACAGGGTGTGCCCTCTGGAGTCACAGCTATGACAGGGTGTTTCACCTTATGTCACCCAATTTTTATTTCAAAATCCGCAGTCCCCTCGACAGGAATTTCATTCCCACCGAAGTTCTGGAGTTGTCCAGGAAGAAGGGTGAGAGGGATCGGGTATCTCTCTCCCCTTCCTGAATTTAGCTGCTCAAAGGCCCTTTTTGACAGAAGAGTGGCTTGGGATCCAGTGTCCACCAGTGCCGGAATTGCACATTGCCCTTGTACTTGGACAGAGTCTGTGTAGGAGTTTGAGAATCTGAAAGAAAAATGTTGCACTGGGGCTCCTCCTTTTCTGATTCTGGGCTGCCCCGCCCCCTTTTTGGAGGCAGTCACCAGAATTGCTTTGGGGAGTTTGAGAACCCCCTTTCAAGATACTGGGCCTCATTGCACGGATGGCGGAGAACCATGGCGCTATTAGCGCCATGGTTCATGCCGGTAAAATACCGGCACTGCCTTGGCGGAAAGGGGAATTACCGCCCCATTCCAAGGTTGGCGGGGCAGTAATTCCCCCTTCCGCCATTGCCCTTCCCCATTCCCATTTTTGGCCCATAGGGCTCAATGGGAATGGGGAAGGCGCTAATTACGGTACCGCAAATTGCGGTACCGTAATTAGCTCCCTGGGTCCCTTTGCGGGTTGGTTTTTAACACCTGGAAAAAGAAGGCATTAAATCCCCCAACCTGCAAAGGGACCTCGTAGTAAGGCGGTAAGGATTTACCGGTACCGGTATTTTACCGGTACCGGTAAATCCTTACCACCATCCGTGTATTGAGGCCCTATGTCTTCTTGGTGCTCATTCTGGGGTTCTAGGACAAGCGATTCAGAATCAGTCCCCACTCCCACCCAGTCTTCATTTAAATCCCTTGGGACACTTTTTTCTTTGGGAGGAGTCCTCCTTCCCTGAAGGAGAAGATCTTTTTGCCAGAATCCTCTGAGGATTCCTCTCCTTCAAATTGGAGGGCACTAACGTCCTCCACAAAATGGGTATTTTTGGGTTCTTTATTTCTCCTACCCGCCCTCTGTTCCTTGGGTGGCAGGTTTCTGGGAGTAGGACATTTTTGTTCCGGTTCCTGAGAATCCAGGGGCTTTTCACAAGTGAGTAAGGAAGCTTCCTCTAGGGCTTTACACCCCCTTCCCCCATGCCTCTTCCTCTGGAACCGGTGAGTTGTCTGGGTTCTCACCCCGTCATTGTTCTGGGGTGCCAGATCCTTGGTTTGTGGGGTTCTGAGCCGCCATGTTTGTCAACATGCAACCCAGATCCTGGGTTAGGTTTAGGACCTGGCGCTCCAGTTGGGACACCCTTTCCAGCTGGTATGGGGGTCTCTGGTCGACCCTAGGTGGATCACAGGAAGGGTAACTATCCCTTCTCCCATAGTACGCTGGATTGTTACACTCACCTGGTCTTTGCGCAGGCGTTGGCGGCATGGTTGCAGCTCTCCCGGGGGTGATGTCACTCGGGTCTGACTTTGCCCTCTGCACTTATGTGCTGACTGATGGTAATAGGTGATGCTGCTCGGGAATGATCCTGCATGGAGGATAGGGGGTGTGAGTATGCTAGCTTGTGCGTCTGACCCCCTTCCAGGCCCCTTCTCCCAAACCGTGGTACCTGTGGGATGCGCTGTCCCTGGAAAGCTCACCTGTTGATTAGTTTTGGCGAGCACTCCGTCCTGCTGCTTCTGGCAGGGTACTTGTATGATCTGGACCCAGCTCCTTCACTGGTCCCTTGCACATGGTAGTCCAGTCCTGCTGCGACTAAGCCAGTATACTTCAGGTAAGTATTCCTGTTTGCCTTTGTCTTTTCTCATCTGTTTTTGTTGTATTGTAAAGTTTGTTGTCTTGTATTACTGTCCGTTTCACTTTTGATGTTTGCTCTTTACCTTTTTTCCCATGCAGGTGATGTTGCCGGCCCGGCAGAAGCTGCGGAGCTTGAGGCGGCAGCCGGAGGAAATGAGGAACGAAGCTGCAGTGGTACAGTAGCTGGTAAATTGTTAACTAGGGGGCGGGCAGGGTTCAAATGCAGTGCGCCCATAGGAGAGATGTTCTAACCTTGTCTTTCTTCTTCCTCACAGGGTCCGAGTTCGTGTATGCGGAGTGCGGTGCTGCGGCATCGGGATCAAGATCACTGGATGTCAGGAGATGAGTCTGCAGATGAAGTGATGAAGCACCAGTTTCCTGGAGGTGAGTATGCAGGAGAACGCCTGGTTTCAAAGGTAAGTAAACTGGTCCAAGCGGCGGTGAGCGTCACGTTGCATGCAAGTGCACAGTAACGTGAAGCACCAGCTTTAAGGATGGAGCAGCTTATATAGCTGAGCTCCTGAAGCCACGCCTACCAGGTTCAGCCTGCCTGCCACACCCTGCCACACCCTGCCACACCCGAAAAGTCAGCACATGAAGACCAGGCCTAGGGAGCCACACCCGATGAGTCAGCATATGAGTATATTCTCGGGAATAAAGGCTTTCAGCTCCTGGAAAGTGCTTGTAAAATAAAAACACTCCTGCACTGAAATAAAGTAAAAGCACTCCTGCACTGAAATAAAGTGTTCCTGCTCACATCTCTATATGAGCCTGGCGCCAAAGATGCCAGGACTGAGTCCAGCCAAGGCCCCTGTGTTTATAGGTCCCAAAGGGACATAAGTGTGTCAAGTGACCCATTGCGCCCATCACTAGATGGTGTGGTTTTTGTGTTCTGCGCCCTGTGGCCATGACATGGATATGGTGAATTCTGGTAACCCTCCACCCTTGGCCTCCCCTCTCCCGGATTGGGCTGTCTGGGTTTCTGAAAGTGGGGAATGAAAGGAGGGTTGTCCTGCAAGTTGGGGTTTTGTGGGTATCAGGGAAAGAAGCTTAACCCAGCATTTGGGGAATTGCAGCCCTCCTGATGGAAGTTAGGAGGGAAGTTTCCCGGGGCAGCCCTTACCTGGTTGGAGGCCCCCACTTGGGCCGAAGGAGTCTAAACGTACCCCAGGATTGGTCTGTTTCCCTTGTATCGGGGGCTGAAATAATGAGGAGAGTTAGGGGTCCCATTAGTGGGATTACCTCCCAGACTGCCACCTGTTTGTGACTGGCCAGAAGGCCTTCTTGGTCTTGGATTCTGCTGACTTTGTGCAGGTGTATTTTTAGTCTCCCCGTCCCTAAGTCTAAAATGGGGGCAACCTTCATCTCCGCCACCTGAGCAGCAGAACGGGTGTTGACTGGTTTGGGGTTTTTATTCAATTTTTATTTTCTGCAGGTTTTTGGCCCTCATAAATGCGGGTCGCCTGCTCTATGACCCAGTCCAGCGTTCTTTTTTCATGGAAGTCCCTCAGCAGCTGGGTCATAATGTACTTTGGGACGGCATGAAAGAAAGTACTTACAAACTCCCTGCTATCGGTGCGCACCCTCCTAGTTGTCTGGGCAAAGGTGCGTTTGAGCTCCTGTACAAACTCTCGTGGGCCCTGATCTTCCCTGCATTGCAGATTGTAGGCTGCTTTGCGAGCCTCCTGGGGGTTCCGGTGGGCGTAGAAGTGTTTCAAGATGGCTGCCCTAAAGGTGGACCACCTTGAAGGGTTCTGGTCCTCCAGTCCCGCAAAGAAACTGGTTTATTCAGGGGAGAATGTCCACTTTACATACTTGATACAGTTTTGATTGTCTTTCATATGAAAAGTCTCCATCATCTGCTCATAGAGCTCCAAGTGTTCCCAAACAGAATATTTCCTATTTCTATGATAGGGGGTTATGACACTCTAAAGGGCCTTAATCTGCCTAATGCGGTCTTTGGTCATAATTTGCTTGAGTTTGTTTGCCTTCTTTGGCCTAGTCACATGAGTCCACTCGCTCTCAGACCCAGAGGATCTACTAGCTGAGGTCCCCTCTTGATCATCTAGGCCCTCCCGGATTCTGTGAGCTTGAGAGGGGCTCACAGAATGGTGGGGCCTAGTTTCTCCACTACTGTTGGACACAGGAGACTAGTCTTCTGACTCCTCCTTACTCCCAGGGTTGGTAGAGTATTCCCTCCACTGCCCTAATTGGGTAGAGGTCTTCAGGATACCCTTTTTGGGCCTCATTTCATTGGGTTTTTGGTCTCTTGGAAAATAATATTTCGGTGGATCTAATTCCCTGACCCTCCCCTTATAGGGGACTTCCTTGTCAGAGACATCAGCCTGAATGTTTCTGTGGGATGCTGATCTGCTATTTCCATCAAGATTGGTCTATTAAATTCTGCCGGCCTCATGGTTTCTGGCTCATGTGAACTGGTAGACCTGAAGCTGGCAGTGTTCACAGTATTAAATGGGTTGGAGTCCCTTAGCATAGAGGTCCTTATACTATGATCCGGGGTTACCTTGTCCCTCTCTACCTGTTCTCGGGGTCTCCCCAGGTAAGATTTAATATAGCTCCAAGCTTGCTAGTTTCTCCTTTTCATCCCCTGCTTCTAGATGAGAAGCAAAGATCTGAGATTTGTGTTCAGCTATCAAGGCTTTACTGGCCTTTATAACCCGCTCTTTAGCGCTGCCACTTGTTTGTTGAGCCCATCATTCTTTTACAGAGAGCCCCATTGTCTCTTTGCGCTTCCTGTATGGTCTGGGAATACTCAGACAATTTCTGCTGCAGGAGACTCACCTCCTGAGTTTTAGTATCTGTGGTCTGGGTGTTCTCTTCCAGAGCACCTTCCACCCGTCTGGCGTGCTCCAGTACATTCCCATATTCTGTCTTTAGCTCATTGAGTTTCTGGAGGGCTAATTCACTCCCCTGTAACTCTATTTTTAATTTGCTGATTTCCTGGCTGAGGGCATCTTTCTCTTGATTTAGGGTGTCTCTCTGTTCAGCCAGGTCATCCCTTTGTTGCCTAATGATATTGAATTTCTGGTGCTCTTCATCAAATTCTCATGATTCATTTATTATTTGCCTCTTTCAATTTGTCTATATGATTTTGTAGAGTAACTATCTGTTCTGTGCAGGCTCTAATAAAATGTATCTGTTGATTTAACTTCTGTTGACTCAGAGAGTCAACCTTTTCCTTACACTCCTCTTTCAATGCCTCTAATTGGGTCTCTTGATCTGCATTATTGTGCAGTCGGAGAGCCAAATCCTCTTTTAACATTTATGATATAGTTTGCAGATTCTACCTCAAACTCTTGGCTCTCTTGTAATGTTTTGTAATGTTTGTTCCGCTAAACTTAAATCATTCTGGATTTTATTTAACAGTTCAGATTGATTCTGCGCTAAACTTACATTTTCCTCCTGCCTTTCCCGCATCACTCCCGTGTGGAGATACGGGTAGGCCATGATTCTGGCAATTTTCCTTTGCTCCTCTTTCATTTTTGGGGCCATATATAGCTGCTCAGAGCTTGGTGTAATAGGCCACCGTTCTGCCATGTATCCAGGTCCATGGCGGTGACCTGTTGGGTTATGTCTTGTAGCCAGACTTTCTCATCCTGTTCTGGCCACTCACCACTGACAAATAGCGTATGCAGAAAGTGCTCCCTAGCCATATTGATCTCTACTGGAACAGCCATATTGGAAATGTTCTTTCTTTATTGATTTCGGGGTTGATTTAATTTTACTTTTATAGACACAGGCCTGGTACTTAGAGTATTTGTTTTGGGAGGTGTGTGTACAGTGTAACACAGTATTCACACCACACAAAGTATTACTACCCTGCAGGCTATTCTGCTGTGTTAGACTGTTACAGGTGGCAACCAAATCAATCCCCGGCACAAGCCCCCATAATTTGTTAAGGATTTCAATCAGGCGACGCACCTTAGTCTCGGCCCAGTATGCAGCACGCAATTGAAATGCTAATGTTTATAGATTAGATGCAATATTGAGATGATACACCACTCATATCACACCCCCTTTTCAAATGCCATGGGTCACAATGGACAATGAACCAGGCTGGTTGGTAAAATATAATATTTATTTATTTATTTGAAAATTAAAAGAAATCATTCAATTTTTAATATGGGGCAGCAATCACCAATGGAGTGATAAGAACAATAGGGATTTAAGCAATGCACTTAGTTTAACCTTCTATTGACACATCTACAAAACACCAGGGAATAGGAGCACTTTTTTATTTTAGGCAAGATAGCACTAAAGTTAGATTTCCCCCCTGCAAGGTTCCCTCAGCCCAAAAATAATCAATGCTAAGTGGATCAACAGAAGCAGTAGGTAATCAGGAATGACAAATTAAAAACAGAATTGAGTTCCAACTTTCACTTCCCAAACAAGAGAGAAAAACGGACTTTAAACCCTGGCAATGCTAAAAATGACGCTCAGAAATGGATGAATAAATGAATGAATGTGTGTAAAAACCTTGAAACAAATATTATTCCTCACTACAGCAACCATGTGGAAGTACAAACAATCACGAGCAATGTATAACCAAGAGTATACAGTTCGGAAATGAGTGGCAGGTTTTAAAACATGTTTTCAGCCAATGACATGTTGGAAAATGTGCAAAATTTTGCAATTCCCGCTTGAAATTACCAAAACGGTTTTTAATAAAAATGGGTGAAATATTGTAAATCGCGATTTGTGTTGGGGTGTAGCTATAGATCACAAGTACAATATGGAGGTGAAATTAGGTCTCTAGCTGGAAAATTGCGTGAGTTATGCAAGATAGAGTCAGGTGCGTTTTTATGAAACTAGGACAGAGAAAAACAGAAAAACGGCTTTAAATGGATTGCATATTTTGCTAAAACTGGATTTAATGAGTAAGGAAAAAGAGAATGCCACCAGTGAATCTCCACAGTTACGCGGCCGGTGTAACCCTTCACGTGGTGTACCCCGTTTCCTTTATGGAAAATTAAGTTATTTAATCAAAATCGCTAATGGCTATGTTCTATGCAAAACAAAAATGAAGAGAAAATCGGCGCTTACACTAGGAATCAAAGGCAGGGTTTCACATGTAATGCGGACAATGTTAACAAGATATCGGGGTCAGAATAGGATAGCTTAGAGATTGGGATAGGACAAAGAAAGGCAAGTTATACTATGAATTTCTATGGTTCCTATTGATACTCACAGTCTACTTTTTAGTTTTTGAATTTTGGACAGTCAGCACTCTGGTCACCACAAGGATCTGGTCTAACAAAGGACAGCCGGACAAACTCAGCGGGGCAGGATCAGCTGTGCATGGACTGGTTACCGGGTAGCACTTATGGTCACTGGATAAGATAGGGCATCAGGGTAGCAGGATGGCAGCAGAATGCACTTAGGGGCAGCAAGCCAATCTAGATCTGGATGCCAAAAAGTACCACAGTTTTCTCCGGGTTAATGGGAGATTTAGTGGTTTTCAGAATTTGAGGCCTGCTGGGAATGGGTCAGCAATGCTTGGGTGCTGCAGTGGGCCCCGGAGTAAGATCAGCAAGGCTTGGCCTTGTAGTTGGAGTCTGGATCTGGAAGATGACGGGTACAGGAATGCAGCGCAGGAATCAGGAAGAGTGTGTGTCTGGGTGTTTTGTCAGGGGCTCTTATTTATAATGCCTAGTGACATCATCACAGTGTATCTCTGGGGCAGGCTTTACTACACACGCCTCTATCAATCGGGTTGGGCAAGGGTAGTAGTCTCCGCCTAGCTCTCTGCTGGTTGGATTTCAGAAAAATGATGTCAGGTTTATGGGGTGAGTTTTACAGTGTCCAGAAACTTCCTATAGTCACTGGAACTAAAATCTAATTTGGCCACAAATATGTATTTGCACAATTGCAAACTCTTAGCAAATCAGATTCACAGGTCACATATTTTATGCATCACATTCCAGTGCAAACTTCCATTCCTTGAAGCCTTGTTTCGCTCTTTTACCAGTTTTTCACGCTTTCAATGGGATTTATATTACTCAAAATTCTACAACTTTATACAAGGGTGTGGATTGTCATTAGGGATGTGTGTACAAAATATTACATTTGCAATGTGGATGCTTTTCTTGTAATCCAACATATATCACCATTTCTGTCCCCCAGGTGTCAATACATTCACCACGTTTTAAAATTAAGATCACAAATTCACATTTACACTGCAAAAATTCCACATTTCTACAAAGTTCTGCTGCCTAGGTACAAGTCTTTAAAGTTTTCTTATGAACTAGTCTTTAGAAACAAATGGGAGTCACTGGATCATTTTTTTTCTTTTCAGCTGACACCAACTGGCATTTCCTTCAAAGCAGGAAGGGGGGTTTCTCAGCCTGATTGAAGTTTTATGGTCTCACACTTCTTCCTTCCCTGGGATTTTTATTGTCCTGGGTCCCAGCAGAGACGAAGGTCTGTCCACCCTATAATTATTCAGGGGGTTGCCAGGATCTGCTGAGAGAAATAGCCCTTCCGTTTGGCAGAAAACCTGTTTTTCAACTTTGCAACTCCAGCCACCCTGGTTTTAAAATCCTTCATTTTCTGATCCTAAATCCAGAATTAAACAAGCCTGTTGCATAAATAACACATGTGATATAGTCTCACCAGTAACAAACCCTTTCATATTGGTAAAGACTGTGAATCTTTCATTTATCAGTGTACTATTTCAAAACACAGGCATTCGTTTTTCTTTCTTTGGAAAAATCATTTTTTTACACGTGGTGCAAAGCTAACATTTCTTTCTTTAATTCGGTTTTGGCAGCTTCATCAGATTTCCCCACTGTCTCTACAGCCAAAGTCATTTTTCTTGAAGACAGGAGTTTTATCTGAACACTGATATATGAAACTGACCAGGCTCAGATAGTTGGAGTTCCTTTGAACTACTGGTGTTTGCTACATTATTAAGAAAGTAAACGTGCGTTCCCGTGTGAATGAAAATAAAGATCCTTGTTGATTTCTTTCAAAGCTAACTTGACATGGCCTGTCACCCAGGAATTATGCCTGGTTTTGCTGAGGCACAATGAATTCTCCTGGGCACAGCAGGGCCTTTTCAATCACAGTGGTTTCAGAATTAATTGATGGAATTGGCATCAAACAACAGTTTAAAGGGTGAAAAAGGTTTCATTTTGAAGGGGGATATGGGGTTTTCAGCAAAGTGATGCTGCCTCTTGACTTAACTCAATTTATATGTTTCAGATCACACTAGCATTCTTCTGCAGTGTGTCCCCTGTTCCATCCTGCCTGAAGTGTGTGTGGCAGGATGATGCAGCCATCTTTTTGGTTGTTGCAAAAACGCTGTTTTAAGGTACTGGCACACACAGGAGTCAGCGCCGCCATTTTGCTGTTTCCTTGCACAAATGCTGCTTCTTGATGTAGTAAAGCACAGCTGAGTGGGTTAATATATCCCACATCATGAATTGCCAAAGCATGTGCCGGCAAAGAGCAGGCATTATATAGAAGGCAGCCAAAAACCCTATTAACAGGAAGCACTGATGAAATGTGTACTGGTCTTTGCTACTCACGGGTACTGTCCAGTAACCATTGGTCAGGACAATGGCAGTGTGCATCTTTGACCCTTGGTTTTGGGCCAGCCCCTGATCGATGTAGGGGAGTGGCCATCTTGATATGTGGACCTGATTGTTCAACTTCCTCAGGTCGGCACATATTTATTTATTTATTTATTTATTTACATTTATATAACGCGCAAGCAGCCCAGGGGCATTGAGGCGCTGTTACTTGCAAGAACTTAGTTACACAGGTACAGGCATGGTGGCGGTCGTTGACACATTGTGAATACTACAAAACATCATACTGTTGTTACAGATATTGCACATAGTCATTATATTACAACTTGTGCAACGGGCCATATGATAAGGATTCATGCTGATGTGTAGGGCCTTATGTGAAGAGGATGGTTTTCAAGGCTTTGCGGAAGGTGGTGAGGGAGGCCTCACCTCGGATAGTGGGAGGTAGGGCATTCCAGTGAGTGGGAGCGAGATAAGGGAAGCTGGATCCGCCCTTCTTGGCTCTTTTTACTAATAGAACAGAGAGCATGTTGGTATACAGTGATCTGATTGGCCTTGTAGTGGAGACGGGGTGGATCCTTTGTGAGAGGTAGGCAGGGGCAGTGAGGTAAATGCGCTTGTTGGTCAGTGTCAGGGCTTTGAAGACGATCCTTTCCTTTATTGGGAGCCAGTGGGCTAATTTTCTGGCCTCATAGATGTGTTCTCTTTTAGCAATGACTTGGGCTGCCTGGAGAGCATTGTTCTGTATTACTTGTAGTCTCTCGAGGTTTTTATTGGAGGTTCCTAGAAAGAGTATATTTCAATAGTCTAGCCTAGAACCAGTGATGCCTCTGGCTATGTTGGTGCAATTCTCTTTGGAGAGAAAGGGTCTGACTGCGTTGATTAGTTTGGCATGATAGGCAGCTGCGGAGGCTATAGCGTTTACTTGTCTATCCATGGATAGGCTGGAATCCAGGTAGACTCCAAGAGTTTTGACAGAATCTGAGACAGGAATTTTGATGGTGTCAATGGTGAAATGACTGAATTGGGAGTCTAGATGTTTTAGCGTGTCAGGGGAACCTACCAGGAGGAGTTCAGTCTTGTCAGAGTTGAGGTATAGTCCATTGTCTGTCATCCAGGCTTGGATGGTGTTGTAGAGGGTGTTGAGGGTCAGGGAATCAGTGTCATAGTTCCCAGTGAGGGTGAGGAGGATCTGAGTGTCATCGGCGTAGTTGGTGTAGGAGATGCCCATAGCGTCGAGGATGAGGAAGAGGGGTAGTGTGAAGATGTTGTAGAGGGTGGGGGAGAGGCAGGAGCCTTGGGGCACCCCACAGAGTATGATGGTTGGTGAGGCGGATGCTAGGTCAGACAATACTTGCATGGTTCTTTCTTGTAAGAAGGAGGTGATCCATGCTGTGGCCTCTGGGGAGAATTTGGCAGTAGAGGAGAGGTGGTGGCATAGGAGAAGTGCTGGTTTACCCATGTCTCTTGCATCAATCATCTGGTTTTTCAAGTCAAGTAGGGCTGTTTCGGTCACGTGTCTGGGACAGAAACCAGACTGGCGGAGTCCAAGGAGTTTGTTCTCTTCAATGAAGTGCTGAACCTGCAGGTAGGCTGCTTTGTCCAGTATTTTGAGGAGGAAAGGGACAGTGGTGATAGGTCTGTAGTTGTTGGGGGAGGTGGGATCTAGAGTTGTTTTTTCTTAAAAGAGGGCGGTCCCAGGCTTCCTTGAGGGAGGCGGGGACTTTCCCTGTGGCAATGGATGCATTAACAAAGTCTGTCAGGAAGGGAGCTAGCGTTTGAGTGCAGTCTTTGATAATGGAGGCTGGGCATGCATCACCTTTGCAGTTTGAGGGCTTGATGTTCCTCATTATGTTGTTGATGTCTTTTTCCTGAATGGGTTTGAAGGAGAAAGGTTAGGGGGGGGTCTGGGGCAGTTGGTGGGACAGGGATGTGCTTATTAGGAAGGGCTTGTTTAGTGGCTGGTATTTTGTTTTTGAGGAGGCTTAGTTTGGTTTGCATGGCCGTTTGTATTTCATCACACCAGTCTTTGTCTTTGGTGAAATTCTGGGGGCGGGAGTGGGTGTCTCGAGCTCCCTAAAAATAGCAAAGATTTCTTTTGTGATAGATTGAGCTTCCGAGATTCTGGATTCAAAAGATTTGGCTTTTGCTTGGGTGATTGCCTTTTTGTATTTAGTGGATTGGGCCTTAAAGATCATCTTCTCTTTGTCAGAGTGGGACGTTTGCCACTGTGTGAGTGCAGCCTTTTTCTCATTGCGGAGTATGAGGAGGTCAGGGGCGAACCATGAGTTAGAGTGGGTAGTGGGTTTGGATTTGCGGGGTTTGAGAGGGGCAATGGAGTTGATAGCTGCTTTGATGGCAGCATCATAGGCTGTTGCAAGAGTTTCTGGGTCTGTGCAGAAAGGTGGTCTGAAGGTTGGGCCTTGGAGGAATGGCAGTAGCCTTACCTTTGTGAGCTGGCGGGAGCTTCTGGCGAAGCAGGGTGGGAGCGGTTGGGGTGAGGGGGCAGCGGAGGAGCTAGTTGTGAGGATGTTAAAGGTGATGATGTGGTGGTCAGACCATGGGGTGGGAGTGTTTCCTGTGATGATGAGTGGGCAGTTGTGCTGCGCGATCCAGTCGAGAGTTCTGCCCTGGGTGTGAGTTGGGCTGAGGATGGTGTTCTTGTAGCCTAGAGCCTTGAGAGCTGAGTCAAGATATTTGGCTGCTAAGTCCTTACTATCCGGGAGACCTAGGTTGACATCCCCAAGGAGAATGGCTTTAGACTGTTTTTTGAGGTTGTCAGAGACAAGGTGGATGAGAGAGGCTTGAAAGTCTCCTGGTGGGCCTGGAGGGCGGTGGACAGTGTGCACAGTAATGGTGCAGTGGGGAGAGAGAGTTATTTTGACTTGGAGGTAGTTGCTGTTGTTATGCAAGGATTTCTCTACCTTTCTGATAGAGAGGCAGTCTCTGGCAATAATTGCTACACCTCCACCTTTAGAGAGGCGATCTTGTCTAGTGATGGAATAGCCAATGGGTCGGGCGAGGGAGAGCGCAGGGCAGGAGGCCTCATGTAGCCAGGTTTCTGAGATCATGAGCAAATTGAGGTCCTGGGTGGTTAGGAGGTCATCGATGTCTAGAGCGTGGACCTACCGTTAATCATAGCGCATTTCAAATGGGGTTCACTAGTGGCTAGGGTGGGTTCATGCGGAGAGAGGGCGAGGTGGATGGGGTGGTTGCACTGTGGGAGTTGGGGGATTTGCAGATTACAGGTTTTACACTGGGGGGCTCATTTTCAGTGGTGGTGGGCACATGTGGAATAGCATTTGGCACAGTAGCATTCAAAATGGTGGTAGAAGAATTGCACATCACAGATTTTACACTGGGGGGCTCATTCTCAGTGGCGGTGGACATATGTGGAGTAGCATTTGGCACAATAGCATTCAAAATGGTGGTAGAAGAATTGCACATCACAGATTTTACACTGGGGGGCTTATTTTCAGTGGTGATGGACACATGTGGAGTAGCATTTGGCACAATAGCATTCAAAATGGTGGTAGAGGAATTGCACATCACAGATTTTACACTGGGGGCTCATTTTCAGTGGTGGTGGGCACACGTGGAATCACATTGATTATGGAGGCAGTACAATTGTATGAGGGGATAGATACTTCATTTGGTGCTATATTGGCAGTACTTGTAGCGGCTGTGGGCATTGAAGTTGGGTGGAGGAGTCTGGCCCTGTTAGCAGACTGAAGGGGTTGCACGGTACGTGAACATAGCCGGGCATTACGGGTGCTCGTGGGGATGGGCTGTGATCTGACGGTGGCTTGCAGAGTACGGGCACGCAATCTTAGGCGCCTTGAGGTAGAGCATGGGTTAGTGAGAAGCTTGCAATGGACATGCTTCTTACCTTCCAGATGCGGCATAGTTTTGGGGCAAACGGCAAACAAGCAGCCAAGAGCTGCAAAGAGGAGTGCAGGCCTTGTCCTCTTGTCTTCTCCTAGCGGTTTCGCCTTGCGGCTCACACTCTCTCCCTTTAAAGCGGGGGGGGAGGAGCCGGCAGTGCTGTAGGGCGCTGGAAGGCTGGTGATTTTGGCGGGAAGTTTGAAAAATAATGCAGGGCTGATGCTGGCGTTCCTTGTAGCAGCTTGGCCCTCCATGATGAGGGGATCTGCCGTGTGTATGGAGCACAATGCGGCTGGGGCACCGAAAGAAATAGAATGTTGGGAGATCAGCTGTTGAAGCTGATCGGCCTGAGGCATTCGCAGCAGAGCTGCAAAAAGGAGTGCAGGCCTTGTCCTCTGGCCTTCTCCTAGCGGCTTTGGCTTGCGGCTCACTCCCTCTCCCTTTAAAGCGGGGGGGAGGAGCCGGCAGTGCTGTCGGGTGCAGGAAGGCTGGTGATTTCGGCGGGAAGTTTGAAAAATAATGCAGGGCTGATGCTGGCGTTCCTTGTAGCAGCTGGACCCTCCATGATGAGGGGCTCTGCCGTGTGCACGGAGCACGATGCGGCTGGGGCACCGAAAGAAATAGAATGTTGGGAGATCAGCTGTTGAAGCTGATCGGCCTGAGGCACTCGCAGCAGAGCTGCAAAGAGGAGTGCAGGCCTTGTCCTCTGGCTTTCTCCTAGCGGCTTCATGAGACATAGTCTCCATTGGCCATTTGGTTTGAGTATCCCCAGTACCAGGTTGTTGAAGGTACTGTGGATCGGATGAATTATCCCTCAGGAATCTTAGTTCATAATAATCTCTGTGAGTGATTCCATGGACCCGAGAGGTAACCAGTATTGTTTTACAAATACAGGAGCCATCTCGGGATCCGTGGGTATGGTGGTTAAATGAATAGAGGTGCATTCACAGTCGTATGAGTCCACTGACAAGATATCTCGGAATTCCAGGAAGACCAGTTTCAGCTTTTGGTTTTGCTCCTCAGTCTCACATGCATCCGCAAGATTGATCCTTTCCGTTACCATCTGCTTGAAACTTCGAAAGTCCTCGGCCTTGACAATTTCAGTGATACCCTCCAGTTTGGTGGATGAGATCACTTTTGATGGTGTTGACCTGGACACTTTGTTCCAGGGATTTGAGGTAGTGATCCTTGCCTTTGAACAATACCACTTCCCTCCTGATGTCACAGGTCACCTCTTCCATCCGGTAGGGGCAGGAAGAGTACACCATGAAATTCTCCCGACCTGGTAAAAATCTTTTCTAGAGGAATACTGTCACTGATGTCAAAACAGTTGTTTGGTATTTGTCCAATGATTTCATCACCTAAATCAATAGAATAATGTTGGGCATCAACCGCCAATAAAGGTGTCTGAGCCCAAAGTGATACTTCGAGGGTTGCACCTTTCTGTCCCCTCACTCTCGGGCTGGCCTCCCTCGGCCCTCCTCCTATCCCCACCTGCGAGGCCAAGGACCTTGGTGTCACCTTTGATTCCACACTTTCCTTCTCCGCCCACATCGCTGACGTATCAAAAAAGTCAAACAACCTACTGCACCTCCTCAGAGGTATTCTTCCTTTCCTCTCATTCCCCCAGAAGCTCACTGTCTCCCCTCCCAAGCTCTGGTTCTCTCTAAGTTGGACTATTGCAACAGCCTCTTTCTTAATCTACCTGCCTCTACTCTCCACCCTTTAAAACTTATCCGGAACAGGACTGCAAGACTTGTCCTTGGCCTAAAGCCCTGGGATCGTATCTCTCCAGCTCTGAAATCTCTCAATTGGCTCCCAGTGGATGCAAGGATTAAATTCAAAACCCTCTGCATTGTCCACAAGGCTTTCTGGGGCTGGGTCCAACATACCTTCAGCTATCCCTCTGCAAATACCTCCCCTCTCGAGCACACCGCTCCTCTACCTCTAACTCCCTCAAGGTCAGTTGTTTCTCAAAGAAATGAGCTGGGGGTAGATCACTGCCTTTGGCTGGGACCTCCCTCTGGAACAGCCTCCCTGCCACTATAAAACTTGAGGAGAACCATCTCCGGTTCCGGAAGCACTTCAAAACCTTCCTCTTTGCTTCTGCCTTCTCCTCTCCTCTCCCCTGTTGATTCTACTCTCCCTCGGCACCATGCACCTGACTACCCTCTGTCCTCTGGGCCCAGGTACCTGCTCATCTTGCCACCCTCACGCACTGCCTACGGGCCATCCCCTGCACTGGGGTCTGTATCTGTACCCATACAGCCCTCCCCTTTTCTTCCAGAACTTTCAGACCTTCATGGCCTGCTGCCATAAACCCAGCACTTGCCACTTGCTGGCTGCACTCCCATTGTTTGTTGCCTTTTTATTTATTATTTTATTATTATTTTAGTTTTTTCCTTCTTGCTCTGCACTCTCCTTTTGTTCCCCCTTCCATGCGCTTCTCCCCTTTCCCGCTCCACCCTGCACTTGCACGTTCTCAATGTCACTGGGCCTATTAAGATCGTTGTTTTTGTTCTCCCCTGTTCCCCTTCCCTTACCTTGTCACGCTATGAAACACTTGTGTATGAGCGCAATAGAAATAAAATATCAATATCAATATCAATATCCACCAATATTCGACTGGTGTTGTGTTCTAGGCCCACAAGAGGTGTCGGATTTACATACAACTTGTGTTGTTGGAGATGGGAATTTAAATTTAGATAGGCGTCCTGATGTTCGAGGTTCTGTCCTTGCTTAATTTTTAGGGGAACAGTAAACTGTTGCACCTGTCCTGGTATGGTAACCTCTTCTCGCACTTGAACTTCAACCACATATGGCAGCAATTGAGCTAACCAAAATGCTTGTTCTGTGTTGTCAAAGCCCATGGAGTTACTTCCGAGTTGTGACCAGGCTTTATAATTAATTAGGTCCAAATTGTTTGGGAATCGGTTGAGAATGTCACTGCCCAAATAAAAGGCAGAAGGGACATCTCTCACAACCCAACAATTATGCTCTATGCTTTTGTTGCCAATGGAAACTTTTAGCACACACCTGCTAGGCAGGAGATGTTTGGAGTTTGAAGTTTCCAGACCTACTCTCCCATTTGTCAATCAATTTAAATGTTGGAATGGTCTGATCTTTTTGGAGTTTCCTGAACAATTATTTGCTGATGAAGCTCCTTCCATTCTTCAGGCAGACTCTGTCAAGCACTGGCTCCTTCCCCTCATTTAACTGAATGGGGAAAAACAACGGTTCTTTTTCTGAATGTCCGTCAGACTTTTGCGTGGGTTCTTCATTGTCTGGTTAACGGGACACAAGGTTTCTTCTAATTTTTGACTGGTGTAAAATGTTAGTGTGTTCCCTTCCAGTGTGGATTGCCACTTATAAAACTGGGAGGAAGGTTGATTTTCAAAAAGGGAGAAGGGATCCCATCACCAGTGTGTTCTCCTACAGACATGACAGTGATGTCTATACTGGGACTTGGTTTTTCTTGAAATGGAATTCTACTTTCTCAGAAAATCAATCAATTAAATGACAGGTGCCATTCAAGCTTACATTATTGATACTCATTTTTAATTTTATAGGCCAGTTAGTCTGGGTCCAGAGGACCTTGTTTACACAACAGGTAATAACCTCCTGAGAGATAGTTCCCACTAAACAAGTCATGACAATCACTGGATGTTTTAATCAGTGACATCCAATTTTGATTTCCAGATCCGAAGTCCCTTTTACGGAAATGTCATTCCCGTTGACATTTTTGAGTTGTCCGGGAAGTGGTGTGAGGGGAATTTGGTGGCCCTCATCCTGTCCTGAGTTTAGTTGTACATTTTAAAGACTGCAACATATTGTGGTATTACAAAAATAGTTAAGATCTAGATGATGGATTGATGGGCAGAGATGTATCCTTGTTTTTGGTTTTGAGAGAATGAATGAACGCTTTAAGATCAGCTGGTTCTTCAAAGATTGAAGTCCGACCTTTGAAAGTTACCTTAAAGGAGCATGGATGATATAGTCGGTAGGAGAGAAACTCCTTTCTACATTGGGCTGTCTTCTTGCCGACATCTTGTGAGATGTAAATCCTGTTGCTGTGCCATATGAAAGAGTTCCTTTCCTTGGTTTTTGAGATAATGACCTGCAATTGAGTATATTCCAATAAGCAAAAAATCATAGTGCACGAAGTGCGTTGCGATGGTAGTGAGCTTCTGGCTGGGCCAATGCGGTGTGCACGTTGAATATTGAGGGGTATTTCTTTAGGAATATTTAGTACCGCCGATAGTAGATTTTGTAGAACGAACTCCCATGAGAGTCCACAGCCAAGGCTGCGATGTTGCAACCCACATGCCGCGCTCCCAGCGCCAAGGTTACACCTGCCACTGCCAAACGCTCCTCAGAGCCGAGATACAAATCAAATGCTCATAATTCTGCTCCAGCCATGGTCTCTCCACACGTGACCAAGCCGAACTGACAAGATGCCAAGCTTACGAGACAGAAAGTCGCCGGAGTCCCACGTCTGGGACACAGGCTGCAACAACGAAGCGACAAGTTGGACATCTATAGCGATGGGAAAGACATGCACATTAGCCACTAGCCAGACCTGTCCATTGTCCACCTCTAACACATAGTTGCACATTGTTGCCAGCACCAGGTACATTGCGAGCTGGGAACGGCGATGGTCCCAGGCTTGGGGGCTCACGAGGGAACCAATAAGAATACGAGAGGCTCATCACTGACGCCATTTTTAGTTACCCAATCACCAAGTGTCCTCTTGTAACAATTTCTGTGTAGCAACCTTTAGGGACAACCCAAGTGTACCACCTGACCCGTCCTTATCCAATTATCCTTTCTCCTATAGGTAACTATACTACCCCTACCACTCGAGGAGCCAACCCGAAGTGGCATTAGGTTTTGTGACAATTTTCTCAGGTGATGCCAGAAGCGCGTCATACTACGGTAAAAAGGGCCTGCGAGCTCTACTAACACTGAGAGTCTCACCGGATGCATACGAGCTGAGAACTATCCCTGCTGTTACTATAATAAACAGCAGTCATTACTTTGCTATTGTGTGTGCCTCATACTCCTTTTGGGACGTGGGAGGATTTGGGGCCTCCTCAGCTCCGTAGGTCCGCGGACGGCTATGCCGGCCCCCGGGAAATCACCCCGACAACACAACTTCTTTTATTACATTTCTTAAATCACTGAAAGTACAGTGGGGCTAATGCCATTACCTTGCATTCTGGGGTTAGTAGTTTACAATTCAGGATGTGAAAATTAAAGCCACAATGGTTTTATTTTGGCTTAACATGTTTTGTATGTTGTCAAAGTCATGTGGCTTTATTATGCAGTTTGTGTTTTTTGTAAGTAAACTCTATAAAACATTACTGTAGACCTTGAACGCCAACAATTTGAGCCAAAGTTTTTGATCCTTGTCTTCCTCCTGCCCCACTCGACAAAAGTAACCCACAGCCCCACTCCCTCCATTTTGGATGCAGCCACACTAGTTCCTTTTTTCACTCACCGCTGATTATAGCCAATATGTGGTGGGGGAATGGTATAGGTGAATGTGGGGAGGGCAACGATTAAAATTTGAAAAGGCCAGGGGACCAGGAAATGAAGGGTAGGGGGGCGCTTTCTGAACTCTTAGCACTTTAGAAATATGCAGGTAATATCACAATTCCAGAATTAATGAGGAAAAAACATTGATTTTAGTAGAATCGTCTCAGGCCGGACATTCAAGCACTGTCAGTCACAGCTAGGCAGACCCCCACACTGTCCGTGGCTCTGCAGATCGTTAAGGAGCGCAGGTGAACACCTTTCTATTAACAGTGGCAAAACCTTTCAAATGAATGATGGCCATTTCCAATTCAAAGAACTCGCAAAGCACCACCTTGCAAAATCTGTGATCGTTAAAGTGAGCAACAACACATCATAACAACGAGCTGTAAGTTTGTGACAAAAAATCTGCATATCCATATTTGTTTATTAGAGAACTTCTTTTATTACATTTCTTAAATCACTGAAAGTACAGTCGAGTTAACTTGATTTTTTTAGGTTGCCATGATCTCGCATTGTTACTTTCTACCGAGCAAAATATTCCTTGAATCAGGCCCTAAGTTTTCACCCATTTTATCAATTCATTAAAAATAATCCACAATATTTAAAGGTCTTGTACTTTTCATGTGTCAACCAGTTACTGATAAAGTTGGGTAAAAGCAGGGCAGTTCCAACACAGCCCAATCGTGGGTTTTACTAACTGCCAAGAAACTCTCAAAAATGTATGTACCGGTCAGCGTCTAAGTGCCGCTACTTCCAATGTAGCCCAATGATTTTTCTTGGGGCATAAAAGAACCTCAGATTGGGATGGAATGCAAATCTATGAAAACACACCCCTAGCTCCACCAGGAAGCTGACAGTCTCTGGAATCCTACATCCATCGGAATTAAAAGCCTGTATTTAGATATTGAACAGATCGTCTGGCCCATGGATGGACATTAGGCTGAGCTATTTGCACAATTCCTGAGGTCAAGGGAGACTAAACAGACAAGACACCTGTCCAGAACTCAATTCAAAAACACTCTGTACTGCGCGGATGTCATTGCAATAGTCGCTGTAATTGACTGAATTAAAAAATAACCCACCCCTCAGACTTTGCCCAAGTTCTCGTCAGCATAAGCCAGTCTACCCAGTTGTGAACACGCACTCCTCACACATGCCATATATGAATCACATAAAGCTCTCAAGTTCTGAATTCCATGCATGAAATAGCCATTCAATATTGTATGTTCGTGTGGATTTCTGGGACGTGCAGTCCTACATGTAATTTAGGAGAGGCAAAAGCACAAGTCAAAACATTTCAAGAAAATATGTAAGTACATGGCGTTCTAGTACATGGAATGGGGAAACTTAGACAGATTTCTATCCCATGCTTGGAAAAAGCCACCCAGTCTTCGTGTAGCTTTGCCTTTACCATTTAGTAAATATAAATATAATATAAATGTAGCACTACAAAAGTAACCCCCAGCCCCACTCCCTCCATTTTGGATGCAGCCACACTAGTTCCTTTTTTCATCACTGATTATGGCCAATGGGGGTGGGGGTGATGCTTTAGCGTCAGTCAGGGGCTGGTGGGAAGCAGGGAACGGTGTAGGTGAGTGTGGGGGGAGTGATGTTCCGAGGCAGAGGGGCGCTGACAGGGCAATGCAAATAAATGACTGGGAAAAACAAAACAGGGTGTGGGTGGGGGTAAGTCGGTGCGGGGTGTTGGGCAAATAATGGCAGGCAATTAGGGGAAGACAAAAAGCAGCGGCCGAAGGAAAAAAAGGTCTGAAATGACCAAAATGACAAAAATAAAAAACCTACCTGCTTCTCAACTTCTCTGGACGCGCTGCTGTCTGCTTCAGCTGGCATTATGTCCCGGGGGCCTACTCCACCTGCCTTAAACTGCAGGCGAACCGGAAGCAAAATATTAATTGCTTCTGGTGGCCAGTCCCTAAGCCCGCCCCTCCAGGCCTGATCACCAATATGAGGCCTACAAGGGAGGGTTTAATTTAAAATGTTTGCGACATTAGTAGAGAGAGACACAGCCTCATTACAAGTTTGGCGGCAGGCAGGCTGCCGCCAAACTTGCAAATTATTCCGGTACCCAATAATAGGAAATTACTGGGTCATTACGGCCCTGGAATGAAATGCTCCCCATTCCCATTGAGTCGCGTAGGGCTCATTCGGAATGGGGAGGTCGGATGCACCTGCACCATTGGTGCATCCGACATGCTCAGCTCGCGGGTGCCGGTACGCCCGCCAGGTCAGAGCTGGGAGCCGAGAAGGCCCCCGCGAGCAGAACTTGTAGTTTGCCGGTCCGGTAACAACAGTACCAGCAAGCTTACTGGTACCGTTGTTACCGGACCGGCAAACTTATAATGAGGCCCACAGTATGGAGCCCAAAACAAAGGGCCATCCATACTGTGTCTCTCTCCTCTACCAGCAGGTGCCTGGGCCCCTGAGCAACCGAATACTTGACATCCCTGTCTAGAGGAGGAGGGATGATGCCACCTAAAGTCTCTTGTGCCCACCCCTGGATAACAGATTCTGTCTGTGTTTCGTGAAAGCTGCACAGTGGCTATTCTTTTGATATAAGGGGTGGGGCCTTCCAGTGGGAGGGAGCGAGAAGGGCAGAAGAGCAGAATGAGGAGGCAGCGCACGGTAACTGACAGATTGGGGAGTGATTAATTCAGGATATGGAGTGGAGAGTGCAGGGGTTGGGGGGGGGAGGGGTGGACTGGGAACCAAAAGAGGCCCTGGAAATAATGTTCAAAGTGGCCCCATATTGCACATTTTAAGCAAGCCTAACTCTTTTTCTATGAGAGCATTGGGAAATAAGATAGGTTACCACACAAAAGAGGCCTATGGTGCAGAGGCCTACCAGGAAATCTGCAGCGTTCCCTAAAGGCCAGTCCACCTGTGGGGGGATAGAGATAGTCGCATTGAGGGGCAGGGCTGTTTCTAGATCTGGAAAAGATAAAGGGTGAGGGTAATGTTGGGACTGTCTGGATTCAGGATTAGCTAGCCGTTTGGTTGTAGCCCCTGAGCTTCTATCCGGGGCTACAACCAAAAGACCCGGGGCCCTTGGCTCCCCCCTAGCACTGCCACTGTTGGGGGTGCATCAATTAAAAAAAAGATATGTGATGAAAGATTGAGGGTCCTCTCTGGAAACAAAGCACATCCCCTTTTCATGGATTCCTTTTGTTGAGGGCCATCTGTTTGGATATGTGTGGCCATATTGCCATATGTTTGTGGCTTACGGGTACAGATGGTTTGTGGGTGGAGTATTTTGTGGGTCTTTAATTGTACCTGCGTTACTTTTGTGTGGATTTATGCGGGATTCATGGATGTGTTTATTGATATTTCCGTATAGAAGAGAAGCTATATTTCCATGTCGCAGTTCACTTATCACTGTCCGCCATTTTAGCTCTACCAGACACTGCAAGAGCTCGCATTATTGTTCCAAATGTTATCGCTTTGTTATTCTCTGAATGTCCTGTAACCTTAACGCTGGGTGCACCGCCTCGACATTTGCTATTTTCCGGCTTAATATTGTTCCATGCTTGGTGGCTTCCATTACTCACCGTGTCAAGCATTCGCCCCTTGATATCTATGAATTTCACACCCTTCGCTTTGCTGCCAACTTCTCCCTCCGATTGAATTTCTGGATCATTAAAGTCATCCATTCCCAGTGCTGTGTGTCCCGCATTAGTTACGCTTTCCGCGTGATTCACCGCACTCATTTCATTTTCCCTAAGAAACTTTGGACATTTGTAAAATTCTTCTGTTTTCAGGCCACCAATTTCCGTTAAAATGTTTTAACTTCCTGTTCTTGGTTGTTCGCTATTATAAAGCTGTATTTAAGATAGGGCCTCATTATGAGTTTGGTGTTATTTAGGTGGTAAATCTAGAATTACCCCTAGCATCACTTTACTGCTAGATTAATGGTGGTAGAGCAGCGGGAGTCCCCTATTTTGAAGTCCATAACACTCCAGGGGGATTTCAGCGGAATTACTGTTTGCAGGAATGCTGCTGATTTTGCTGTTTTTTGGGGGAAAGGATTTACCTCCAGCATTTTGCTGCAGGACAATCCTCCACCTTACCACCAAACCTATAGTACGGCAGTATGGTATTGCGGCGGTATCATGGCGGTATTGGGATTACATACGTTTTACCGGGCCGCCATACGTGATGAAGCCCCTATATATCCTTAGAAAGTATTTGATTTAGGGAACAGCCTTTTTTCTCAATAGCCTGATCATAAGTGTCTATCAAATATTTATGACATCCTAAGGGATATGCGGTATTTCTCACAGTCATACAGGTATGCTTGATGTCACCACTTCTACACGTTCTTCTTACAGTAAACATATTTTTGCAAATGAGTGCTGAGTGCATGGGACTGCCTTTTCCCTTTATAGCCTCTGTTTCTTTCTAGTTTACTCACTACCGATCCGTGCTATATCTTACCCGTACACCCAGTCAAAGTATGTGGGACAGAGCAGAAACATACTCAAAATGGTCAGATAGCTGAGCGAGTTAAACGCTTGCTTCAGACATGGTTTTATGTGATCACCCCACCCATTGGAAGCCACTCCAAATAAAGACCGCCTTCTGTTGGCTGCCTTGGAGCAGCCTCCAATGGGAAGGACTGAGCTGCTATATGAGGTTTCAAACTCCATAGCATATGCTTTCTTGGCTGCCCCCTTGCCCTCTATCTCTGATGTAGCCATCAATCTAATAGCACCATTTCTATGAGGCATGATTCACAAGGCGTTTTCCAATGGGGTTGTGCCATTAGAAAGCACTTCTGTGGATCAGGCCCATGGATTTTAACAGTAATGAATAATTGTGTTTTGTGGACTGATTCTGAAAAGAAAAATGTTGGCAGGATGGGTCTCAGGGAGGTCATTTAACCAAAATGCCAAGGGTAGCGGAAGTGACGTCCCATGACCTCTGATGACATTACAGGAAGTGATGTCATCTGCCCCTGCCCCACAGTGGCATCACGGGAAGCAATGGAACACGCCCTTTCAACCCTTGACAAAACAGAAAGTAGCATCACATAGCATTATTTCTAAGTACATTATGAAAAATATGGTTATGGTATCACTGTAAAGTGATATACATTTCATATAAGAATGAATCACCATGTGTAACAGGCCCTCATTACCAAATTACTGTGAATGCAAGCAAACGTCCAAGGCCAGACGATAAGGATGTGTTATCATATAGCACTTACGCTTAAGCGTTTCATATGTATCAAATATGCATACAATATCACCCAACCTCTTTTGGTACTCATTTATCAACTTGTGCAGGAAGAAAGGCTGAGTTGATCTTGCAGGGAGCCGAACCTGCAACCTGCAGTTCCCTCACACATTGCAGCAGCGAGTGCTCTACCCACTGAGCTATCTTACCAGCTATAGCTACCAGAAAACCAGACACTCCAGAAACAAAGAGCCACATGCTGCTGGCACAGCCAAGGAGCCTCAATTAAAAACAAAACCTTTTTTTTCTAGCAAGGGAGACCACAGGGGTAGCAAGGGGGACTTCAGGGGTCGCAGTTGCAACCCCTAAATGACGTCCTTGATGGGTCTGACTAACGCTAACCCGCTTCACTTGAGCCAGAAAAGGTGTGCTCATTTAGATGACGTTTTACCCACTGTTCGCAATTTTAAAACACAACACCGGGGAAAGTTCTGGGGGTCCGAAATCACAAACGATATGCAATTTGAAGGGCACGGAAAACCAAAACATTCCGCTAGGCCTATTTGGAATTCATGAAGGGTAAATGGGGACCTTTTTTTTGCCCTTTCATGATCTTTTTGATCTTTTTTAAGTGGAACCAAAGTAGTGTAAGCCACTGATGTCCCACTGGCATTTCTATCCCTCAAACAGGGATAGACATTTTCTTTTTTAATTTGCCACTCTAAGGACTTTTCACTGTGAAATGCACTCTTGGCATGCATTTGGGTGCTGGGATCCAGCCATACATTAGTATTGGGAGCACTGATCCATCACTAATGCTTGCAATAGGGCTGGCCAGAGCATCTTTTGTTGACGAACTGCTCCACGGGAATGCACAGGTCAACCGGGGTAGCCTGCGCATGACCGGCACCTGTTTTAAAAAAAAATCATGCAAGTAAATTAAGGTGATCCTTTGCACTTTCTTTTTTACTTGTGTGATTTTCAGATGTGTGTCAGAACTAATTACTAAACACCTTTGTTAGACGGACCTCGGAAAGTGTGTTATGTACGAGGTTTTGATGCCTTTTGCAATTTTGTATTCTTTCCTAAGGTATTTGCAAACCAAACGACGCATTTTCTTATAATAGCGAGTGAAAAGCGCAAGTCTTCCCAGTGCAGAGAAGACCGGCCTAAGGTGGGGACTGATTTTTCCGTACCAGCTCTAAATCCCTCCAGGTGGAGATGGATAATTCAGTTTAAAATCACTTAACTGCAAATTCGTTACATTGAATAGAAACACATTTTTATTTATGAGTTCAAATCCCATTGTCGCTGGAAGATTTTACTATCCCTGGGCATTATTTGACACATGGCAGGAACGTATTTAAGGAGGTATAAGTGATAGGCATATTTAGTCCGTGTTGATGTCCTCGTGCACTGACTCGGCCCCTGTCCTCCTCTGCCTCCCGGCTTCCATCCTGGCCCTGGAAAACAAACGTCGGTTGTGGGAGTCGACGGATAATCGCTATGAGGCTAGTCGAATATCAGCTGGCCGCAGCCTAGGGCGCGGGTGGAGAGGGGTCCTGGGGGGAGGTGGCAAGCAGGCCTAATACCCAGGGGTAAACAAAATTGCTGGGATTGAAGAAGATTGTTACAATTAGGGAATTGTGAAATTATAATATACAAATTACAAGCGAATGTCGGTGGCATGAAATTGGGTCAAAAAGGCACATTTAAAAAGCATTTCGGTAAACAGGACGGATTCGCAGAATTTCCCCAACTTCTACCCCAACCCAGACATTACATTATTATATATCATAACACATATATCTATTCTCTAACTTCCTCCAGAAGGCAATCCTTATAAGATGGAGTGACACACATCCATTCCTACACAAAGCACTTGGTTCATTACACGGCACACACACGCCAGGGAACTCCTTCCCCTACACTGAATGTGGCACACAATAAAATGCTTTTTTTTTACTATACTACAGATTCTTTTTGAGTAGGCCCCCAACCCGTCTCGCTCCCAACCTCCATAAACGCTGTGTGTCACAATGGACTAGGAATCAGGCCGGTGTGTATCAATAAAATATGTCTTAATGTATTATTTATGTCAAAGGAAAATCAACCAATTACAACAGCCACCAATGTTGTGGCAACACAAAATACAATAATCTCTATGAAACAACCAGGTTAAGATATACTGTCACAGTTACCTTTTTTTTAATGGCGGGTGGCTGACCAGAAAAAGAACAATTCAACACAATGATAGCACTAGCGTTAAGCACTCCCCCCTGCAACACACAACCCCAAACCTCAATGGGACTTGATTCCTTTGAATGGAAGGCAGTGGCGGGGAGTAAGAATGCAGGGGAAAAATCGGTTTGGGTGTGGTGCCCACAGAAACAACATGGGGAGCCAGCCAAGGAGGGAAAATCCGTTTTTGGTGCACTAAAGGAAGAATGGGTTTTTAAAATATTTCTCAGAACTGCTAGGGGATATAGAGGGAAAACAGGGAATTTGCTTGCTTATGTTCAACAGGCAGGGCTTTTAGGGCTAATCAACATACAAAGAGAACATCGATTTTTAGAATATGCAACACTGGGGCAATGGAAAGGGACTGCAAATAAAAACTTGTTTTTACCACACAAGAGGGAAAGAGGAACAGAAGGGGATCATCATCTTTTGTAATGTTAAGCTTAATTTAGTGGAAAAGAAAATGCAAATGGAATTCATTTTTTACTGAGACTACAAATGACAGGTAGGCTCTGGGAAACGGGTTATCTCACTAAAAAAAATCAGTTTTGGGTTACGATAGTAAATGCAAAGAGGAATAACAGTGGCAAATGGAAATTCGTTTATCAGGGCCCAACGTAAATACAGGGACATTCGGTTCTCAGATCAAAATGGGATTCATTTTTTGGAGAATACTTTATAACTATAACAATTAACAAAAATACTGGGAAAAATATAGCTGATTTCAAATTCCACCAATCCCCCATTTCAATGGGGGAATTCATTGATTGACTTACAAAAATACTAGGGATTTACACAG